>NC_071109.1:8304166-8660833 GCF_024256425.1 Clarias gariepinus | reverse complement strand
GAATGATGTTCATTATGAGGTATCATTGTTTTGTGTGTGTGTGTGTTTCCTGGACTTTGACTGGTAAGATTGGACCCCAGATTTATTTATCTGCAATCTAATACAATACTTGGAGATTTCCAAGCTAACAAATATGTTCTAAGGCACAAGCCATTGCTGACCAAAAAGATCACATCAAAGGTTCTTCTCAAATTTGGCAAAAATATTTTAATCACCACTAACACTTTTGGGCAAATGTTCTAGGGTTAGGGTTAGGTTATGGTTATGGTTAGGAAGGTGTGTGTCCTGTTACATCTGGCATTAAACTAACACAGTGTTTAATAAAAGGACAATCATGGTAACAGTCAAACATGGTGATGGTGGTCTGGGGCTGCTTTGTAGCTTCAGGACCTTGATGACTTGCCATAATTGAGGAACCATAAATCTTGTGCTCTAATAGAAAAACCTTAAGGCCATCAATTTGTGACCTCAAGCTCAAGCACACTTAGGTTATGCAGAAAATCAATGAAACACACCAGTAAGTCCACCTCTAAATGGTTAAAAAAATATCAAATTTAGGTTTTGGGATGGCCTAGTCAAAGTGTGGACCTAAATCTGATTAATGTCCTCAAACAGGCCCTTTATGTTTGAAAACCCTCCAGTGTGGCTGCATTTAAACAATTCCGCATAAAAGAGTGGGCCAAAATTCTTTCACAACGCAAGACTCTGCGAGTTATCGCAAACACTTGATTGCAGTTGTTGCCACCAATTGTGGCACAAGCGGTTATTAGATTTAGGGGGCAGTTACTTATTCCACATAGGGCCACATAGTAGGTTTGGACAGCATTGTTCCCCTTATAAATGAAATCATAATTTAAAAATTGCATTTTGTATTTTCTGTTATCTTTGTGTATGATGATCTCATCATGTAAATGTGACAAATATGATGAGAGAGGGGATAAATACATTTTGTCAATTGATTAAGCATTTAATGTTTGTAATAATTTTGACACTCTAAGAACAGCCTCTAATAAAAGAGCTTTTATCATAATCAAAACTTTTACAAGATGTGGCTAAGATGAAAAGAATGAGTCATGGTGCGTATGATAGTAAATGTATGATTACTTTGAACCACTGATGATATTTGTTTATGAAAAATGTTTGACAGCACAAATCAAACTTCCATTAGGAGGCCTGTCCAAATAATAATAATAATAATAATAATAATAATTTATGCACTTCCATGACAGGTCTGATTTCTATTGAGTCAGGTGCCATTAGCATAGTGGTTAGCACTATGGCCTCACTCCTCCAGGGTCAAGGTTTGAGTGCATGTTCTCCTTGTGCATGTACTCCATTTTTCTCCCACAGTCCAAAAACACACAGGCTAGGCTGCCTGGCTTTTTCAAACTGCCCATAGTGTATGGATGAGTAAGTGTGCCCTGCAATGGATTGGCACCCCATCCAAGGTGTACCCTGCAGAGGTGCCGTTTGAGAAAGTGATTTCCTGATGTTAGAGAGGCTACAAGTCAAAAACATTAATAAGAGCAAAACTTTATTTCTCTCTTGCTACAATAATGCATTTATCCCAGCATTCCCATCTGCTTGGATGCCATCAAGGCAAAAAACTTTCTTAGGACACAGGTGTTATGATTAGACTCCCTGCTTCATGTCTGAAACGCAGACTTCCCAGGAACTTTAATGGCCCAAACATGTGGAAATGGCTTGGAATGAGGTCAGGACTGTACAGGGAATGTTTCAATAACTTCCAGATGAGTTCCTCTAATGTGCAAGTGTTCTTTGTAAATTATTCTGTGTACAGTTTCTTTCTGTAAGTCATGCATTGATTTTCAAGGTTCAGGCGCTCCAATGTTGACGGGAACAACTGCAGAGGGCTCCAAGACACATCGGTTTGGATCATCAACCGGTCTTATAAATGTAAATTTGTTTTATGCCTTCATTCACAAAAGAATTTATCACAAGTCCCAGTTTGGCTTGAATGCGGAGTGGGTATATCAAAACTGTAGTCTGATTATAACTATAAAATAAAATTAGGACTTAAATTATTATTATTTGTGTTTCACACTCATCTTACAAATGATTTGTACTACTTATCCTACACATAATACTCCACAAAGTATAGAAAAAAGTTTTTTTTTTTTGTTTTTTTTTTAATTCTTAAAAAAATAAAGAAAAAAAAACAATTTAAGTGAGTATTCAGACACTTTATGACACTTGCAATTGAGCTCTGGCGCATCCTATTTCTACTACTGGTACTGTACTTGACATGCGTCTACAATTTGACTGGAGTCCACCTGTGCCTAAATAAATCTGTTGGCCGTACAGTAATTAGGAAAGTCATACGTCTACCTGTATAAGGTGTGACCATAAATGGTGTTTGTCAGAGTGAAAACTAAGCCATGTGGTTAAGAGAATTATCTGTAGACAGGAATTTGTCAAGTTAGTCTTCGGAGAAAGGATTCAAGAACATTTCTACAGCACTGATACTGCCCATGAGAACAAAAGCCTCCATTATTTTTAAATGGAAAAGATTTGGAACAACAAACAGCCTTCCCGGATCTGGTGGCCCAGTCAAACCGAGCAATTTCAGATGAAATGCTTTGGCCAGAGAGGTAACCAAGAACTGAAAGGTCACTAAAAATGAGATCCTGAGCTCCATTGTGAAGATGGGAAAACCATCAACGCAGCACTTAATCAACCAGGCTTTTATGGTACAGTAGGAGGGTCCAGACAGAAGCCGTTTCTCACTAGAAGGCACATGATAGCCTGCTGGGAGTTAGCCAAAAAGCCCATGAAACACTCTCAGATCATGAGAAACAAAATCAACTGGTCTGATGACGACACAAAGATTTTGAATAATAAGGGGAAAAAATCAGGCTCTGAAAATCACCCTATTAAAACCGTTCCTGTAGTCAAACACAGCAGTGTCAGTATTATGATGGTTTTTTTTTTTGCAACTGGGACTTTATACAGTATAAAGCGGGAAAATGGATGCAGACAATTAAAAAGCTATCCTGAGTAAAGACCTTCTCCAGAGTGCTCAGGATCTCAGGCTGGAAAACTTGAAAGGGTCAGAAAATTCTCTGCACTGTAGGTTATAATTCAGATGCATTAGCAGTATTTTATAGTGTACCAATCCTCAGACATACCCTACCAGGCATGACAGTAATTTTAAAATCTTACACTTTCATCTTTGACTTTTTTCATTGGCTAGATGCAGGAGTATTCTAAATATTCTCTCACAGAGAATAAAAAAGAACTCAAAGAGAATAAAAAGGAAGGCTGTTCATCAAAAGGCTTCATTAAGTATTACTGAAGTGCCAGTGGCCTATGAGGCATTTTATTGATCATGTACAGTTAAAATCTTTAATCTACATTTTTAGCATCAAAGCTTCCCTGCTAATTTCTTTTTATTTAGTGAAATTCGTAAACCATATGGGAATAAAGGGATTCATCCTTACCTATTCAGAAATGTAATTATTTTAACTCATTTGAAGAGCTTGTGAATTAAAAACACATTATAAGAGTATTTTCATTTTTTTTAAATGTCTGTGGTTAATGATTCATCCTTACTTATTTAGAAATTTAACAATTTAATTTATAATTTGAAAAGCTTGTACATTTAAAACACATTATAAGAATATTTTGCTTTTAAATGGTCTAGTAGTGGAGTTTAGTATAGGACTAAAGCCATATGCAAGCTAGATCAATTTTACCTATGAAGGCAGATAACACAATTACCTGGTGTCTTATTCAGAATCTGTCACATCAGTATTTTTTCATCTTGACTGTATATTACTCATGTAAATATAAGGTGTTGATAAGATAATTTGACACTTCATTATTGAATAGATATTTGCATGGTGTTGCAATTGTTGACACTGTGGCCTCACAGCGCCAGGGTCAAGGGTTCAGGCACTGTGCCACCTCAGGTTTGTATGCATGGAGTTTGCATGTTCTCCCCATGTATGGTGGGTGTCTTCTGGGTACAGAACAGTGACATTAGACAATGTGTGAGAGTAAGAGAGAGAGAGAGAGAGAGAGAGAGAGAGTATTTACACTAGAAAATTACTGCATTCATTCAGAGCAATATGGACAAAGACATTTATAACTGAATCCATACTCATAATCACACCGGAGACCAAGACACCCAAGGTGATCACAGTAACTTAACTTTTATACTATAATGACATCATGTCAGGAATTATTCTCTTGCTTTGTTAAATACCATTTCCTTGGCAAACCGTCTGTTCAGCCTCAGCACAGACTTTGATTTCCATGGCAGTGCCACAAACACCGATCGAGTAGCTGTCCCTACTGCGATCATTGCTCACTGGTCTCCTAGCACAAATAAAGCCTGAATGAACTTTATGGTCATGTGACTTACTAATGATAAAGCTCAGTGCAAAAGCAACTATAGTAAAGGTCAAAACAATCGGTCTGTATATTGTAAAGTAAGATCAGGACGTCAGTCCATATACGTAAGATATTATAAAACAGGGAATTTACCTCTACAAACTATGATCAATTTTTGATCTTTAAATTCCCCTTACTACTTTTATTTAAAAAAAATAAAAAGCACAGTAGGTTTAAACTTTATGTAATGCTGCCTCAAGTTATACAAATAAAGACATGCATGGAGGTGTACAAATGCATGATTTGTTACAGTATATGAGGCAGTATGTCTCCTGCATAAATGCCATTAGTAATGAAATAGTGTAAGACTTTTTAGTTCTAGTCCAAATACTTTATTTATTTATTCAATTCACCCTCCTGCATCTTCAATCTATTGCAAAACAGAATAACAAAGCGTTCTGTTCACAAGATGTATAAAGTGCAATGAGTGTGACAGGTATATGCTTAATCAGTGTGTAAAACTAAAGTTGTAGTGAAAACAACACCAGTAACACATGCTGTAAATATACAGTACAGTGCAGATAATGGCAAAGCATACACTATCTACGCAGAACAGCAGGAGCATCAGCGGAATGAAGTCGGCAGAATAATTGTGCGGAGCTGAGCAGGCTGGTTCAGATTGTAAAGCATTATAAGTAGCAGCATGGAAAGATACAGCAGCATATGGAGTAAATAAAAGACTGAAATTGATTTTTAGAAAAAACTGCTTGAGTGAAGATTAAAAAAAAACAAGTCACCATTAAAAATGTTTAAGCCATAGAAATTCAGATTCAGGAAAATAAATAAATAAATATATAAATAATTATATTGTGGTGATTGGAACATCTGTTTTTGCTCTCACTCAGTGAGACAGACTACCTCTAATGTGTTTTTTTTTTCCTCTCCTTTTTTTCCATTAAAATTACTGACACTTTTTTGAGATTGATCTTCCTTTTATCTTTTATTATCATCTTTCATCATGTATTCATTCACTGATACAAACTCACCTACTGGCATTTTTTTTGAGATGTGAAAGGAAATCAGAAAACGCAGATTAAAATGTGACTGGATATGCAGAGAAACTGCACACAGACAGAAACTCGAGCTTCCTGAATCTGTGCTACAGCCTTCTTTTTAGCCTTCTCTAAACCAACACAATATGGTGTTTTATCCTGCTGTTCAGATTGAATCCGAGTTCATGACATGCCACCTGTACCCAGGAGTCTAAAGCGAATTTAATTAGTCCTATTCTGTTGAAAGGTTGGACTGCACAGCAGGGTCAAACACCTCTCTTCTTGTTGAATGTGGAGCAACATACTGATTTAGTCAGGTGTCTGAAATGAAACAAGTTCATTTCTAAGTGCCGCTCTTTTCTGAATGCACAAATACAGAAAACAGAGGAAAAGGAACAGAGACAGCAGAAATATCTTAATACATATTTAAAACTACTAAAGAAAAAGGGGAAACATGGGCAAAAAAAACACATATGAAACGATTTTGTCTCTTTGAGGTGAAGGTTTTATCTAACTTTTTTAGGGTTAAAATTTAGTTTTTCACATTCCATGACAACGTAATACTATAACGTAATTGTGTTGTTGTTGTTGTTTGTTCGTTTTGGGCTGTTTTTTTTTTTGGGGATGTTTTAAGTGATATACATTTTAAGTCTTTTTCTTCAATTCAATCTCAATATCTCAAACTGCCTAGAATTCTGATGATTGGGATGATTTAGCTAATGCATGCAGTACAAAAGATAGTTTAATACACTATATTAATAGCTAGCAAAAAAAAGGTAAAGAGATAGTTTGGACACAACAGTCAAAACTTTGGACACATATTTGGATTTACTTTTCTACATTCTAGAAAAATACTGGAGATTCCAAAGTTTTGAAATACTGTATATAGCATTAGGTAAATAAGTAACAACAACCTCAACAGTCAGGTGTTATTTTAAGAAATGCTGGTCAGCTGTTTTGGAATAGTTCCTGCATGACCAGTATTGTGTCAAGTGCATTTGCAAAATCCATCAAGCACCATGATGAAACTGGCTCTCATGATGACCTTCACAGGAAAAAAAGACGCAACTCTGTTTCAGAGGAAAAGTTTATTTAGCGTTACCAGCCTCAAAAATCACCAATAAACAGCGTCTCAGTAGAAGACACATCTTAATATCAACTGTTCAAAGGAGATTATTTTGGATGTCTTCAGCAATGTTTTACAATGAAATAAGACATAAAAACCAGGAGATCTGGTGTCACAGTTGGTCCACATTTTAAACCATAGCTAGGGATAATGGCATATCTTTCAGTTACATAAGCACAAATTTCCAAATGAGCACCTGAGGTGTACTCAAAAGAGTCCTCTGATTATGCATAAAATAAATTTGCATACAGAAATGATTTATCTGTCTCCATGATTGCTCAACTGTGTGCTTGCAGATGCGTGCAAAGCTCTGAAACTGCAGCAGATAGCGTAAGCAATTTTTGATTTGTTTGCAACTGCAGATGCATCGATCATACTTCTTTTTTCTTTTTTTTTTACATTATATATTTTTTTATGCAGTGGTTAAAGAAAGTCTACACAGTCCTGTTAAAATTACAGTGTCAATGTGATAGACCAAGCAATAAAATTCAAGTGAACAACAAATAGAAACATTTTAGAGAGAGGAAAAATACATGAAAAAGTAAAGATTACTGCACCTGGTTACAGAAGTGTGCATGCACCTTAACGAACACTTTGTAAAACCACTTATGGCTTGCAACACAACACTATTTATATTTAATAAGAATCTACCAAAATTCCTTTACCCACATGGATTTGTGCTTTATTGCGCTAGAAGGTAAAGACTTTCTTCAGCTGTCTTACAGCTGCCTAGAAGGTTTGTGCTAGAATAGGTTGGTTTTACAGTGATGTGAAAAACTATTTGCCCCCTTCCTGATTTCTTATTCTTTTGCATGTTTGTCACACAAAATGTTTCTGATCATCAAACACATTTAACTATTAGTCAAAGATAACACAAGTAAACGCAAAATGCAGTTTTTAAATGATGGTTTTTATTATTTAGGGAGAAAAAAAATCCAAACCTACATGGCCCTGTGTGAAAAAGTAATTGCCCCCTGAACCTAATAACTGGTTGGGCCACCCTTAGCAGCAATAACTGCAATCAAGCGTTTGTGATAACTTGCAACGACTCTTTTACAGCACTCTGGAGGAATTTTGGCCCACTCATCTTTGCAGAATTGTTGTAATTCAGCTTTATTTGAGGGTTTTCTAGCATGAAGCGCCTTTTTAAGGTCATGCCACAACATCTCAATAGGATTCAGGTCAGGACTTTGACTAGGCCACTCCAAAGTCTTCATTTTGTTTTTCTTCAGCCATTCAGAGGTGGATTTGCTGGTGTGTTTTGGGTCATTGTCCAGCTGCAGCACCCAAGATCGCTTCAGCTTGAGTTGACGAACAGATGGCCGGACATTCTCCTACAGGATTTTTTGGTAGACAGTAGAATTTATGGTTCCATCTATCACAGCAAGCCTTCCAAGTCCTGAAGCAGCAAAACAACACCAGACCATCACACTACCACCACCGTATTTTATTGTTGGTATGATGTTCTTTTTCTGAAATGCTGTGTTACTTTTACGCCAGATGTAACGGGACATGCACCTTCCAAAAAGTTAAACTTTTGTCTCGTCGGTCCACAAGGTATTTTCCCAAAAGTCTTGGCAATCATTGAGATGTTTTTTTAGCAAAATTGAGATGAGCCTTAATGTTCTTTTTGCTTAAAAGTGGTTTGCGCCTTGGAAATCTGCCTTGCAGGCCATTTTTGCAGAGTCTCTTGCTTATGGTGGAGTCGTGAACACTGACCTTAATTGAGGCAAGTGAGGCCTGCAGTTCTTTAGATGTTGTCCTGGGGTCTTTTGTGGCCTCTCGGATGAGTTGTCTCTGCGCTCTTGGGGTAATTTTGGTCGGCCGGCCACTCCTGGGAAGATTCACCACTGTTCCATGTTTTTGCCATTTGTGGATAATGGCTCTCACTGTGGTTCGCTGGAGTCCCAAAGCTTTAGAAATGGCTTTATAACCTTTACCAGACTGATAGATCTCAATTACTTTTGTTCTCATTTGTTCCTGAATTTCTTTGGATCTTGGCATGATGTCTAGCTTTTGAGGTGCTTTTGGTCTACTTCTCTGTGTCAGGTAGCTCCTATTTAAGTGATTTCTTGATTGAAACAGGTGTGGCAGTAATCAGGCCTGGGGGTGACCACAGAAATTGAACTCAGGTGTGATAAACCACAG
The DNA here is from genome assembly GCF_024256425.1 of Clarias gariepinus. NCBI lineage: Eukaryota > Metazoa > Chordata > Actinopteri > Siluriformes > Clariidae > Clarias > Clarias gariepinus. Next base: position 8,652,151 of record NC_071109.1, on the reverse strand, counting down.
TTAAGTTATTTTTTAACAAGGTGGGCAATCACTTTTTCACACAGGGCCATGAAGGTTTGGATTTTTTTTCTGCCTAAATAATAAAAACCATCATTTAAAAACTGCATTTTGTGTTCAATTATGTTATCTTTGACTAATAGTTAAATGTGTTTGATGATCAGAAACATTTTGTGTGAAAAACATGCAAAAGAATAAGAAATCAGTAAGGGGGCAAATAGTTTTTCACACCACTGTATGTGATGGGGCTTCATGGAGCACTCCATGCACGTTTACAAAATTTTATAGGATTAATGTTGCAAATCCTAATTCTTTGGCGTCCGCCGTTTTATCTACAGTTAAGTTACCAGAGAAAGGGGGTACTTCGGGTCCCTCATGACTCTGTTTGTACTAGTCATCCAGAATGAGACCATGGTGATGGTCTGAGTGAGGTCGAAATAGATCGTAAGTTATGTCCATAACTATGGATCTATGAGACTGAACGATGACCGTCACCATCTCTTGTCACTCGGGACGAGCTGAGGCCTTCCAGGCAAGAGGAAGTAGTTGGTCTAACCAGATGTTTATATAACAGCCGACCCCTAATGTCAGTCACCTGCTGTTGTTGGTATTAGGTCTCAAGGATAGGCGGAAGAATGGCGTCATTCAGAATGAGACCATGGTGATGGTCATCGTTCGGTCTCATAGATCCATAGTTATGGACATAACTTATGATTTATTTTTTCTTACTTTTAGCTTTGGTTGGTTGCACCACTCTTTCTGTGTGCTTTTATGTGTTATAAAAATGTAACAATTTTTATTTTACATAAACATTTATTAATAACAATAAAGATCCATTAATTCATTCAGGAAACATACATTATGTGACATGATTTATATATATATATATATATATATATATATATATATATATATAAACTGAGAGATTATAAACAGTAATAATAATAATAATAATAATAATAATAATAATAAAAATAAGCACCGCCTCAATGTAAAAAAAAAAAAAAAAGTTTAGAGAAATTTGCTGGCCAAACTAAATATTTCACATTTCTGTTCAGTTGACACAACATCTACCCAGTTTAAATTGTAAGCTGACTCAACTTGGAATTTAAATATTGAAGTTAGCTTAAGTAGTTTTGGTTGTGGGCTGAATTAATTATATTTCTCCAGTCTGACTTTTCCTTACTTCTATTGTTTTATAAAAACAATACCCTAGCAAATAAAACACAAACATCACATTATTCTTCCAAAACTAGTCAAACTTTAAACAGTCATCTGCATAAAACAGGAGAATACAGGTTCTACAGTATATTGTTTAAAACCTTAAGGGATCGACAAAATCATTGATGATGCTAATCTTTTTTTTCCCCCTTTGCAAGTACTTTTGTAAATTAATTTTTTTTTAATAATAGTAATCATCATGTCATTAATTGTCAATAAATTACCTGTTTAACACTAGGTGCTTATCAGAATCTTGGTTATTTTTTATATTACAATAACATATTTTTTTTTAAATGGCAAAGAGAAATTTTTTTTCTGTGTCAGATACAAAAAGAGTCTATGGCAACAAGAGTCTGTTTCTTAATACAGTATGTGGATCTGGAGGGGAGTGTGTCTATTCAAGTCTAAAAAAATCATTTCAGTCCAGTCCAGTCCTTTTGGAATTTAATGTTCAGAGCACAGACCTGACCAACCACTATTCCTAAAACTGCTGCATAGTCACCCAAGCACTCAAGGACTACTACTGTACACCTTCAACAGCTTGTTTACGCTCCTCCTGCAGCACCAAAAGGTCAACTGTCATCCTTCTGACCCCAATCCTCCACAGCAGAACTCTGGTTAAAGAGAACTAGAGATTAATTTTGTAAAGACAAAGATAAATTAATTTTACAAAAATCTGTTAATAATAAAATAAAATATATGAATAAGGCTATATACTACCAGAGTGTGTAGAAGATTGTGTATAGAATTCTAATGAATAGAAATAATGTGATTGCATCACAGTAAAAATAAATGATTTTTTGAATAAAAAGGATATATTTTTTAACATTAGTCAGTATGTGTCTTTCGACAACACAATGTTACCTGTTCTCTTTCAAAGGCTAAACTTGATGCTGCGTGAAAACGCTATGGGAACATCTTTTCATGTTGCCGGTTGTGAAGCATGTGTGTATTAAACATGGCAAATTTTGGCTTATATAACCTCGGTCAGGTGACGTCATCTGATGAGACGCACCTGCAGGTTATAAATAGCGTAAACCGGAAACATTCCTCAGATCTTTTGTCTTCACCGCATTGTGCGCGTGTGTGTACAAGCAAAGTCAAAGCATATTAAAAGCAAACAAAAGTGTTAACTCACCTATAAAATGGCCGAGTTTAAAACAAGATGTCCCCCTCCTTGCGAAAATTTCTTTTTAGAGGGCGATCTCCACAGTTTTTGCATTTTTTGAGTGTTTGGGCGAAAAGCACGCTCTCCGTGGGCTTCACGGAGACTGCGAACATTGTGATCTTCTCCTCATGAAGGTGCTCCGCGTGCACCTCGTGTTCTTTAGAGAACCACGAGCGGGGCTGCACTCCTGGGGCTCACAAGCCGATCTGGCCGAGGCACATGAGACGGATTCTCGTCTCCTTTCTCTCGCCCTCTCTTTCGATCGGGAAGTCTCTTCTTCCACTTCACAAGCACACTCCGGTGCTTCTTGTAAGTGTGTAGAAGAGACTCGCTCTCTTGCTTCCGTAGAAATGAAAGTAGCTACCTCAGAACGCTCCTCTAAGAAGGATAGAGAATATGAGGAGCTGCTTGAAGTCATAACGCATGCAGTCGAACGGCTGCACCGCAGGAGCAAGCCTTCCCCAAACATTCTAAATTAAACGCCAGATTCCTGTCGGGTGGCCAGGAGATGAAGCCACAACGCCGCTCTCTCCCCTTTTTTTTTGGCAACCTCCACAACGAATTAAATCGCTCTTGGAGCAAGCCTTATTCTTCCCGTATTCTTGTACCATCAACTTCGTTTTATGCGAATATCGTTAATGCAAAAGCACGAGGTTATATGATAATGCCCCAGATAGAAAAGAAACACCTGCAGGCTATCTCTCTCCTGGGACATCATCTTCACTGAAGAAGCCAACACTTCCCTCCAAGCCGTGTTGAACTTCTTCTACCCTGGTAGGAAAAGCTTTTCAAGCAGCAGGTCAGGCCAGCGCTTTTTTGCACACCATGGCGGTTTTGCAGGCTGATCTGCTAAAGGATTTGAGCACAAGTGGTACCGTAAATGAGATAGCATTCACAGAATTATGCCGGGCTACTGACTTGTCCCTTCACGCGACCAAGCAGACGGCCCGTGCTATCGGCCGTTCTATGGCTTCTCTGGTGTCTGCAGAGAGGCACCGGTGGTTAAACTTGACAGGCATCAATGATAAGGATCGAACATTCCTTCACGTTCCGGCCTGTACAGCGACGCTATTAATTTCGTCGCCACTAGGTTTCGGGAAGTTAGGCTATGTGGAAATTTCTCCCACGCCGTGCTCAAGAGTCGAGTCTGTCGGCCACCCAGTCTCGACCAGATCTGAGTCTCGCCAAATGGGAGGCGGAGAAGGACAGCGTCAGGAGTCGGGCACCCTCTCGTAAGGACTAGGGTACGGCTCACCGCCCCTTACAAGCCACCTCAAAGAGATCAGACCACCGCACAGTCTTCTTTTCGAAAAAGAAGTCCTGAAGCTTATGCGCCAGGCTTGTGGGGGTGACCAGGGGAGGGGCCCATAACATTCTTTCATATAAGAAGGTGCCAGGGAGGGCACCCTAGGGGGTCGGTGTTTAGTTTCCGCTGCCTTTGTTGTTTTGGACAATACCGGTTTCCAACAGCACGTTAGTCCTTCGGTCATATCCTGCTGTACTCCAGGATGCTGAACCACTAGCCCAGTCTCAGTAGCTAGCGCTTCGACATCAGGATGTCGTCCTAGCTCACCTTTGTTTTTTAGGATTGAGACTCAACGCCACGAAAAGCGTGCTCTTTCCTGTTTCAGAAGACAACATATTTGGGTGTCACAGGGGATTCGATCGTAAGCGGGCACAGTTGTCTCCCGCTCGTGTTGAATCCATTCTCAACATCCTCAAGGAAATCAAGCTAGACCAGAAATTGACTGTTCATCACTTTTAGAAATCTTAGATCTCATGGCAGCTGTATCCATGGTGACACCTTTGGGACTTCTGAGCATTTTAGTTGTGGCTAAGAACCAGGGGATTTCACTCGAGGGCCAATTCCCAATAAGGGTTACGCGCCAGAGGCTTCGTACCCTTCATTTGAGGTTCAGACCCCGGTTTCTGACTCTGGGTCCCACTCTAAGTTTATCTTTTCGTCGCAGATGCTAATGACAAACGCTTCCCTCACAGACTGGGGTGCGGTCTTAGATGACCATCAAGTCCAAGAAAGCTGGAGAGGCCATCTTCTCACGCGGCACATTAATTGCCTCGAAATGATGGCTCTATTCCTGGCTCTAAAGCACTTCCTCCAGCTGTTGAGAGGCTACCATGTCCTAGTGCGGGTGGACAACACTATGCCAGTCTCATATATTAATCAACAGGGCGGACTGCGCTCGCGCCGCTAAATAAGCTAGCGCACCATGTTCCTGTCCCTCAGGGTGATTTACATTCCAGGGCATATGAATGTGGGAGCAGTTGTACTGTCCAGTCAAGCTCTGACACACGGGGAATGGAAACCCCACCCTGAAGTAGTCAGTCAATCTGAGAGAGATTTTATGTAGCAGAGATGGACCTCTTTGCCTCGCAAGAACAGCAAATGTCCCCTTTACTACTCTTTGACTCTTCCAGCTCTTCTGGGTCTGGACGTCTTGGCCCGTACGTGGCCCAGGTTACGCCTTTATGCGTTTTTTCTGATAGCTCTGCTCCCGGGAGTCTTGGCGAGGGTCCGTCAACAGCGTTTGCACCTCTTATTGATAGCGCTCTATTGATCGACCAGAGTGTGGTTCTCGGATCCATTATCTCTCCTCGGCGGCTCACCATGGTGATTCCTGTGAGGAGGGATCTTCTGTCTCAGGCCCAGGGGACAATATTTCATCCCCGGCCCGAGATTTGGAACCGTCACGTTTGGCCCCTGAATGGGACCAACTAAGTCAAGCTGGTCTTCCAGCCAGCATAATTGAGACTATTCTAAGTGCTAGGGCTCCCGCCACTAGAAGAGCTTATGCCCTCAAATGTTATGTATTTGAAAGTTGATGCATGACAAAGCCGAACTGTTTCAGTGCTGGAGTTTCTGCAGGAAAAGTTGAGATGGGGTTACTGTGGGAAAACACCCCTTAGTTGCCCATTTCATTCGTGGAGCTAAACAGTTGAGGCCACCCACTAGAGCCACGGTACCGTCGTAGGATTTATCTATCGTGCTCAAAGGTCTAATTGACAGCCCTTTCAAACCAGCGCCTGACAGGTTTCTGACCCTTAAGATGTTTTTTTTCTGATGGCCATAATCTCTCTGAAGAGGATTGGAGATCTGCACGTCTTGTTAGTCTCCCTATCCTGCCTAGACTTTGCCCCTGGGCTAGTCCAAGGCCATTTTGCATCCTCACCGAACTATTTTCCGAAAGTTCCATTCTCAACATTTACATTTACATTTAGGCATTTAGCAGACGCCCTTATCCAGAGCGACTTACATTTTTATCTCATTATACATCTGAGCAGTTGAGGGTTAAGGGCCTTGCTCTACGGATCTTCCGAACCGTAGTCCAATGCCTTAACCACTGAGCTACCCCTGGCCTCATGCAACTTGTTGTTCTTAAAGCTTTCTGTCCTCTGCCTTTTACAGCTTCGGAGCAGGAGAGACTTAACTTACTGTGTCCAGTACGTGCTCTTCATATTTATGTCCACTGCATTAGCCAGTGGCGTAAGTCAGAGCAGCTTTTTATATGTTAAGGGGCCACAATCGGTTGAGAGATGCTATTGCCCTCTCCTATGAGGCGCGTGGGCTCATTTTGCTTCTAGGAATTAGGGCTCATTCAACCAGGGGGATCGCCTCATCTATTGCTCCAGCAAGAGGTATTCCCCTGCAGCAAGTGTGTGATGCGGCAGGTTGGTCCTCTCCGCACACATTTGTTAAATTTTATAGTTTGGATGTTCATGCTACTCCCGGCTCACGGGTCCTCGAGTCAGCCTCCCAGATATTGTTCTAAGACCTCCTTGGCCTTTGTGCGCACATGCTACACAACCATGGGGTCCAGACACTGGCAGTGCGGTGGCGTTGGTATTCTCGTTCCCATAGCGTTTTCACGCAGCATCGAGTGTAGCGAACGTCTCGGGTTGCTCTGCTGTAACCCTGTTCCCTGGAAAGGCGGGAATGAGATTCTGCGCGCCAATGCTGCACTGACTACGTGACCGGACGTCCGTTCAGACAAAATCGATCTGAGGAATGTTTTCGGTTTACTCCTACTTATAACCTGCAGGTGCGTCTTATAAGATGACATCACCTGACTAAGGTTATATAAGCCAAAATTTGGCGTGTTTGATACACACATGCTTCACAACCGGCAACAAAAAAACTGTTCCCATAGCATTTTCACGTAGCATCTCGTTCCCGTCTTTTTTTAGAGAACAGGGTTACAACAAAGTAACCCGAGACATTATCTCAACAGATTACATTGTAAGAAGATGAGGCAACAACATTAACTCATTCAACATTTATCTAGTTGGAGTTCTTACAGTGTGAAATGTGAATGTGCAAGGAGTCTGGCTACCAGAAAGAAGTCAGATTTAATAGAACATATGGTGCCTGACCAAAGAAAGTTGTTTCATAATGGTCAAATTATTGGACTATTGGAGCAATGGAAACATGAGTTTTCATTAATTCTATCAGTTTAAATAACTTCAGATCGACCCTGCTCCAGAGTAATGGGCTTTTCAGGGAACCGCTTGAAGTTATGCACCCATCATGCATAGTGCCCATCATTTCAGCCTCTGGATGCAGTGTTATGATCTGGGATTTTTTTCTAGGTCTAGGCTTAGCAATATTATATTACAATAAAATAAGTCGGCTCATAACCTAAATGTATTGAAACATTAGGTTAAAAGAGCAATAGATTATTTTTCTTTATTATCTTTTCTGGTGCTACTGTATAGGCATATTCCAGTTAGGGGGTTGGGGGAATGATGAGATAAAATCTTCATACATTAATAGGCCACCTCATTGGGTTTTTCAGTCAAAACTAAGGGACGGTGTGACCTTATTGTGCTTACTTTAAGTTTAGGTTAAACAAGTGTCTAATACTTTGTTTGAATTGCATTGTAGAGCAGTGATTCTCTGTCCTGGAGGACCACCTCCCCTGAAGATTTTAGTGTTTTCTTAGCTCCCTGCACACCTGATCTAACTGATCAGCTAATTAACAGCATCTTTGGAATTTAAGTGTTACAATAACATAATTAACATGTGTGGTAGAATAGTGGCAGCCTGGTGGCTTAGAGTTTAGAACTGTTCTTCTCGGTTGGGGTTTCAATTCTCACCTGTTTTTTTTGTTTGTTTGTTTGTTTGTTTGTTTTGTTTTTGTTTTGTGTGTGTGGTTTTCATGTTCTTCCCATGCTAGGTTGGTTTCCTCTGGGTACTCCACAGTTTACTCCCACAATCAAAATATATGCGTTGTAGGCTGATTGGAATTTTAAATTCGCCATAGTGTTTATGCAGGGAGCCAGGGTGTTCCCTGTCTTGTTTCCTGGAATAGGCTCCAGGCCCTCTATGGCCTTACACAAGATAAATGCCCTGAATAATGACTGGACAATGGTAAAGTAATGTAGTGGTAAATGCTGCTACCTCACTACCTCAAAACCTGTGGCAATTTTATGCAATCAAACAATGGATGATCATATATCATAAGTCATTCATGTGAAAGGAATGCGCGAAAATAAATTAAGTAAATTTGATTATCACATAGTCTAGAAGAGGTATTTTTACTGACTGTCTGTCTGACTGTGTCTAATTGTCCCATAGCTAACAAGCAGTGAATCATAGCAGCAGGAACATTCTGTGAAATACATGCATCTGATAAAGCGTGTGCGACGAATGTGATGCAACTGTTGACAGTCCTGCATTCCACTGTACATTTGACCAAAAGTGAATATGTACTGCTGTAGGTTGTGCAGCAGTAGGCATTAATCTCTAATGTTAATAAATCATTTAAGAGCTACATAAAAATTTATTCATCTGGCATACCATCCAGGGCTTATTCCAACCTTGCACTTAGTGTTCCCAGGATAGACTCTGTATTCACAAGAGTCATAGCCATAGCCCTGACCAAAATGAAGTAATTACTATCAATCAATCAATCAATCAATCAATCAATCAAACAAACCCTTTCAGGGCAAAGGGGTTATTAATCAGTAAATCAGTTCCAGGCGACAAGGATGGTTGTAGTTGTCAAACAACAAAGAAATAATAATAAAACATAGGGTTAAACTTGGTGAAGGATAGGCAGTAGGTCAGACAAATCTCAAACAGAATATGGGAGGAAAAGGCAAAAAACGTGATAATGAAATATTATAACATTTAAAAATCATGAAATAACATGAAAAAAAAATGTGAATCAAAACACATACAACGGCTTGCTAAGAGACGCAAAACACAGAGCTGAACAGATAGTTCACTAAGACTAAGTGTATGAAGTATACTTGTATAGGTGAGTGAAAACTGAGTTCAGGTGTGTCTGACAGAAAATCTGGTGAGTGTGAACGTGACCTTGAATTTGAAAGATGAGTCATGGTGTGTTCAACACTGATTTTAGCAAAATATTATATTGAAATCATTTACATTTAGCTAGTTGCCATACAGTGTGGCATGGTAGCTTAGTGTTTAGCACTGTGGTCTCACACCTACAGGGTCGACGGTTCAAGGCCTGTCTTGGATCTGCGTGTGTGGAGCTACATGTTCTCCCTGTGCTTGGTGGGTTTCCTACAGGTTATCCGATTTTCTCCTGCAGTCCAAAGGCATGCAGAGTTGGTTAATTGGTGTTTCCAAATAGTCCATACTGTATATTGCGTGAGTGGGAGCAGGCTGTGCCCTTTAATCTCAAGTCAGGGTGTCCACCTCGTGCTTTAAGTCTAGTGGGACAAGCTCCCTTGACCCTGCATAGCAGTATAGAAAATAAATAATGTGGCAACCCCTAGAATGAAAGGGACAAAGCCCAAATAAAGTAAATAAATAAAATAAAATACAATCTAAGTCAGCACTGGTTCATTGTTGAAAAAATAGCCTGTATCATCCCTAGGATCTAAAACAGGAAAGCACTAATACTATTTTTTAGTCAGGGAAACATCTCTTTAAGGCACTACTTATCCCTTTTTGCTTGCTTTGGTTTTGTCAAAAAATCAACAAAAAGACTGAGAGAGGGAGTTTATGTTCGAGTTTGTGAAGTAAATTGGTTTCTTTTTACAGATGTGTTTCAGAGCTGTGCGGGTTTATTATTATTTTTTTCTGCAGATGGTTTTCTATAATCAGTGTGCTCTTATTTTCATCCTTTCTTCTTCATTGTCTTATCAGTGTACCCTGTTCTATATGCATTAGCCACCCCTTTGCCACCCCTTTGTGAAATATAACCTACAGTACAATAAGTAAGCTTTACAACTAAGAGCTGACTGTTACACTCCACCGGCCCACAGAGGTGTTTTTGGAGATAATGGTGTTGTAAGGACTAATTAGAGACGAAAAAAAAAAAAAAGAAAACAAGTATGCTTATAAATAATTGCTCCTAACAGTACAGAGCTCTGAAAATGAAACAGATCTGTTCTTAATTAGTTGAATAACACTTTACTTGATACCTACATTGGCCCATAATAGGCCATTTATAAGGGCTAAATGCAAGACGGTTTATGAAAGAAAAAAACAAAAATTTAAATAGTGGAAATGTAACATAATGTCATACACTGTGTATTAGTTTAATATATTGTTAAACCAACAATGTATTAATGTTTAATATGTACTAACAAGGATTTTAGGCATGACTATAACTTGCTATTTATTTATTTATTCATTTATTTATTTATGAAATATATCAACCAGCTTGATAGCTAGTTAACTAGTGAAATAGATCCAATGTCATTAACTGTCAAACATAGTACTGTACATAGTACACTTTGCTCTTTAATTATTATTATGGTTATAAAATTGGTTATTATACCAATTCACTCTTAAATTATTATTAATTAATATTATTAGGATTTTAAAATAAACATGATGCTTAATCCATTGTTCTTTACTTTTACTTACATCACATGATGTATCTAATTATGCAATTGTGGTACTGTATGTACCTCTAGATATGACTGGATATATTATACAGAATGACTGCCACTATAATGGACTAAGATGGTTTTACAATTGTACAGTAATTGTATAGGAATTTGCATAAGACTCGACATTTAGAAAGTTATTAAGGGATAAGTATCACATCCTTTGGACGAGAATCAACAATCAAGAACAGTTCAAATAAATAAAAAAATATTCAGAAATTACAGTGCCCAACAAAAAACCTTGTTTTTGTTCTTGTTTCAGTTACCCAGCCCATCTTAACAACCATTAATGATGGTGATGTCATTTCCTGAAAATTCAGGAAAACTGCTGCCATGGAAACCCAATGAGGCTGCATGGATTTCTGGTGCACAAAGAGTCCCCTAATCCTCTATTCTATAATTATCTCTATGGCAAATGCTAGTTTACATTTCAGCTTAAAGTGAGCGTGCCATTAGCAAGCAATGCACTCATCAGGGTTTAAGCCTGCATAAGCTCAAAGTTATTTCTAGAGACAAGTGCTGGTTAAAGCCTTGAGTTATCTGTTCAAGAATGCTGTTACTGGATGATTTACGGAGTGATGATGTTATCTTGAATGAATCATGAAGGCTGCAGAGTATATTCAAAATGTATGAAATGATAACCAGCATCAGCCAGGATGCATTTGATTATCAAATTAATATATTTTTCAGATTTAGGCTTTATTAATTTCTTTGACTAGTAATTTTTGTTTTAGAAGTTTACACTTGCATATTTCTTACACTCTAATAATTTTCTTAAACCACATAATCTTATGTATATTAAAATATATATATATATATATGGCGATGTAAACATGATTTGGATATCTTCTTGTGCTTATGCCAAGACTTTCCAATGACATCAGGTAGTGATACAGTATATGAAAGTATTTGTGATAATATTGGATTTATTTGGCCAACTCTCATCTTTTTGTTGTATATACACTAAATGGAGCTATCCACTTGACAGCTTCTAATTACAAGTTTGTCTATATTTTTCTACATTAAACTTTAAATTAACCTTCTTAGCATTCCTAGTCTCATTATATTACTCATTGTGATGTTCACTGTGTATTTTTCCTTCTCCAGTCCCTAAATGGCACTTAGCTCTCTCTCTCTCTCCCACCGAGTCTGTTTTTCCCTTGCTGTTGTGTCCATTGAGTGTCCCTCACCCCCCACCAACCCCAGCCATGTGTGGCTACATGCCACTAGTATGGCTGAGTGGGTTTTCCTTATCAAGCCATGCTGTGTTCACTGCTGAGTCCCGGGCAGAAATGGAAAACCTTCTGGCCTCATCAATAAAATATGTTGTGCCTTCTCTACCACTGATTCTTCCTGCAGTGGCCCCAAGATGGCCAGCAAGACCTTGAATCACACTGCTACTTTAATTTCTCCCTGAGCAGGTCTGCTGTGCCAGATAGACAGGGAGTATTGACACACTCAGCCAGGTCACCTGTGCCTGAGGCTTTGGCATCTCAGAGTGAGAACTGTGATCAAATGCAGAAAACATGATTTTGGCATGCCCTTAGAAAGGAGATGGTCTCATCATTAATGTGGATCCAGGGTATTGCCTGGTTTTTAAAATCCACAAAATGCTTTTGCAATAGTCTGTAATATAATGATTAAAAAAATAATAATAATAATAATAATAATAATAATAATAATAATAATAATAATAAAATACACAATCTCTCTCTCTCTCTTATATATATATATATATATATATATATATATATAACCTGAAAAATATCTAATGAATAGAGTACATGGCATATGTCTCTTATAGTTAGTGTTGTTCAATTATTTTGTAAGGTGAACATGCTCATAGGTAATAAAGAAAAGGTTTTTAAAGTCATATGTACCGTGGCTGAGAAGTGCAAAACAAAATAACAAAATGGAAAACAAAACAAATTAGAAAACAAAATAACAAAATGAAAACAAAATAACAAAACTGAAGACAATATAACAAATCAGAAAACAAAATAGGTAAAAAAAAAAAAAACTATATAAAGGTTGTTGAAGTCAAATGTATGGTGGCCGAGAAGTGCAAAACAAAATAACAAAACCAAAATTAAAATAACAAAACTGAAAACAATATAACAAATCAGAAAACACAATGACATATCCAAAAACTAAATACCAAATAAGAAAACACAACAACAATTCAGTCAAACTGGAAAAGTTAGGCACACTTTGCAAATGAAATTATTATTGCTGATTGCAGACGCATGTGTTTGTGGGATCAGTACACAATCATTTACAAACACCACTTGCACATTACAGGAACTCGGCTAGGAGTTTTTGTCACATGCCTCGTTTAGTCCCGACTTTGCTCTCAGCCATGTGTTTGGGCCATTATAAGAAGTTCCTGGGAGGCATTTTAGACCTGAAGTAAGCAGTCTGATAATGGTTTTGGTGCACGGAGAAAACTTTCTACCTCAATGGCATTTTGTATAAAATATAGAAAAAACTAAAGTTTGCACAAAATATTAAAATAAAAACAGTATATGATAAAAAAAAATTGTTTTATATTCAATTTAAACACATCAATAAATAAACAGTGTTGGAAAAATGTTGAACTCTTTCTTAACAGTAGCCTCTGGACACTTATTGTCTATGGCAACAATTTATGGTCTTAAGAGACTTACGACAGCATTTGCCAAGCTAATGACAACACTCTGTGTACACTTACTTGGCTTCAGAAGCTCTAAGCGCAGCAATTCTGCTGGTGCGTTTAACTAGCCTCTGATCAATACTGAGTACAAGAGGCAAAAGTGTAAGGTGTGGAGAATTTGCTAGCTGAGAGAAAGTAACAGATTAATAAGCTTTTTATGGTCTTTTTTTAATTATTTTTTTGATTGTTTGTTTACTTACAGTAGTTATGACTAACCAATAGAAAAAAAATAATTCAGAACAAGTTTAAGATGAAAGAGTAATAATTAAATATTAATTTGGCATGTCTTAAGTTTTACATATTTGTGACAATGTGGAAGAGCACCAGTTAAACAAATTATAAAATTAATGTTTTATTATTATTTGTGATTTTGGTGGATGGTGATAGTTTTCTTCCTGCAGTTTATTCTTTTCTTTTTTTGTGCCAAAATTGTATTATTTAAAACTATTCATGATTCCATTTACAGACCTAAGCAACTAAGAATTATGCTTGATATTTAGTCTGATGAGACCAAGGTGTTACACATTTTGCCACATGATTTGGCATGGTTAGGTTTCATAATGTGGTGAGGGATAGCATAAGGCTTGGCAAACACTGTGAGAATTTGATTGATTATGTACAGCATGTTCAAATCAAACTATGTTTTAATCAGCCTTTCCGTACAGCCTGATCCTGGAAGCTCTCTGCTCATACTGGATATTCAAGCAAACCAAGCATAATGTATGTGCTCACAGTGTACATTTAAACAGAATGCCCAAACTGGTGTGTTTTTTGACAATGTCTCAACAGTTTTATTTAAACAAGATATCTGCTTCCTAGCAGGTTGTGTTAAAAAAAGGCAAACCTAGAGTTAATGTTTATGATATACAGTATATATATATATAATCATAAAGGTTAAGCCCTAGTTTGGTCCCTAAGATTTTGAGGCTTAATTTTACAAAACTGCTCATAATACAGATATTTTCAATAGAACTATAATTAGGAAATCTAAAAATGTAATATTCATACACTGAAAAACTATTTTAGACACAAGTGGACTGAGGCTAATAAATAGGTGGCATGCTACACTATTATCTACAAATGCTATCTTATACACACACCCTAGTACAACCACCATTACCCACACTAAAAATAAAATGAAGTAAACCACTAGTACATCCAAGTGTCTAACCACAGCGAATGATGAAGGAATCAAGAAAAGAGTGCTTTGCCTTCCAAATGAAAAGGCTAAACTATACTCTACAAACAATATTAGTACACGAGGTCTGCCCGGAAAGTTTCCCGCCATTTTTATGGAACAAGAACGTTTTGCGCGACATAGATAACCAGGCAGTCAAGGAGAGTAGACTGGATTGCACATGTGTAAATAATGATGACTTAACTGTATTAGTCAGATGGGACTAGACATTGTTGAGTGAGCATGTGTTTTGTGCAGCCATCCCATTTAAAATGACTAAGCTTAAACATACCTCCATTGAAACTATTTAAATAATTGGGAATGCTTGTGAGGATGATGCGATAAATGCATCAAATCACCCAGGTGACTCAGCACCCCTACAGTCCAGACTTGGCACCCTTCAACTTCTGGCTTTTCCCAAAACTAAAAAGGGATCTTAAAAAAGAAGAGATTTAACAAGGCAGCTGATTCTAACAAAGGATTTTGCAGAGTGTTTATGCAGTAAGAAAAAGACACTAGGCAAATTGTGTGAGGTTCCAAGGTACGAAGGCTACTTTGAAGTAGACTTAGGTCTCATTGTCCCATGTACAGTACAATGTTTTTTGTACTTTATCTTCTTCAATAAATGTTTTTATTTTTTATATAACTTGACTGGATGCTGTCTAGACAGACTTTATATTTAATGGAAAATGGTACTGTAAAATTAAAAAGGCCAATAAATACACATATCAACTCAGAATAATAATGATCAACTATTATTAACTTTTATACAAATATATAAAACCAAGTAACATATACAAATGCACACTTTCATCTAGTGCCGCTAATGTCATGAATGGCAGCTATGCTTAATCTTTTCCACCTGTTCTTTTCTTTTCTACCTATCCCGAGGCATCTGGAGATTGTGCCAGCTCCAGTAGATAGAGGCCAACCCTGCAAGGATCCTGGGGCATTCAGAGAAGGACTACCTCCAGCTGGATTCCGCTTCGTGATGGTTTGGAGCTACACATGCTGCTCCTGAGCTCCCAGTGATCCAGACCCCCTCTGACCTCTGTACCTGTCTGACTTATCCTGGTGACATCCTGGTGCCGAACTGTTCCTGTGTTATATTGAACTTCCAGCTGCCTAACACACAGTATATCTGCAGAATTCCTGCTATCTGATATCACCCATATGAGGATGGGTTCCCTGTTGAGTATGGTTCCTCTCAAGGTTTTTTCCTTATGCAATCTCAACGGAGTTTTTCCCTTCCACCGTTGCCCTCGGCTTGCTCATCAGGGACAATCTGATCATTATGATTTATACACATTCATTTCACTCATACACATTTCCATAATTTTATTTTAATTTTGTGAAGCTGCTTTGAGGCAATGATCATTGTTAAATTAATTTGAACTGAATATAGTGGGTTCAGTACGTATTCAGAACCGCTTCACTTTTAGATATTTTGTTATGGTGCAGCCTGATACTACATCTGTTTATTTCATTTTATTTAATTTTTCACGTACTACCCCATAATGACAAAGTGGAAAGAGATTGTTTTTATATGTCTGTAAGCTTAAAAAAAATGATATATCACATGTACTTAAGTATTCAGACCCTTTACTTAGTACTTTGTTGCAGCACTTTTGGCAGCAATTATAGCATTGAGTCTTTTTAGGTATGACATGACAAGCTTTGCACAAGTGGATTGGGGGATTTTCTACAATTCTTTGTAGTAATTCCTCTTAATCTCAGTCAGGTTGGATGGAGACCGTCAGTATACAGCCATTTTCAGGTCTCTCCAGAGATTTTTAACATGGTTCAAGTCAAGGCTATGCCTGTGCCATTCTAGGACATTCTCAGGTTTGTCACTAAGCGACTATTGTGTTCTCTTGGCTGTGTGCTCAGGTCCTAAGCATTGTGGAACAAGTTTAATTGAGGATATCTCTGAACTTTTTAGCTTTCACTCAACCCTTACCAGTCTCCCTGCTGCAGAAAAACAACCTCACAGCATGATGCCACTACCAAGATGTTTCACTGTTGGGATGGTATTGGGAAGGTGATTAGTGATGCCTGTCTGAGAAAAAAAACACTATATTTAGAACTAAAGCCAAACAGTTAGCATCTTGGTTATATTAGACTAGAGAAATTTGTTCCTAAGAGTCCTTCAGGTATTTTTTTTGCAGACTTTTATTTGTTTAAAGGATTCCGTCTAGCTACTCCACCATAAAACACAGATCGTAGAGACCTGCAGTCATGTAAGTCCTTCTGGAAGTTTGCCGCTTCTCCACACAGAATCTCTGTAGCTCAGTCAGAGTAACCATTGGGTCCTTGGTCACCTTTCTGACTGTGTCTGAGAAACCAGGCAAAATGGTTTTGCCCAAATTCCCCCCAATAAAAAATATAGAGACTACTGTGCTCTTGGGAACCTTCAGTGCAGCAGAAGATTTTGTAATCTTCCACAGATTTGTGCCTTGCACTAATCCTGTCTCTGAGCTCTGCAGGCGGTTCCTTCGACCTCATGACTGTTGTTCTGGTACAGTATGCATTATCAGCTGTGAGGCGTCCTATAGAAAGTAGCGTGTGCCTTTCTAAATCATGTCTAATCAATTTAATTTACTACAGCTCGACTTCAATCAAGGTGTAGAAACACCTTAGCAATGATCAAGAGAAATGCTGAGCTAAATTTCAAGCTTTGTTGCACAGGATCAGAATATTTAAGTACATGTGATATTTCAGTTATTATTTAACTGACAGTTGTAAAAATTAGTTTCACAAAGTTTTTTACTTTGTTAATTTGGAGTACTGAGTATAGATTATTAAAGGGAGGGAAAAAAATGAAATTTAAACAACTGTAGTATCTGGCTGAGGCCTAACAAACTTTGAAAAGTGAAGGGGGGTATGAGTAAAAAAACAAGAAAGAAAGCTACTTCAAACAGCAAGTGGGTTTTATTCAATAGACTTCAATAAATAAATAAATAAATAGAGTTTCCCAGTGTTCCCCACTAGAGATTGCTGTCCGGAAGTGACCAGTACTTACCAGTTATTCCTGCAAATCTTTTCTTGTTGTTCATCTCTGTTATGAAAGGACATCATGTTCTTGGTAATGTCACTGCAGTGCCTTGTTTTCTCCACTTGTAAATGATGCCCTTCATGGGATCCATTGTACTTCTAATATTTTGAAAAAAAAAAAAAAACATTTTGTTCCATTCTTTTTATTATTACCTTTTAAAAGTGAGATCCCAGCCATGCTTTCTAAGCTATTTCGTAGGTCCATGGTTTCAGCAGTCGTATAAAACCAAAATGTCAAAAATTCTACAGAAACAACTGAAGGCACGTGTATGTTAGTTACTTTTTAATGATAGCTTAAATGTAATTGGTTAATTCTGAGAACATACACCATTGAAAGAGCGATTGTACATGTTTTTCTTTCCCCTCGCATTTTGTTATGTTTGGTTAACACTCTTCACCTATTGCTTCTCATTTTTAGCATGCTTATTATTATTTTCTTCCAGATAAACCTGCTGCTTTTCTATTTCTGTGTAGATCTTAAGAATTATACAGTGAAAAAGAATTGAATATTAACCTTCCGGTAGACGATCAATGAATCCCAAAAAACTAATCACAGACTAAATTGTCTTCGGTAGTTCTCTCATATGTTGTATTCCATTCAATATGGTGCAGAGGAAGATACAGTTTGGAGCAAGGCCATTAGCAGCATTCATTATTGTGCTGTAAATCATATTGTATTATGGATAATGTCTTGCTAAAATGTCTGGCAAATGTAAATTACGTCCATAAGTAAAGAAATTGCTAATAAGAAGTGCTATGACACCTATTTCAGTGCCAGTGCTAATGCTAATTGCTTTAAGTAGACAGCGAACACAAGGACAATATGTTGTAATAACCTATGCAGGATTCATTAAAACATAACTTAATATGAGTTATGCCTTTAACTGGAGAAGTTTTAAATTCACTAAAAAGATGAACATAACACCAAGTGTCTCAAAGCCACACTTGTAAATCTGCATTTTATTATTATTATTTTTTAAATATTTTATGCATTATTAAAGTAGGCATAGGTTAGCACTGTGGCCTTGAAGTCCCGCATTTGGATCTGTCTGCATAGAGCTTACCTGTTCTCTTGTGCTTCGTGGGTTTTCTCCAAGTACTCCAGTTTCCCTCCATAGTCCAAATACATACAGTTTAGACTGATTTACATTTCCAAATTGTCTATAGTGTGTGTGACTGTGTTTACCTGTACCGTATGTGTATTCTTGTGCCCATTTAGCAATAGTGCTATAGGGAATAGTGAGTGTGAGAGAGTACTGTATTATATCAGTTAGTACCAGAAGTGGCAAAGTACTTGAATCATGTACTTAAGTAGAAGTAGAGATTCCCTTGGGTAAATTTTATTCATGTAAAAGTAAAGGTCCTCCATTTACAGTACATGCCTACCTTTCTCTCTCTCTCTCTCTCTCTCTCTCTCTCTCTGCTTTTCAATTGTGAATGTGATGTTTTTCTCACTGTCTATACCCAGCTCTGATTCTAACTTTTAACACCTGTTGTGTTATTAGGTGTGTCTCGAGGAAAGTCACATAATTATGCATAATTACTACATACCCCTGTGCCTATGTAATACATTGTCATGCAGAAAAATAATCAAGTAGGAGTAAAAATAGGTGTTGCATGATGTACTGGAGTAACGGTATCCTGAAATAAAATTACTCAAGTAATGTACAGATTTGTGAAATATGTACTTTAATACAGTAATTAAGTGCATGCACTCAGTTACCTTCCACCTCTGGTCAATTTAAATAAGCAAGTGAGTATTAAATCATAACACTGACTGGAAAACAATCCTTTGCAAGAACTGTAATCATACTTGATTAATGAGTAGGGTCAACTAATTGGTCACATCCAATACCCATGTGCAGGTTAGATTTCCCCTGCCAAACTCTTGTCATAATCTCAAAGATATCAACATATTCTAACTTTATCCTAATCAGCTGGTTCGCTGGACAAGTGCATTAATGCAGGCTGAAGAAAACAGTCTAGTTAACATCTTACTTTTCTTTTGGGTATGTTTGATCTTTTCTGTTGCTCCTATGCTCTTAAATGTCCTAGAAGGAAGTTTTATAAAGGCATTACAATGTTTAGTTTTTTCAGTATAATGGTGTGTAGTTTTTAGATGTGTGCTGTTCAGCAGGAAGTGGGATTGATATTGTAGTGAATAGTGTTCATTATAGTTACAGTATTGGAGCATATTAAAATGCACATTAAGTTAAGCATATGCACCAAAAGAACTCTAGGTTTTCCAGTTTAGTTTTTTTCCGTCCTCCATTATTACATTAATATGGCACAAATTTACTTAATAATACTACTTTAAAACATTGCCCTAAAATCCATTACACAAGATCTTTCATTTGGAGGAGAGTACAAACAAGCAACATAAAAATGAGCTAGCTGCGCTTATAGTTGGCTAGTGTCAATCTGATCAACAGGGGGAAAAAAAGCTATTCTTTTCACTATAGCACATGTCAAAATATTCACTGTTAGACCTCAAAGGTCTATGGTCAAAAACACTGTCAGTTAATGTTTAATAAATTGGTTGAATATTCTACTCAGAGATGTGCTTGTATATTTAATGTTGTACTGTTTGCTCATTCTAGGCAGAAAATGAATAGAAGATATTCAAAAGAGAAAGGATTAGCCTGACTTTGAAGATACTTTTTGTTTTTCATCTTTTAACATGCTTATTCATTAGAGAGAGATGATCGCCTGCTTTAAGTGGGAAAGGAAAGGAACATTTTGTCTTGTTAAGAAAGACCGACAGGTAAAAAAAATGGGGGTTGGGGGATGGTTACTGAATCATTAAATGTAAAAAGACCAAAAACCTAAAAAATTAAAAATGATGTTTTTTGAATATGACACTTCTTCACTAATGCAGACAGCTACATTTGTGAAGCACTAATAGGATTGTGAAAAGCAAGCATTGATGTGCTAAAATAAAAATAAAAAGTGACACTGAAACAAGTTGTTTTAGATATAATATTTATGCATAAACATTTGGAAATTATCTTACATTAACATCTATTAAGCCATTTTATATACATAGTAAAGTGTTTAAAGTGTTTGATTTGGTTAAATGAACCTCAGGAGCATTTGCAATATATTTAAGTAATATCACATGAGAGGGATGCTGTTGTCCTGAATATATTATTAGGGTATATAATATCAGCATGTGCGTGACTGCATTTTATATTGCTTTTATACAACAGTTCTACAAACATAACTAATGATTAAAATATTATTATAATTTTTTTTATTTATTTAACCATTTACTTTGCTCCACCAGCACATATTCTTCCATGCCTGGCAGAACTAGTGTTGAGCTGGCAACCAACCTAGTCAGATTTGTAGATTGCGTTAGCTGTGAATGAAACTACACAGATGGCTCAGAGGCAATTACTAAAGAGATAAAGTGTTGTTGAAGGTGACATAACTTTATCAGATGTGGTTTTGCTGAAGGTGCTTTAGTAACTGGTTTTAAATGTAGCTTCTGCCAGGCTGCTGCTAAACCTCGCCCCAGTACACAGGCTAGTGACCAACAGTTAAGGTAATTAACAATTGTTAAGACACCTGTGAAACAGAGTGATTCATATAGTTAAATGTCTTAGGGTTGTTGGACTGTAATTTGTATTATCAGCACTAATGAAATGGCCCTCATCCAATTTAATTGCTCCGTCAGAACTAACTGCTATATGTGGAAATACAGTACATACAGTAGCTTTGCTTAAGGTTATACAGCAGGGAATCACCAACGGTACCAATAGCTAAGAGCTACTGTAAAAAGCATAGGAGAACGGACAGGGGGCAATGGCCAGACAAGGCCCAAATTTCTGGAAATAATCGACCTTCGATATATGCAGATAACATATTATACAGTATATCATATGGCTAAAGGTATATAGGTACCTGACCATTAAACTGATTCTGTATGTATTTGCTGAACATATCATACCATGTTTTTGTAACCTCCACTCTTTTACTTTCTGCTCTCGATTCTTTCTGCTACATTTTGAAGCATAGCTCCAGTATGAAAAACCATGCTTAATCGGTGAGAAGAACATTTGTAAAGCCACTTTTTTATTAGAATGCAGGTAACATTTTGGTTCCATGCAGATGTTTGAACT
Organism: Clarias gariepinus; assembly: GCF_024256425.1. Lineage (NCBI taxonomy): Eukaryota > Metazoa > Chordata > Actinopteri > Siluriformes > Clariidae > Clarias > Clarias gariepinus. The sequence continues at coordinate 8,630,831 of NC_071109.1, read as the reverse complement.
ATTCACATTTCACAGTAGAATGGTGCACCACTACTGCATTTTGTCAGCTAAAACTTCTTGCAGATCTTCCCAGTATACAGACAGTTCTAGATGAAAGTTTTCTTGCTTTTCCTCTTAACCTGAGTTCCCCCCTTGCTGCGGTTTCTTAATGACATTTCAGACAGTGAAATTTGCTAGCTGGAAGCACTATAAAACATTTTTAAGAACCCTGCAATGCTTTGAAGGCATCCGTTAGGTCAATTTTCAGATTCACAGTTAACTGCATAGAGGAGGCAATGAATATTATATGGTAACACAACGTTTGATGGGTCAGAGTCTCTGAAATCACCATCTGCTATCAATTCCTAAGGACAAACGTTAATTTGAATAACCAATAAGTCAAGTTTTTTCATCAAGTTTTTGTGACTTTACAACTGAAATAGACCTTACAAACTGAAAGCAAATGATTTGATTACATGTTTTACATTAGCCCGAGGATGACATGACCAAGGATGCCCATAATTTGTGGACAACTATATACAGTATATCAGACATCCTGTACAGTATATACCCCATATGTTATGTTTTTTGGTAAAGTAGTATTTACAGGTGTCTCCAGGCCTTTACTAACGTGTTACATCCTACTAACATTTTAGAACATTTAATGAATATACAGTCATGTGAAAAAATTAGGACACCCTTTGAAAGCATGTGGTTTTTTGTAACATTTTTAATAAATGGTTATTTCATCTCCGTTTCAACAATACAGATAGATTAAAGTAATCCAACTAAACAAAGAAAACTGAAGAAAAGTCTTTTCAAGATCTTCTGTAAATGTCATTCTACAAAAATGCCTATTCTAACTGAGGAAAAAGATAGGACACCCTTGCCCCTAATAGCGAGTGTTACCTCCTTTGGCTGAAATAACTGCAGTGAGACGGTTCTTGTAGCCATCTACCAGTCTTCGACATCGGTCTGAGGAAATTTTACCCCACTCCTCAATGCAGAACTTTTTCAGCTGTGAGATGTTTGAGGGGTTTCTTGCGCGTACAGCCCTTTTCAAGTCACCCCACAGCATCTCAATGGGATTCAAATCTGGACTTTGACTTGGCCATTCCAGGACTCTCCATTTCTTCTTTTTCAGCCAATCTTTGGTTGATTTACTAGTATGTTTTGGGTCATTGTCATGTTGCATGGTCCAGTTCCGCTTCAGCTTTAATTTTCTAACTGATGGTCTCACATGTTCTTCAAGCACCTTCTGATACACAGTAGAATTCATCGTGGATTCTATGATGGTGAGCTGACCAGGTCCTGCTGCAGCAAAGCAGCCCCAAACCATGACACTTCCACCTCCATGCTTCACAGTTGGTATGAGGTTCTTTTCTTGGAATGCTGTGTTTGGTTTACGCCAAACATGTCCTCTGCTGTTGTGTCCAAATAATTCAATTTTGGACTCATCTGTCCAAAGAACATTATTCCAGAAGTCCTGGTCTTTGTCAACTTTATCTCTGGCAAATGTCAGTCTGGCCTCGATGTTTCTCTTGGAAAGCAAAGGTTTCCTCCTTGCACACCTCCCATGCAAGTTAAACTTGTACAGTCTCTTTCTGATTGTAGAGGCATGTACTTCTACATCAACAGTAGTCAGAGCCTGCTGTAGTTCTCGAGATGACACTTTAGGGTTTTTGGAGACCTCTTTTAGCATCTTGCGGTCTGCTCTTGGGGTGAACTTGCTGGGGCGACCAGTCCTGGGCATGTTGGCAGTTGTTTTGAAAGCCCTCCACTTGTAGACTATCTTCCGGACAGTGGAATGGCTGATTTCAAAATCTTTTGAGATCTTTTTAAATCCCTTCCCAGACTCATAGGCTGCTACAATCTTTTTTCTGAAGTCCTCTGACAGCTCTTTTGTTCTCACCATGGTGCTCACTCTCACTTCAACAGTCAGGAGCACACCAAACTAAATGTCTGATTTAATGTCTTAAATAGGGCAAGCCTCATTCAACATGCAGAGTAACGATCTACTAATTATGTGCACCTGGTGTGATATACCTGTGTGAGATCTGAGCCAATTTAAGAGGGAATACATGTGAGGGTGTCCTATCTTTTTCCTCAGTTAGAATAGGCATTTTTGTAGAATGACATTTACAGAAGATCTTGAAAAGACTTTTCTTCAGTTTTCTTTGTTTAGTTGGATTACTTTAATCTATCTGTATTGTTGAAACGGAGATGAAATAACCATTTATTAAAAATGTTACAAAAAACCACATGCTTTCAAAGGGTGTCCTAATTTTTTCACATGACTGTATACACATATTCTCCTTAGGGGGATCACTAATCCCTTTTGGATTCTCCAATTTTAACAGGAGGGTTCATTAAAAGTCACAACACATAAGCTTAAAATGTTTTATCCTTCAGAGAGCTTTATGACATATGGCAGCCTTTCCTTAGGAAGGCCAAAACACGATTGGTCTTTATTTACCCTCACCTCTAGCAGTTTCCCACTGTAATTATCTTACTGATGTTTCTAGAGTCAAAATGACGCTTAAGACTCATGCACATACAGTGATTTTACCTCTTGATTACTCGAAGCCTGATGTGAGAACAGATGTTTGAGGACATGTTCATAAATTAAATAATATCCTAGGAAATTCCCACAAAGTTCAATTTACAAAATCTAGAAAATTGTGAGCAAATGTAAACTGACGTTTAAATGTTTGGACACACTTTCTAATTCCATTGTCTTTCCTGATTTTTAATTCTTTCTACATTGTAAAATACAGCATCCAAAATATGCAAAAATCTCCTTTGAACAGTTAATATTGAGATCTTCTGCTTATGATCTGTAAAGCCTTCATACCAGCTCAAATCTGAGGTGCAGTTTGTTAATTGATGATTTCTGAGGCTGATAAATCTAAATTAACTACTCCCCTGCAGCAGGTTTGGTCTTGCTTTACTGGGATGGTCATCATGAGAGCCAGTTTCATCACGGTGCTTGATGTTGTTGCTTCTTAATTACGAAATGCCATAGTTGTATTTTATAGATTTAAAAAATGCATTATTGTTTTAGAATGTAGAAAATTAAGCACACACACAAACATACACTGTGGCCTCACACCTCCAGGATCACGGGGTTCCATTCCTGCCTCACCTGTGGTCTGTGTGATTGGAAATTGCATGTACTCCCCATCCATAATGTGTTTTCTCTTGGTTTCCTCCCACAGTCCAAAGACATGCTGATTAGGCTAACTGGCATTTTCAAATTTCCCATAGCGTGTGTGTCCTGGAATGGATTGGCACCCTGTCCAGGGTGTACCCTGCCTTGTGACTAAAGTCTTTTAGGATAGGCTCCAGGCCCTGTGACCCTGTACAGGATAAGCGGTGTATCCTGAGATATTGTAGGCTCCAGGCCTACAGTATATATAAAGTATATATGATCTTCTTTCTCTATTGACGCTTGAAGATTGCCATCCTTTTATTACAGTCCAAAATATTTTATTTTATTTCATATTCCTCCTTTTTTTATAAAGCTACATGCTTTTCTACCTTCATTTTGTTGCCTTTTACATTACATGCCATTTACCATCTTGAAAGGGCAGTTCTTCCTTTGGGACATGTTCTTGCATATCTGGTTACCATTTATTGGCTAATTGGTACATGTATTTGTTTGACATTGAGAGACACCTTTTCCATGTCAAAGTTTAAGTTGGCTGTTATAAACCCCTAGCTTATAAAATCTGCTTTCATCCTGTAATCCTCAGTTTCATGCCCTTTTTTCTTCTTCTTTTTGGCGCCATCCAGTCTCCATATGGAACTCACAGTAGCACTTCAGAGAACAAGCAGATGGCAGAGGCTACAAAGCTACAAATTTGAAACGCCAGCCAAGCGCTATGTTCATCTTACTGAGGACTCAAAATACCTGCTGAAATTCTTAAAGGTATACTAAATACTATTTTTACACACCTAAGATATAATCTGTCTACAGATAACAATTTGCAAAGTTACTTTAGGTGGCTCAAACACTGACAAACCTTTTCTTTTTACAGTTAGCACCTGAGCTTGAAGAAAATGAGGAGAGATAATGTCTACATTGCTTTAAACTTTTTAGTTTAGAGTTATGTTTAATATTTGATTAATACTTATATGTAATATGTAATCTTTTTATAGGACATCTAATATTGCAAGATAAAAAGAGTAAAATATATTTTATAAAAATAGATATAAAAAAGATAGTAAAATGTAATTAAATAAAAATGAAGATTGGCTGCATATTTGTGCTTTTACACTTTTGAAAGCAATAATATCTGCAGGTCTTCTGGGATATGGTTCTACAAGCTTTGCACTTTTCCCCATTTTTCTTAGCCAAATTGCTCAAGCTCTGAGGACCGTTGGGGAACAGCTATTTTAAATTCTTGCCACATATTCCCTCGCCTAGACTGGGCTTGGTTTTTCAGGTCCATTATGGTTTTAGCAGTATACAGTATTTAAGTTCATAGTCTTCTTAGAACTGAACCTCTGTCACAGGGCCACGCAAAGACTTTTAGAGGGGCAGATGCTTAAAGTTAACAAGGGGCACATTGAGAAAGATTTAAAATTTAAAAATCCAAATTCAAATAGTATGTAACCTTTTTCACTACAGGTCCCTCTCAGAAACTTAAAAGTCACTTACTGTAACCACTACTTCTGACTTTAAGTTATACTGTAGAAGCTTTGACACAATATGGTTTGGTTTTATAAGGTATTAGTGTGCATCCTTCAGAGTATACAAGCTTTTAAACTTAAATTTAAATCGGTGTGTATTTTGTTCAGTGGCCTCCCCCAAAAATTTTAATGGTACCTTGCATCTTTTGATGAAGCTACAGTTTGGTATATGTGTTCATTTGCTTGTAAACATGAAAGCAGGAGGCAGAATACCAGTAGGGGAATACATATAAGGTTTGAACTGTTGAATGCTAATTTCCATTCATTCATTCATCCATCGATCCATCATCAATAATCTCATTTATCTGCGTTAAGATGACACTTAATACAAAGCTCTATTATTATCCAGTTTACCAAATGAAAGATCATGCAGAACACAGACATCCAAACATGTTTTCTGAAGTTGTGAGGTTGCACTCTTATGTGCTTTGTTGCAATGCTGTCTTGTTCTAAAATAACAATGAAAATAATATTTATTGACCCCACAGACTGCATTTTCACAATTCATACATAGGTTCCCTAAATAATTATTTGATTAAAGTAGCAAAGTCCTAATTTATAGCACTGTGCAAGAGTACTGAGCCAACCCTTTATATATATATATATATATATATATATATATATATATATATATATATATATAATATTACAGTATGTACATAAGAAATGGGAAAAATACTTGCAAAATGCTTAGAGATACCATTTAAAAATTGTTTGTTTATGTTTAAATAGCAGCAACAACCTCTTTTCCCCTCTCATCTGCATTCAGCATCACCGGTATACAAATCACCGGCCTGGCCTGATCATCTGTCATCATCTGCACCAGTTTCTCAGTACTGTAGCTCATGCCCTAATTCAGATGTATTTTATACACAAATGATTTATACATCACCTTGTGGCTTAACTGACAAAAAATCCCGCTGAAACTGGTTAGGTACTGGGACTGGACTAAAAATAAGAGCCAAAAACCTGCTAAAAAATAAGAGCATAAATAAATAAATAAATAAATAAATCCTTCAAGCAGCCTGAAGAATTATTTCTCAAGACTACATTAAAATACAATAAAGTCTGGCTCTTTGGAAGCAAAATATGAAGAAATCAGGGGTAGCTCATCACTTCTGCCTAGTGCTGCATGTACTCATCCAGTAATATAATAACATACAATATGGACTTATTGTTGTTTGTTAGGCCTTGTAGTTAGTTTTAATACATCAGTAATGTGGAGAATAGCAACAATTATCAGTTCAAATTAGCCCATAGGAAAATGTCAGACCTGGCAACATTATAGTGTTATATGTTAGCTCAGCTTATAGCTTTCCAAAAAAAATCTGCATCCCCATCAGCACAGTGCATCCTAGCAGGATTTCTTTTTTTAGCTTACCAACAACTGAGTGTTCTGCTTTTTATGATATTTTTTGTAAACTAAAACCACAAGCATTACTGAATTACTCTGTTTATGCTTAATGTGTCCTGTGTATTTACTGGTGCTGACTTCATAAACTGACCTGTTAAGACTATTTTCCTCTATAATCTGACTTTCACTTTTGATTTTAATTATGTTTCTGAAAATAAACTGACCTTGTAATTTTATCCAGATCAGTTAATTGTTTTCAATTTATATAAATCTTGAGAAATAGTTACTAGGTTTAACACTCTGCCAGGCTTTTTCTATTTGCAATTAAAGGTTTGGCGTTCGAGCCCCACCACTTTCAGGTAATCATTGATGGGTTCTTACTAATGACCTTTGACCATATGCCGAGATAAAAAAAAAAAAATGGGAGGGTTGCATACGAAATAAAACCTAAGTGGCACAGCGGCATAGTGGTAAGCTCTGTGGTCTTGCACCTTCAGGGTTGAAGATTTGATTCCCAAGCATTTTCTTCCCATGCTTTGTTTCCTCTAAGTACTACTGTTCAGTCCAACAGTCCAAAGAAGTTGTTTGGCCATGTGTACAGTACAGAGTCCTCGGCGATAGGCGCCAGGCTTCCCACATTTTTTTTACAGGATATGTACAGTAGTATAAACATTGAATGAATTAATGTTGTAATAATAAGTCATGCTATTCATTGATTTTAGTGTATTATTTTTTATAATGTACCACACTGCTGTTCTCAAATCTGATGAAAAGTTACAGTTGGCTGTAATTCAAACTACAGTTCAGAAATAATGCACTCATACTACTCTATATAGATCTTTAATAGAAGAAAGCTAATAATAAATAAATTAAACAAATAAAACCTAAGAAAACATGTTTAGATTTTCATTACCATGACAGGTAAGTCATAAAATGTAATATGTATCATTCATTACTAGAGTTAATAAAATAAGCCCAGCGATTATTAATGAAAGTGATGTGATACATGAGAAATACAACATTTTAGGATAGCTTTTACTTATAAATAATCAACTTCAGGGTGGAAAAAGTGATTTTGCTGTATATGAGTTGGTTTATGGCAGACCACCCTGACATTTATATTCTAACCATAACAGGATTCTACACAGTGTTTTATTTCTTACTTATAGCACAAAAATAGCTACATAAATGGCTATGGAAGGGAATTCTCAAAAAATCACTCTCACCCCCTTCTTTATAAACAAAACATACTTTTCTCTAATAGATTCTTCCAGTTGAATTATCTTTAAGTTGAAAAACATAAATGATTAAGTTTTGATTATGTACTAGTATAACAGTAAACAGGTGACTGGATCATGGGCACCCAAGGTTCACGAATGCGGACCAAAAGCCCATGCAGCACAAATTGCTAAAAAACACCAAGGCTGGCCAAATTAGAAAGAACACCAAGTGCACCACAGCCCACCAAAAATTAGCCCTTCCAAACTCCCCAGATCCCAATCTGATCGATCACCCATGGGATGCACCGAACAAATGAGTACAATCCATGGAGATCCTACCCTGCAACACACAGCACCCAAAGGATCAGCTGCCAATGTCTTGGCGCCAAACACCACAGCATCCTCCCCTGAGACCCAGGTGGCACAAGAGGAAAACCCACAAAATATTTTGGCATAATGTTTTGCATTGAGTTACGGCTAATCGGTGTGTAGAGTATGTAAGACATTAATCAAATCATCTAATATCACATGAATCATTAAGCACTGTAAATGTGCATCGTCAGTCTAACAACAGCTTTGTGAAACTTGTGATCACATATTTACTTTATTTGCTTGGCTGAGAACCACTTGCAAAGATTATCCCTAATCAGAATGCACAGGAACTGCAGGAGATAATTCTTTCCATTATTCCACAAGGGCGTCTTTCTCACAGTGCTGGCAGATTTTCATCGTCTGCTTGCATTGATGGGGGGAAGCAAGCATCCTCATTAAGGCGTGCTGTCTTCAGCTTTTCACCTCAACTCTTTCAAATCAGATGAAAAATTCCTTATTTGCATATTTCGCATTCATAGTGAAGGTTGTCAAGAAGCAACCTAAAAGTTGCTTGTGTTTATTTTTATTTTTTTTTTAGCTTTGTCATGTTGGATACAAGCAAGCTAAGATTCCTTACCAGTTGAGGATGGACACAGTTGAAGAAACAACAACAGAATTTTAAATACTTTCAAAGAGCAGAGGAAGAGGCAAAGAGCTGTGAAAAAGAGGGCACTGAGTGCTCCTATTTTCCAGAGTTTGTGTGTCTGTTTGTCTACAACTTGTCCAACACAAATGTCAAAATGAATAAAATGAAATGTTTCTAATTAGAGCAGAGGGGAGTACGCGTCTCCAAATCAGAGGCATGTGTTAATGCTTCATCTTGACTGGAACTCTCTGCAACTGCGGGTGTATGTGTACCACCAGCTGTTTAGAGCCTGGCTGGGCTCTCCAGCAAAATGCTTCATTACCTATATTGTATCACCTTCCATTAGCATTTTCATCCCATCCCCTGCTGCTCTCTCTAAGAGTGGATCTTGGCAGGCACCATTATCCACCGTGTGCCTATGTGAGTCTGGCATTCTGCAAGTCCATGCACCGTTATCTAATTGGTTCATTTAGCTATTCCAATCATACCCTGATTAACTATATGTCATTTGTCAATGGTGGAAACCCAGGAAAGAAGCCCTGAGGCAAACAGATCTAAAGAACTTTTCAATGCAATCCTGATGTCATGGTGTTGACTTTTGCAGCAAAGCAAGAATAAGGTTTATCACTTTTTTAATCAATGCTGTACTTCCTGTTTTAATAATGACTATAGTTGTTCTATTAAAAAAGGCTATTTTTATTCATCTGTAATCAATTCCAACTTTGACCCTGTGGGATTAATAAACTAAAGCTTCTATTCAAAGTGCTTGCCTAGGGTGATTTGAAGTAGCATTGCAATAGTAGATTTATGTAGTGTAATTTACTTGGCACACAGTTGTAATAAATTGTCACCTCTTTCACCTGTACCCATAAGCAATAAACACATTGTTTACTGGATGTTTTAAAGAAACTATGTAATGCACATTACGTGTAGTTAGACATAAATTATGCATGCAACCACCAAGGCTGTGTTACAGATGATTACAGTCTTACAGTACCTATTACCTTAACCTACAGTATTACCATAACCATGCATATCAATGTCAGTTTTGGCTCAGATCAATATACGCATCCAGTTTTACGCAAAAGTTGTGAGCAACACGTAATTTTCCCATATTATCCTTCCAATGAGCCAGACCTTCTTTTATTTATTAATGTAGTCTTGAGGAATAGTTCCCCAGGATTCCTAAAGGACCCCTCTTTTTGACTTTAGTTTTTTGGCAAGTTTCAGTTTACAAATCGAATTTTCAGTCCAGTTCCTGTAGCTAACCAGATTCAGCATTTTTTTATTTTTATTTTTTTTTTTTTGTTAGGTCACACTGTGGCTTGTGAATCACTAGGCAGAGAACACCCTGGATGAAGTACCAATTTATCGCAGGGTACACCAGCGAAAACCAGAGTACAAAGCCAGCAAGCAAGGAAGAAGATGCTAACCACTATGCCCCCTTGCTGCCACCTATGAATCATTTAAGAATGAAAAATCTAACTTAAGGCATGTGTAAAACAGGCGCAGATGGTGATAGATGATCAGGCTGGTGATTAGTATACTAGTAATGATGAATGTTGAGTGACAACAATTGACCTACTGTATGTATACAGTAGGTCAATCACACACACGTGTACACACGTTTTATGTTTCTGTTAGTCTTTCGGCTGCTCCCATTGAGGGATCGCCACAGCGGAACATCCAATCCAAGCACAACAGGTTGGCACAAGTTTTACACCAATAAGCCTTCCACCAGTGACGCAACTCCATTTTATCCAGGCTTGGGACTGGCACTGCATCCAGTGGCTGAAGTTTCGTGGGAATCAAATCCAGGCCTTCTGCATGGCTGGTGAGAAACCTACCATTAAGCCACTAATGCATCAATCCAGGATTATTTTCGATAAAGGTAGCTCAAACAAGATCAAATATGACCCTCACCTGTGAAATATTCCACAAAATATTCATAAACTGGTCTACTGTTATAGAGATTACCCATATGTTGCACATGTATTATAAGTGCTAAACCTATAAATGCTAAAGTGTTGCATATTTTAGCATACAATCCAACCAATGCCACACATAGTGCTAACCAAAATTATACAAGTGTCAAGCCTACACAGAGCCGCATGCAATTCAAAGCACATCGTACCCTATTACTTAAAAGGGTCTTACAGTAAGTGAATTTACCATAAACTGCGAAAGAAGCTGAGGACAAATGTAACAATTTAACAGATTTGTTAACAGTGCTGTTTATCAGAGTTAAATACACCATAACTTTGAAAGATAACAACTCAATTTAGCTCAGCATGACTGAAAAAGTTTTATATGAGTAATATGTACTTTTTAATGCATAAAAAAAAATGTTGTGGAATTTGGCTCTGACTACTAACATTGTAAATGCATTCATGGTCAGTGTGCAGCAGAGCAGGGTAATTTAAAAAGATCTACATCTATGGTAAAGTACTTACTGTATACACAACTCGATTTTGATTTAAGACAAAAAAAAACTTAATTGATATGTTTCTATAAAACTTCTGGGTGACTCATTACATCATTACATCATCACTTACATTCAATTACTGGAAAGTTAGGCTATACTGTTGACAAGTTCTTAAAATAATTTATTATTATTATTATTATTATTATTATACTATCTATTTACTTTGAAGTCTTTTGTACACATGAGTCTATAAAAAGTCTTTAATAAAGGCCAACTAGAATGAAATATTAAATGCTAAGTTGTTTTATTCTGCCTGAATATATTTTGATAAATGACCATTTCTTGACAGTCACTCAGAATTAGACACTGAATACAGACTGAGCCAATCCTACTCTGAAGTGTTCATGCCAAAAGCAATGCTTTCTTTGTTTGAAATTCCATGTTGTAAGGCACCATTGTAACTTTTTTTTTTTTAAATAGATTTCCTGATGAGCACCAGAGCAGTAGAAATAGGACCACAAAAGCCTCAAGCTGTGCCAGAAAAACAAAAGCGATAAGAAGTGCTGCAGCATGTGTGTGCGATAGCTATTTCATTCTGGGTGAGATCACTGATACCATACAAGTACCTGGCAAATGATGACCCCTGGGCCAGGTTAGAAATTCAACTGCTGGTGTTTGGACCAGCTTAATCCTGTTCATCTTTCTCACTGCTACTGCCAAGGATCTCCTCTGCCTAACGGGCTTACCAAATTATTTGGAAATGAGTGTTTAATTATGCAACGAGCAGAAGTGGGCAAAGTACACAGATCCTCTACTTGAGTAAAATTAGAGATACCGTAGGTAAAATATTACTTTCATTTACCTAAATATTAGGTAAATGTAGAAGGTTTCTATTACCAATATTACTTGAGCAAAACTACAAAAAGAGGTGTATGTTTTCCAGTGTGTTAAGGCTCTGAGTTACTGATTAGAAGATCGACGGTTCGAGCTCAGCTCCACTAGATTGCCGCTATTGGACTTCAAAGTCTTGAGTGAAGGCCCTGAATCCTGTTCTCCCGGGACGCTGTATAATGGCTGACCCTGTGCTCTGATCCCAGCCTGTGCTCTGATCTACTAAAAAATAAAGAACTCCACTATGCCGTAATAGATATGTGGCAAATAAAGGCTGAACTTAGTTTAATTTAAAAAGTACTTACCTTCAAATTTATTTATCAAATATAATGAGCTTAAATTAGCTCACAGTAGCTTTAAAGTCATAGTGAGACTCTCTCTCTCTATGCATGTGTGTGCATGTGTATCTTCTGACTGCGAACATACTGTTTCGTCACTTTATGCAACCAGCTTCACTTCTGATTTCAAACACTTGCTACATGATAGAGAATGCAAATCATGCAATTACGCATAATAGTCAACAGGTTTTAATATTACTGCTACAAATACTCTGGTTATGTAACACAACACAATCCAAAAATTGCAGTGCAATGGAGTATCCACTAATTAAGCTATTCAAGTATAGTACAGATGCATGTACTAATGCTTTACTGTAAATGTACTTGGTTACTTTCCACCAATAAGGAGAAAAAACAGTTTGAAAGTGACTGTACAGACTGTACAGATTTGTACAGTGCAAGTAACAAAGTAAAATTCAAATTAGTTTAGCAACTTATTTCCTAATTGATTTAAAATAAAAAAAACATTCTATAGATGCCTCATTTACATATACATTAACGGCTTTTAACAGATGCTCTTATCCAGAGTGACTTACCAACCATCAGTACCATCAATCTAGAACACAGGTGGGCATGTTAGATATTCTTTCGCATTTTTTTAGTTTAAGTTTTGTGTTATTGTTGTTAATTAAAATACTTGTATGTCCTTAGATAGCATTTAAAAACTGCCAAGAACTTAGCCTTTCGAATGTCTAGAGGAAGTTCATTTCACAACCTAGATGCCAGAACAGAAAAGAGTCTTGATGAATGTTCTTCCTTGTAGCCGTGCTGAAGTATGGAGTATGATACAGTGCCTGTGGTGGTAATATAATAAAAATAATTTAAATACTACTAATGCACCAAGCACACATATAGGCAGAGATATAGTGAAAACTGGTGCTAATAGCACAATTAACATTTACAATCAGACCCACATGATGTTCTCTGTAAGTTATGTGCTTAATATTAAACATGCAAGCCTCTTTTTTTAATTGCTTGATTCTTAAAAATTGGGTCCATTATTATTTTTTTTCCTCATTTAATTTGAATAGTAAAAACCGGTTAATATCAGATTATAAATCTTACAAAATGTATGTATATACTGTATATACGTATGTATTCAGACCAGACACAGTACAGATTAGGGCTTACACCTGCTAAAAATAAAAATCTGGAAAATCTTAAAATATTAGAATATTTCCTGAAATTAATCAAAAAAGCATTTACTTTACTTTACTATAAATTCTTAAAAATAATAATAATAATTTTTATTATTATTGTTGTTGTTTTTTTAAAAATAGGACATTGCACTGTATTGCACTCACAGTTGTGTGGCTATGCTGAGTGTCTGCACATCTGTACTGTAAATACTATAGCGTAGTGCCTGTGGCCAAATTGCTTGGGCAAAACGGTTTAAGTATTAAGGGTCAGTACTAAACACCAGTTGTACTGTTAAAGACTCCTACTGTACTTTACTGTTAACTAGAAGCTATGACAACTAAACTAAAAGTACAGTATGTTTATACCCGATTAGCTATAACTTTACGAACACTGACGGGTGTAGTGAATAACATTGCTTATCTCATTACAAATCACCGGAAAGTGTGTGGGATACATTTTGTCCCAAAATGATAATGTTACCTTATCATGTACCCCCTACCTAAACATTGCTGCTGCCCAAAAACATGCCTTCATAGAAAAGGTATTTTCTGATGGCAGTGGCCTTTTTCTGCAGGTTAGTGCCATATTTACTGCTACTTTATACAGGGGCATTTGTGCATCAGACTTTTTGAGGAAGACCTCGGAAATTTGGGAGACAATTTAATACCTCAAACTCTTTGTCATGTTCCATGTTACAAAACCATTCCTAAATGATTTTGTGGTGTGGCAGGACGTGTTATGTTGCTGAAAGACACACCTGCCACTAAGAAATGACCATGCACACACACATACACACACACACACACACACACACAGCACTTCAAATAAACATGCCAGTAGGCGGACTGGTTAGGATAAATTGCTCCTTGTTGTCCATAAATGTGTGCGTGTGTGTGTATGTGTGTGTGCACCAAGAGAGATGGAATGTCATCATATTAAGTGGAAATCTCACCTCATGCTCAGTGTACAGTGATAAATTACTGAACTACTTGTGTATTAATTTTTCTGCCCATTTCTGTCAACAACTTTAAGCGGCTGAATAATAAAGGAAAATATCACACCTTGAAGTCATATTTCAATGTTTTATTTCAACCTCAGTGTTGGCAGATTGTCCCTGCTCTTCGTCTGCAGATATTAACTTCACTGCATTTTATAATATCACATTTTAGATTCTTTTTCCACACCTGGAAAAGTTAAATATCAACCTTGGGAACAATTCCTTTAAGCCAGAGATTAATAGAGAGGGAAAAAATAGCTTATCGAATGCTGAATATGTTTCTTATTTCTCTCTATAAAACATGTTAATTGACTTAATGTTAATGGAAGTCTATTTTTTTTTTCTTTTGATGTGTGCACATAATTGTAAAACTGGATCTCATAATGATGGTGTCTTGGGAGTACAGTGACTATAGTTCCTTATGTATGCAAGAAGCAGCTGCTAAAAGTTCATAAAAGTAAGGCAGCTGTTGAGTTGGACATTACTATATTAATATGCTCTCTCAGGTGTCTGAAAAAAAGATCGAAAGAAAAGGACAATTTATTGCATTTGTGATGACTATGCATCCTGTTTTTGTCTTTTTCTTCTTTTTTTATTAAAAATATATTACACTTAAATATTAGCTTTTACGCAGTTGCTGGGAGGAAAGTCTAAATTATAATTAAATTTTTGAAATTAATTCATTCATTTTCTAGAATTTTCTGCTGAGCCTCTCAAGACAGAGTGACAAACAGAACAGTTTAAGTAATCACTTGCAAATGGAAGAAATGTAGACATTTTGTTCATATTTGACTTGATTTATGAGTTAATGTATCTCAACTTTGACAAGCTAATATTACTGACGTGAAAAATTCGACTTTTTTTATAAACAAGACAACTAAGTATTTTTATAATAATTATATTATTTATAATAATTATATGCTCATCATAATTATATGTTTGGTTCACATTAAGGTACCTGACTTGGGGCTGCTACACTACTCTTAAAGCTAACCTACCTAGTTAAAAGAGACTGTGCCTTTGCTCTGTAATATAAGCTGAAATGATTGGCCAGCACCAAAGTCAAGTAAAACTCCCTATATTTTAATATTTGCTACTTACACATTTATCATACACACAGATTTGACATTAAGTCCTCAAGTTCTTTTCAATTTAAGCTGTTAGCAGGGTTTTTTGGGAGAAAAAAAAAAAGTACTGCCTCAGGCTTTTGTACTAATGTGAAAATGGAAGATTGTTAATGAGATGAGCATGTTGTAACCATAACAACTTGCAACCCAGCAATGTAGCAATTTTTATCTATGATTTAAAAAAAAAAAAAAATTTGTGCATTTGTAGTTGTTTCAGTTAAAAAGTATGAACATTTAACATCTTAACATTTAAAGATTTATTTTATATTACCTTATCTTTCAATCTTTCTGCTCTTGTGAGCTGCTCTCAGCTGACTGAAAGAAACGATTGTGTATGGTATTGCCTTAAATGTCATTAAACAAAATTAATTAATCAATATTTCAATATGTGTTTTTGTCGTCTTACATTAACCCTGGCCGGTGTTTTATTTCCCAGGTTTTTCTCCCTCATTGTTCCCTTAAGCGCTTCCTCGTACCTTATATGGTAGTATTTCCTATAAATAGCATCCAGACGGATATCCATGCAGCATCCTCTCTTTTTATATATATATATATATATTTTAAAAAAAAAATAACATTCAGACACTATCATGTAAGAGTGTGTGTCTCTCCCAGTCGGCAAGCATGTTGAGTTGGCCTGTAAATGTATCCCAGCAGACTTAGAACATAAGGTGGGGCACACCCTGGACAGGGTGCCAATCCATCACAGCGCACACACACATACTGTACACACACCTACACACTAAGTCAAACACTACAGGCAATTTGGGAACGCCGATTAGCGTTAATCTGAATGTCTTTGGACTGTGGGAGGAAGCCAAAGTACTTGTAGAAAACCCACCAAGCACGGTGGAGAACATGCAAACTCCATGCACACTGACGTGAGGCTGACAACCAAACAATATTGAAATTAGAGGCATAATTTCCATGCAAGTAAAATATGTAAGCAAAAATATATAGTAATAAATACCGGTACAAGTTTGTTATTTTTATTTAAAAAAAAACCTGCACAAACCTACAGTACAAAATGTATTTATTTATTTGTTTGTTTGTTTACTTATTAGTGGACTTTTTCAGTAGCCCTTAAAGTAATGCCTTTTGTGGACATTTATAAAATGGTGTTTTGTAAAAAATTTATAGTTATTTCGTAACAACCCATGTTTTCTGTGCAGAGTTTGTTTATCTTTAACCTCAGTATAATACAGCATTAATCTTAAGCACTGTATTGTGGCAGAGAACAACTCATGTTTATTCTCTCCCTTTTCTCCTCAACCTAACTTGCTCACAGGCAGCGATTTGACCAGTGGTTGTGTTTCTGCCATGAAGTTGCTGCTTTCCCATCCACAAATTGCAGTTGTTGTTTTTCAGAAAGGAGACAGGTCTACATGGATAAAAGCAGTGTCATGGAAGTGCGTGGTGGTGGCTGGTCTGTGTGCGTGATGTTGCTTTGTTTGTGGAAGATTGTTTGACTTTGTTGTGACACTGTCAAGCTAACATACAGTAGTGTATTTTAGTTTCAAATATGCTGCTTTTGCTGCAAACACACCCCTCTCTCCCTTTTTCACAATTTCCAAACAGAAATGTGGACAGCTAGTTTAGGTGTGCCTGTACATTTCTCCTCATTAGGATGACTGTACAGACATCAGGTCATGGGCGAGCGTTGCCTACCATGATTTTGGTTAGGTCATGTAGGCTAGTTTATTTTTACCCATTTTTTTTCCTTGAAGTCCACTTTTGCAGGATGGTTGGGCATTTCAAGTAAGCTCTATTCCAAATGCAAATACCGTTGTCTTCCTTAATGATTTATATTAAGGCATGACTCCTGGTATCACTTCAGTTTTTAATTATTGTCTGTTGTTGTATGGTAAGAGGCACCAACAGGACATGATAAAAAATCTTGTGATGACTTTTATACACTTTGCCAGGGAAACCATCCTGGCACATCAGAATGAAAGGAAGTAAAATAGTACATGTATAGTATTGTATTTAACAGTGACTGTCTACAATTGAGCTGAGGACCTCCAAGGCCACCTGGGTTAATGGAAATGGTCAGCGGAAGAATGCGACTTTGCACTTTTAATCAGCTACACATGTAAGGTCATAGTCACTGTGATAAGGTGATGACTTTGCAATTAGTTCTAGGCTAGGAAATGAGCAAACAGGAAATCTCCACTAGCTCAGAGGGAAATTACGCAGGTGTGTGTCTACAAGATTCATAACTACATCACAATATAAAGTTAAGAAAGCATGTCTGAAACCACATTGAAAACTGCCGATTATTATTATTATTATTATTAGTAGTAGTAGTAGTAGTAGTAGTAGTAGTAATAAGCCGGGCATGTTAACATTTTTTTAATTTATTTATATAGATTTATTTATGTAGAATAAAAAAAAATAGGAACAAATGTTTTACTCTGATGGGCTGCAAGGTGGCTAAAGATGCAATTTAAAATTAGTTGTTTATGTTACAACTAGCAGCAACCTCGTTTCCCCTCTCATCTGTTCCAAACACTCAACCTTCAGCATCGCCAGTATACTAATCACCAGTCTAATCATCTGTTATCATCCGCACCTGTTTCTCACTGGTTTATGCTTAAAGTTAGGATTTTTTTTTTATAATTCATAAGTCACTGCGTAGCTCAAACTAACTAAAAGCATTCCTTTGAAACTGGTCAGGTACAGGAACTGGACTAAAAAATTATGGCACAAAACTTGGCACAAATGTGAGCCAAAAAAAGTCTTTCAGAAAGCCTGCCAATCTATTCCTTAAGACTACATTAAAAATACAAGAAAGTCTGGCTCGTTGGAAGCAAAATATAAAGAAATGAGGCGAGACTTAAGAGTTTTGCACAGTACTGTATATATAATAAAGAATAAATTATACAGAAAATTGCTACAGAAATGCTTTCAAATTGTCAAAAAAAAAATTATTATTTGATGTAACTTGAAGGTATTAGTTAATAATCATTAAATATTGATATTAACATGTTATGAGAAAACGTTTAAATGATCGAAAATAGTACCTTTCTTTTAGTATTTATTTTACATAGAACAGGTAAGAAATACGGTTGATCCATGCTACTGTATGTGCGAGGTACCGTACATTTTGCTATCAATTTCACCCAGTGTTTGGAAAATTAAAGCACAGACATAACAAGCTCCAGATCTAACGTGATCTGTTCATTCAACAGTACTTTAATATCTGCATGATCTAGAAAGGCTACAAATCACAGAGGAAAATGGATATATTTCAAGGATTTTACTTACTTAAATCTTGATTTATCCACTCAGTAAAACAAAGTGATATGCTTTAAGGCAATTTCACAGGTTGTGTGAGTTCATGGCCAGGTGAAAAGGCCGATTCACAATGTCTACCATCCAATAGCATTGCAAGGCTAAACAATATGACCAAATAATTATGTAAATGTGGTCCTAAAGGGGGGAAAAACTGGTGGGTTATTTTTGTAGAACTCAAATTGATGTTGTAATATTACAACTGTGGGCCTCACAGGGTAAAAAAAAATATGAATTTAATATCTTGAATATTAACCATTGAAGATTTTGCAGAAGTCTTTATTTAAATATATGCAATCAATTATATGGGACATGTGTGATGTTGCCCATTTTAACTGTTGTACCCTGTATTTGTCCCAAAATGGATCAAACTTTTAGCATGTGTGCCAGCTGTAGAGCGCTTCTACAGCAACAAGTGGATATACAAAATACTATGAAACTCTTAACATTTTCTCTTGTTGAATAATTTTTGTCCTCCATGACGTGCTTTCTCCAAGTCATGTGACGCCAGCCATCCTTTTTTTTTTTTGAACTGTAAGTTCCTGACACCAATTTAACACACTCAAAGTTCAGCTCTATCCGCTATTTTGGCTATTGTGAACTCACAGATGCTCGTGATTGGCTTATATCCGCAATTTATGTGAGAGTGTCTCCGATCCCACCCGTCTAAGAGACCTCAACCTATCAGCTCTCTTCAGGCCCCCCTGGCTGCAGAAGGTTACAGCGTCACCCGGGAATCAACTTCACAATCTCTGGATGAAAGAGCAAGCGCATTACCAGTCCACCACTCGGGAGCTTCAAATTTTCTCTTGTTTTAAACTGAAGCAAAACTTTTGAGTTAGCATTTTCATTACAGATTTTTAGGTTTATTATAGTTTTTTTTTTTTTTTTAAGTTTTGCATGCTTCTGTACTTAACCTATAATTTAGTTGTTAAGCATAATAAACAGCAAAACTTGGGAACTTGAATATTGAAAGATTTCTTGAGCACAGCAGATAAAATGAGCTATTAGTGAGACAATATCAATACAAGTTGGCATCTAATGTAATGCAACAGGTGCCCTTATTTGTCATGACTGTGTCTCTGGCAGTGCATCCCAAATATTCATTTCCCTGATTACTTACACCTGCAGTGTGTTTCATGGCTCATTTTTGGCAATGTATATTTACACAAATTTTACTTACTCAGTTTGCAAAGCCGTGCATAATGTGTTATGTTTTGCATTCCTACTGTTTTGCTTTCTATAATCTGTTTACTGTGTCCTTCTGACTTTCTATTAAGCCATTAAATTAGACTTTTTTTAGCCACCTAGCCATGCTGTACACAGATTGTCAAAAGCAAGAATAAATTAGGGATCAAATGTCTTAAGTTTCATGTCTTTAAGCTGGCACTAGTTATCTTTTGGACAACTTCTTTTTGAACTTTTTAACTTTCTAAACTCTTATTTTTACTCGGGTATAAAGTTTCAGATCTGGCCGTGTCATGCCGAAGCCATGTCAAACTAAAATGTTTTCAATTTAAAATGCTTTAAAATTTTAGATAGAGCATTTCAACTTAAGCCTTATATTGACTAGACCTTACAGCTTTCACGATTGTAATCGATTAAAAGCATAGTGTAGAACTAGGGTAATGAAATTAGTTTAAAGCAATCCGTGTTTTATTAGTGAAAGTGGAGTAAGCAGTGCTTAGCTTCTAAAGTGAGAGAACACTAAAACTATGATGTTTGCTTTCTTTGGGTGACACCAATCTGGCCAGATGCAGATAAAGCAGAATAAGAACAATATAAAATATCTTCAACAAAACTAGAACATCCATATGTTTAGATACGTATATACACTTATACTGGTCACAACACTGACACCACCTGATTCACCCGGCAGTGCTATCTATGTTAGAGCTGATCCACTGATGAAATTGTAAATACTTTTATTAAATTTTAAATGCTCTAAATCCATGGTTAATTAAAAAAAAAAGCACTTGCAATGCCTTCTATAATTTGTTCTTTTGAAGTATACGTTTATTCTAATTTAATGACAAAATAAGAATCCCTCTGGCCTCCACCTTCAGTTTAATATAAGTTCTGGGACAATCCTTAAGTTGGCACAGGGGATTTTTCAAAGAAAATAAATGGACAGACAATGTCAAGGACTTGGACTACAATTAAAGGAAAATGACTTTAAAATAGAGTCAGTAGATGCAATAGTCTCTTTGAAATATGTGACTTTATCTCAACATGCATTTATGTACTGTATGTAACCATGTCCCATTCAAAAACTTATATAATTTGTGCCGTCAGGATTCAAGGCACTACAATAAGAAAAATAAACAACAACAAGCAAATAAAACAAATAATTTGAATTTGTTTATTACAAATACTACGGAATGTTTTATTATTATTATTATTATTATTATTATTATTATTATTATTATTATTATTATTATTCCTCTCTTTATTGTTTGTATATAAACAGTATAATAATGTTATAAATCTAAAATTAATCAATAGTAAATCAGCAACGATGCTGAAGAGGGCTGAGAAGTATTTATTATATTAATTACAATCAAGGTAATTAATACAACAATCACCATATTGCCTAATCAAAAACAAATAGTTGCTAGCACAGAATATATTAAAATGTTATTCAACAGACATTACTAGGGCCTAAAAAAAGAAGACTCTTTTGTTTCTACAAAATGTTCCATAAAAGTACATTGAAACATGCACAAATTATTTTTATAAAACCTCCAATGTGTAAGTGTATTAGGCTGTCTATTGTTATACAGTAGCAAAAAGGTCAATATCAATATTGTAGATGTACCGGCAGCAGCATCAAATAAGACCTATTACATCTATCAGAAATCAATAATTATCTATATACACTATAATACAAAAAAAAATAAAAATAAAAATGTGGAGTCTAAGGCAGAAACACAGAACACGGAAATTAGAAAAATGAGATTTGGCCGTAAAGTTTACTTATCTATACAGTACATAAAATAAATCTGTAAAGTTGGCGTGTCTGTACACTGAAAATATTTGTGAACAAATAATTTTGAGGGACGTAAGATGAGTAATAGATGTGTTTTGGAATTTTTGTCTGTCTGTTTGTTCGTGCATGCATCTAGTAAAAACTACTAAATTAATTAGAATTTCACAGGTGTATTTCGCCAAGCTGGAGTTAACATATAGGCTTTCTTTAATCATAATCAGCTAACGGGAAGAAACGATATGCTAATTTAAAACGTAAATTAGTAAATGGCATTTACATTTTTTTTTTAAATAAGCGTATGGGTCTTCAAATAAATTCCATACAAACTAAGACACGGGCACATCTAGTATAAAATAAGACTTTACACAAGGAAAGACAAAAATAGCTAATTTTCTATGGACAGACTAATTAAGATATTAAAAAAAGAGAGCATGGACACAATCAGAAACCATGCTAATGACAGGAAGGGGCGTAAACCAAACCAAACCATATCTAAACATGTTTAAAATAAATTAAATAAATAAAATGAGCACCAATAAAAAAGATTTATGCAGTGCACATTGCACTTGGCTTCAAACTTTGCTAAAAATAAGAATTTGTGACAAAAGGAGATA
The DNA here is from genome assembly GCF_024256425.1 of Clarias gariepinus. Lineage (NCBI taxonomy): Eukaryota > Metazoa > Chordata > Actinopteri > Siluriformes > Clariidae > Clarias > Clarias gariepinus. The sequence goes on along the minus strand of NC_071109.1, from coordinate 8,608,810 downwards.
AGCACACATCACTATTTAAAAAAAGAAAAGGTAAAATCTAGGACCCATTAGTGTTCTTTGATTGACTCTCTAAGCAACCAGGATGAATGCTTCCACATTAAAGCCCTTTTAGGTAGCTAAGAGCTCTGACATTTTTAACATTTTTCTAATCTTGTGATCTGAAATTCCCTTAATTATACCTTCGTTCTATTTATTCATCTTCATTAAGCACTTTCTGTTGGTCAGGTATTGGTGGATCCAAAACAGATCTGATGAATATTTGTCACTAAGCAGCAATACACCATAAATGGGACACTAAAATAAAAAAAAAAGTTTTATTTTGCAGAGCACCATACTGTATGTACTAACATAAACACACAAAGACAAACACACACAGAAAAAAGGCACAAGAGTACCATACTTCTTAGCTTTTGTAGTTATTATGTGCTAATAATTGGGATTATCTGTACAATATAGTTATTATTGTTATTGAGTATGGAGTTTACATGTTCCTTGTGCTTGCTAGGTTTCCTCTGGATACTCTGATTTCGCTGGATACTCTGACTGTACAATAAAACAACATAATTTACTTAAAAAGTTAAAGAAGAAACAAGGTATATAGGGCTGTATGAATATTTATTCAGATTTAAAGTTCCTGTCATGAGCTGGAACTTATCTTGGACCCTTGGTACTTAATTAGCAGTCCATAAACGACAGCTTTCATGCCTATTGTCCAATTTAAATTCTTAAAAGTAACATAAGAAGACTGCGTTTCTTTAAAGTGAAATCTAAAAGACACTAGTTAATTCCAGTTAATTGACAACACTGCAAGATTAGCAATTCCTTTGCATTAAAGAATTGAACCACGCAGCAATTAATTAGAGTATGCATATATAACAGCAAATGAAAGTGTATTTATTGGTTCAGGCTGTAAAAGGATTCCAGCTCCTGCTGAGGAGAGCAATATTTCGGTTATTGTTTCACACAAGCCCAAGGGACTAAATGCGGTATTGGGATTCACACATCCCATTTTCAAGATGCAATAACATTATGACAACCGAATATGTTTCTTATCCAATTTTAGGTTCTTCATTATATGTAAAATGTGTCACTATGTGAATTTTTTTTTTTTTTTTTTAAAGACTGAAGGGTATGCAGTATTAAGTGCTAGGATTATGGATGGTAAACTTGATAAGATTAAAACTTAATTATTTTTTTTATAAAATTAAAAATAATATGTAGCAGCACAATGGCAAAATAGCCCTCAGGTCTGAGTTTGTACCTGAGCTTGCGGTAGTCTGGAGTTTTTCATGTTCTCTCCATGTACTACTCTGATTCCTTTCCACCTCTAAATCACATACAGTACTAGTAGTGTAAATGGGTGTTCATGATGCGCTGTCAAAGAAATGACAAAAAAATTTCTCCACAGTCTTTTTTTAATATTTAGTCACTCCATTCAGGAGAAATAGCTTAACGCAAAAAGACATTCAGATATACATTAAGCGATTTATTTAATACTCGTATTAGACATCAGGATAGGGGACAATATGAACCTTGACTGTAATACGGATGTTGTTGCCAGATGGCCACCAAAACTGGCTTCAGGTTTTGGCTGTAGATTTATGAGCAATGCTTAAAGCAGGCAGAATTTCTACAACAACTTAAATATCCAGTGTTTACAACCATGGTGACCAGAAAAGCCTTTCAGAAAACATTAAAAAGGTAAGGCGAATAGCCTACAAGAGTACTCCTGTCAGCAAGAAGAGCTTGAGCCACCCCACATTTCTTTATATTAAATTAAATGATTCAGATTACATTAAAGAAATTGAAGCAAATGTTTCACTGCAACAAACTGCAAAGGACCTAAATAAACACTTAAAAATGGTTGCTTATGTAACAAACAGCATCCTTTTTTTTCCCCCTTTCATCTGTTCTAACCACCACATCATCACAATTCTAATCAATAGCCCAATCATCTGTTTCCTACTGGTTGATGCTTTAAGTTAGATTTATGTAGGATTTTTTTTATGCTTGAATGATTCATAGGTCACTGTGTGGTTCACAAACTAAAAACATTTCTCTGAAACTGGTCAGGTCCAGGGTTGAAAATGAGAGTCAAAAACTTTGAGAAATTCTTCTCAAAACTACATAAAAAATACAAGAAAATGTGGCTCTTTGGAAGCAAAATACTGTATGAAGAAGGGAGGGAAGGCTCAACACTTTTTGCACTATATACACATATACTGTAGTACAGTACCTTTATTTAATGTGCAATGTTTATGTTACCAATTTCACCAATTGTTGAAAAAGTATAACATAGAAATAAAAAAGCTCAAAATCGAATATAATCCAAACATTTACTCACTTACTGTCTTTACCGCTTATTTCCAATGAGTCTATGTCATGAAACTTCATCCCATGCTAATCTTTCGCAGGGCACACACATACCACTTGGGAACTAGACAAAAGCCTAATCTTCAAGTGTTTTTGACTGTGGGAGAAAACCATAGTACCCCGTGGAAACCCAACAAACATAGGGAGAACATGCAAACTCCAGGCACACAGAGGCGGGAATTGAACCCAGACCCTGGAGGTGCAGGGTGACAGTGCTAACCATTAGGCCACTGTGCCGCATCAGCAGTAACTTAGAACTTGCATAACCTAAATACATTGCCAATTGCAGAAAAAAATCAGCCTTTTTTTAAATGTATTTAGTCCAGTAAATATTTATTTATTTATTTATTTATTTTTTTTTTTTTGCTTCAAGGTAAGTTCTCAGGTTATGTGTAAGCAAAATCCCGAGAGAACAGGGACGGCTAAGGACTTTTGCACAGTTTGGTACATTACAATCAATATACTGTAGGTGTCTATCCAGCGTTCTGCCTTTACTTCACACTGTTCTATTTTAAATCCCAAATACTTTGTGGACTATTTTTAAGGTAAAATCATGTATTCAATCCATGATTATGCAAGGGGTATAGAATCATATTCAATATCTCCAAGAGCCAGAATAACTCTGATCATGATCGCATAATTTTTTTTAGCCATATTGAATGTGTCCTAAGACATACGTAAACAAACAAACAAACAAACAAAAAACAAACAAACAAACAAAAAGAAGCTCCTCTACTTTACAAATGGAATTACAAACAACAAAAAGACATAGGCTGATTTTCTGCATTTATTTTTTTCACTGTGCGCTGTAACTGCAAACATCATATTTGATAGTTGGAGCCGGAAGCTACTCTTGGTATGGAAAGATTGTATTATGATGTATTGGCAGAGCAGTCTGGGCTTTTCTACAGCCCAGATACATGCTGAGTCTCTCTGCAACCTGCCCAAGTGTCAGGCTGCTGCCTTGATTTAATAAAAGGGAAAAGAGACACAGCCCCTCGGGCCCGCAAACTGAATGATATACTGGGAAAAAATGCTGATAAGAATGGCATCTGATGGGATAGCTCCCTTTTATGGAGCAGGAGTGGGAGTAAGGAGGCTAAGATTATATTTACTGGCTGAGAGCTAGATGCAGAGAGAGAGAAATTGCAGTTGAAAACTAACTGATGGATTGGTTCACTTTGCCTATGGTAAAGGACAGGGGTGTGTAATTCACTTCCTAAAGGGTTAAAGCTTAGCACATACAATCTGATGGAGGTGTTAAAAAAGAGAAATGAACTTTAACTCTGGTAAACTGTGGTTTTAATCAAATTTACTTGTTTCTGTCAACATATTAACACATATTAACTTTACAAAATCTTCAATATATTTCACCTAAATAATTAAAAACTGCTTTTTCCCTTTTTTATTTACTTCCTACTTAAATTACAAGTCCTTAAAGACAAGAGAAACACTTTTATACATTCATCAATTTTCTATAATGCTTTTCCTATACACGGTGATGGGAACCCTGAAGCCTATCCCAGGAAACTTTGGGCATGAGGCAGTGTAGATCCTGGACATGATGCCAATCCATCACAGTGCTCACACGCAAACACACACATACTTCTGCCCTTCTTTACACAAAAATCACAGTGCCTAAAGGAAACCAGACAAGCATGGGGAGAAGATGAAAGTTCCTTACATACATGTACAGCGACCCTAGGCAGGAATCGAACCCTTGACCATGAACGTTGAGGTCATAGATAATCAGACATTCCCTAATCAGAGTATGTACAAGTGCCATATTTCACATTATAGAAATTGTAATGGTTAACGTTGTTTGTCTAAATGGGGGGAAAAAAAATACATTTATGCACCAAAATAAAACTCAAAATAAATTAGTGACTATTTTCACACTGGTGTAAAGTGTACTGATTTTTCTTGCATATCAAAATACTGTGACTTAAATTAGAAAGTTATCTGAGACTGGGATGCATGATGCTTATATAAAAAAGGAGGTTATTTATATTTTGTAAAGTCATAATCTTTGTTCCCTAAAGAGAGTAGATTACATTCAGTTTGTAGACAAAAGTTTGCTTGTTACAGTCTGTGCTCATATAGACACCAAAAATAAGAGAGGTATAATATAGAAAGATTTCCCCAGCCCACACCAGTTTTCTCTCTTCTTTACCGTACAATAGCTCTCAATTCAAGACTGTAGGCTAAACCTTGGTTAACAAAAGAGCATGACGAGTCGCTGGTAGCTCTTTTTTTAAATTCATCTTTTACTGTATACAGCATATTCTGTGTACAGGGGTCGCAGGGGCCTTGAGCATACCCAGAAGACTATGAACACTAGGCAGGGTATACCCTGGATGGGATGCCAATCCATCACAAACTCATTCACACACTACAGACAATTTGGGAATGCCAATTAGCCTAAGTAACTTAATTAAAATGTTGACTTTGGAGGTGTGAGGCCCTGAAAGCATCATGTGTTTCTTTTTTTCTTTTTTTTTGGCATGCATGCATGCATCTAAGTCCCTTTAGGAGTATTTAGGAACTGCATTCTGACATTCTGAGATGTTGCATGGCATGTTGTGAGTGTCACAGTGTGTTTGCATGCTCTTGCAGGCTTTGATGCTGAGGTGTGTTCTTTGCCGATGGGCAACTTGCTAAGGGTCAGCCGTGAATGAGCTGTGACTACTGCCTTGGGACTTCTACCTTTAGTAACTGCTATCTCTGGATATTCAGCTGGTATTAACATGTCACCTACTGTCTCAACTTCTATGCCTCCAGTTCCGGTTTGCCACTGTCGCTACCAAACTGCAGATCACAGCCATGCCGGCTCCTTCACTCCAAATTCCGGATTCTGGACGACAATTGGCTTATGTGCGTCAATTCTGGCTTGCTGCTGCTGCTGCTACCGGCCTGCGACAGCCACATACAGTAGGTAAATTTACTCTTAACTCTGGCCTGCTGATGCCGCTACAGAACTATGATTGGCCATTTGGCCTTGAATACGGATTTGCTGCTGGCGACCTGGCGATTATTGCCTCGTCATTCATGTACACAGCTTTGGCCTACTGCTGCCACAGCTCAGCAGCCTCATGCTGTCATGCCCGCTGGAAACTGCTTCTGACACACACATACACCTTATCCTATACCTTCTATATTCTTGTTTAATTCCTCCTTATTTCCCCATCGCCCTTTTATTTTGACTTTTATTATTAAATAAAAACGCAATATTTGGTAAAGACCTCACCTCGTGTCAGCATATTTCTGGTGCTCTTTGAGTCACTTATATAGAACAAAATACAAGGGTTATCTTCAACCTTACCTAAGAATGTATTTTAATTAAGTTATTGAAAATTGAAAATGTTTTAGGCTACACTATGAGCCACTAATGCACTGCTGTCTTCACTTCTTCATCAGAAGAGAATCCTCATTTTTGTAGGGCTGCTTTCAGAGGACCAGACAGGTAAATGTCCAACAGAGCGAGATCAGGACTATAGGGAGGTCGCTTTAACACCTCAAAATAAGTTTTTGCAGAATGACGACAGTGTGGGCAGGAGTGTGAGGACGTGCATTGTCATGTAAGGTCACAACACCCGAGGACAGTCATCTGTGCTTAATCTGGGCTTGTGTTTAGCCTTTAGCTCTTCAATAACTATCTTACTATTACGAGCACTGCTTATTGTCAAACATTTTCTTTGATGTTCCAATACAGTCCCTTAAGATTCCTAGAAAACTCTAAGAAATAATTTTTCAGCTGTGGGTTGACTTTTTCTTGGTCGGTAATGGAAAATATTTCTATTCCATACTCTGCTGTTTACTCTCAAGCTCGTAGTGGTAAATCCGTGTCTCATTACCAGTAATGATTCTCTTTAAGAAACTTTAAACTTCCTTAGAATATCGGTCCACATTTTGATTGCAGATATAGAAACGCTTCTAATTATGCTCTTCCGTGAGTTGTTTTGGCACCAGGTACACCTTCAGATCACAAAAAAACAAATCACTGCATGCTGCTTTTCTTTTGTGCAAATCACAAGTGGGCCATCCACATTTGCTTACCCTGCAGTTACAAATAAACTGATGTAACATGTTCACACCTGCGCAGCAGTAACTGGGGAGACACTGGGCTTGAACAAATAGTGCTAATAAGAAAATGTGGTCAACAGAAGTTTTAATATAACCAGAGTGCAGATCAGTTATGACTCATACAACCATGTCAGTGTGTAAGGAGTTTCTTCAGGCCACCACAGACAAATATTGTCTGCATATAATTCTCAGCTGATTGGACAAATTAATGCAATTGTAAATAAAGGTTTCATTTAACTGACATAATTGCAAATCATTTGGCAGCCACTGGGTATATGAAGTGTAATAAAGAACATCATTAAGCTGAAAGCCTGTAATGCAGCCATTTTTTTAGTCTCTTGTTGTTTTAGACATTAGGTTTTTGAAATGCTTGCTTATGTTAAAGTTAGTGATTGATGCATCTAGTCAAGAATATTCTACTTGTTGCCATTTGAAAAATTTACAGAATTATTAGGCAAAATGACACTTACAGTATATCAGCATTCTTTACAGATGAGTTAGAAGTCTTTGTATCTCTCTCTTTCTCTTTGATGTTCATATTTGTCTGAAAAACTGCATTGATAAGGAATTTACAAACTTTTGATATTGCAAAGCAAAAGAACAAAAAAACAACAACAACATATACTCAAGCTTGAAGAGGGAGTGGTATAGGGGGAATCTGGCAGCTTTGAACTCTTTGATGGCCGTCTGTGGTGCAGTAGGTATTTTGGTACCTTTAATTTGTGACATTTTTCAACATTAGTTTTTCTGTGCAATCAGTTTAAACAATCTCCTCTTTACTGCCCAGTGAGTGTTTATGAACCTGTCACCAGTATTTTGGTATATAATTGCTAAGCAATTTTATTCAAATCACCTGGTATACACTAATGTATTTGTTATGCCACACACACACACACACACACACACACACACACACACAGTAATTTAATATGTTTTTTTAACCATTTTTTTACTTTGCTGATCTATAACATATCTTTTCTGGCTGCGCTCTAATGCTTTGCTTTTTTTCGTCAGATATGCTTTTCAAGAGCACTCAAGTAAAGTAATGTACAGTACAGTATAAATACAACAAAGTAATACTGAAGTATATTAAGAAAATACAACTGAAACATTTTTGTCCCCTGGCTAAGCTCAACGGTGTATTTCTTTATAGAGAAACACATCCAGTAAAAACTTGTATGTCGCAACAGAACAAGCTGCCACTGCCTTCTAGGAACATTTTTTTTTTCAGCACTTCTTTTAAAAAGCAGCACTGTGCACAACATGGATAGAGGGCAAAGAATCTAGGTCCCCTGATCGATGATTAAGGCTACTTCTGACCCACTGAGGGCGGCAAAAAAGCTTCCCTGTACAAAATGAACACAAGGCAGTGGCTTGGTTAGAGACCCACCTCAGGCATAGCCATGCTTCTTAAAACTTATCATACAGTTTCATTGAGACCTTTCACCATTCCTTATCAAAACGCATTGTAAATGCAGAGCCCAAAAGGAAGACTTTATCTGTCCAAATACTATATCTTGCATGATTTTATTACCATTTCTTCTTTAATTTACATGTTTTAGGGGCGCAAAGCACTGTTTGCAGTCTGTGATTAATTCATTTTCAAACATGTCTCTAGGAATTTTATTCCATTTATACCACAATTTATTAATGATTGGCACTTTGGGTTTTAATATAAATGAATAAAATATGTGCTTTGTATCCATTGACAGTTACATATAATGTTGTTGAGTTAGTTCCCATTATTACTTATTACAGTTAGTAGTACAGGAACGACGAGTCAGCATACAGAGAGGAAGTGCAGAGGCTAACAGACTTGCATAAAGACAACAACCTGTCTTTAAACAATGCTAAAACAAAAGTGATGGTTGTTGACTTCAGGAGAACATGGAGCTACCTCTCTCACCGAACATCAACAGCTCCTCTGTGGCATCAAACTCCTTGGTGTCCACCTGGAGCAGAACCTCATATAGAGGTGGAACGCCTAACTCCCACCACCAATCCTTACCACTTTCTACAGAGGGACTATCAAGAGCATCCTGAGCAGCTGCATCACTGCTGTTTGGGGAGTGTGCCATCTCAAACCTCAAGTGTCTCTCTTCCCTATATCGAAAACATATATTCCTATATCTACACCACACACTGCATCCGCAAAGCCAAAAACATTGTGACTGATCGAACACACACATACTTTTCATTCACCTGCTATCTGGAAAAAAGTTACCGTAGCATTCGGACTCTCATATCAAGACTGTGTAAATGCTTCTTTCCATAAGCCATCCTCAACAAAAGGGTCTGGACTCATAAACACACACACACACACACACACACACACTTAGATAAACTCAACTCACCTCAATAACACTGGGACTGAACTGATAAACACACGCACAGACACACTGATCAACAACCATCTAACAATAGTACATACCAACCTGAAACTGCTCTTTTCCACAAATATTTGTTATTTGCACAAAAACTCTTTCCTACCTTTGCTGATACCTACAAGGGATTGTTTACTGTTTTGCATCCCACTACCTCAACTCATTACCACAGAGTATTAAAACGTGTCATGTTGTCGCTCTTGTTTCAAATTCAAGTTCAAATTCAAATTTTATTTGTCACATACACAGTCGTACACAGGACGATATGTAGTGAAATGCTTACATGACCGCCTGTGACCTTAATTAAAAAAAAAAAAAAACTAAACAATTGACAAGAAATAAGAGAAAAATGAAAATAGAAGCGAGAAATAAATAAATAGTTTAACTATAAGAAGTTAGACCAAAATATAAAAATTTCCAAAAATATAAAACTTTTCTGTATAAGACAAAATAAATTTAGATTTAAATGCAAATAAAAAGTGGAATGAATGAACATCGTGTTTGCACATTTGCATGTGCACTTTATGTTCTCCTTTTCTGTATAGGACTAACAGTTTCTGTTAATTTATAATGTCAATCTGTTTTGTCTTAGCTAGTCGTCTAATCAAATTCAAATTCAAATTGTAATCAGGTTCTTAGTTAGTTAGCTAGTTAGTTTTGTTAATTTATGTTGTAAATTTATGTCATATGTATTGTAGCACTCCTGGAGGAATGTTTTTTTCTTTTTTCGTTTCACTGTGTACTGAACTGTATGTGGTTGAAATGACAATAAAAGCCTACTTGAACTTGAACTTGAGGTCCTTATCAGCTTCAATGTCCTCTTGCTCATAAGACTTTCTCATAATAAAAAATTTAGTTATTGTAAAATAAAGAGCATTTCCATGTGGACAATACCATGATAACTTACAGTATTGGGACTAAACAGATGCGTTAATAAAACTACTTGTTAATGAAGCTAATCAAGAAAAGGAGGTTTAAATTTGCTATAAAACATAGATATTGGAGCATTGTAAAAATATCATGAGTCCAGATTGACCCTACTGTATTCCAGAGCAATAAGTATATCAGGGTAAGAAGGGGAGAACATAAGGTGACATACTTTACAAGCATCTGGAAGCAGTGTTATGATAGGACGTTGCTTCAGTTGTTTAGGTCTAGGCTCAGCATCATCATGTCTTAAATGTACGAATGAACAGGTTATGACATCAATGGACTTGTTCTTCTTTTCCGATGGCACAGACATATTTCAGAATGACAATGCCAAGATTTATTGGGGTCAGATTGAGAAATAGTGGTTCTGAATGCATGATAAATCTTTTTTTACACATCTATTGGCCACCACTAAAAGCTTTTCGGGATATGCTGGCGTAGACTTTATGGAATGGTTTGACTCCCATGTCATTAATACAAGATCTCAGCCAAAAATTGCAACTTCGGAGGAAGGAAATAAATGTTCTGCTGTTGCATAAGGTTGTTGAATCACAGCCAGGTGGAATGCATGCCATAATCAAAGCTAAAGACGATCCAATAGAATTTTAGCCTGAGTGACTATTTATTTAGTTATAGCCAGGTAATATAAATATAACAAAGCAATATGAAATAGAGTATGCATCCTACTAGTATCTGTATTCGTCTATTTTTAGAGCACATTGTTTCTTCATTCTGAATAAGGTATTCACATTTGGGTACATCCCTACCAGACATATGAATAGGAATGACAGATAAAGAAGACTGACAAGCACATTGACATTGCAACACAACTGACAAATCAAAGTATTGACAGAAGTGATAGTGACAACATGAAGGCGAACATATTTGTGCTGTAAATATAAGAGGAAAACATCACAGGAATTCACTCACTTGTGACTGCTTTAAAACATTTTAGAGTGGATGTAGCGTCAATGCATCAACTTGACAGGCTGTCACACTGAGAAGCTATAAGTAAGAAAAATGTTTCGTATCCCAAGCAAAGCCTTCATATTTGAAACATGGCCTTATTTAAACTGACATTAAGCCATGTGTTCTTTGTTAATTGCCTGCAATTTATTATCTCTCAACTGGCCATCATATACTGTTCATCATGCAGCACTGCACTGATTTGCAAGAGCTGCTGACATGAAACATGCTACACAAATTCCCTTCTCAGAGGAGATATGTACATATTGTACCCTTGTTTTGAAGCAACTAATAGTTGTTCAGCTTTGATTTATAGTCTATGAAGTGCGCAGCCATGAGTGGTGTGTTTCACTTTCTCAGCAATCTTACTGAGACAAATCAAATTGGATATTGGGATGGAACTGGAAGCACTTTCCATGGTGGCAAAGGCAATAACCCGCTACATCTCAATATTTCATTTCTCAACAGTTAAACAATTTTGGGCTGAAAAAGAAAGATTAAGTCTATTTAAACGCAACCTCAGGAAGAGAAGCATGTCTGCTTTAAAGCATTCCAAGCCACTGTACATTTTGCATTACATTACACTCCCCTTATATATGTATCAAAGGACTGTTGTATTTTTGAATCTGTTTGGCAACAAGATCTTGATGAATTAAATATACTTGATGAATATTTTAACTTCACTAGAAATTCATTCACAAGCATATTGACCAAGATTAATAACAAACATTATGAGTTAAGTTCTGCCCATTGGTGACTCTCAAGCAGTACAGATAACATACAGACAATATAAACTCATCAGCCATAACCTTAACACCACAGCCAGGTAAATTGGAAAAACACTTATTATTATTTATATGCCAATAAACTGGTGACAGGATCATGTCCACCCAAGGCTAACTTATGCCCATTGATACCAAAGGTCGAATAAAGCTATTCCTGAACAAATTCAACAGAAAACCAAAGCAGCACAAACTGGAAAAATGTGAGCTTTGGCCAGAAAGGTATCAGAACACACAGCAAATCACAGTCTGCTGCACACAGTGCCAAGCAGGCAAAGAGTTTAAGGTTGTTGAGCCAGCATCCAAACTCGCCAGATCCCAATCTGATCAAGCATCAAATGCACTGGACAAACTAATGGTATGGAGCCCCCAAACTCCTCCTCAATCCATAGTACCCCAAGGATCAGCCACTGACATCTCAGTGCCAGACACCACTGCACACCCCTAGAAGTCCCAGGAGCCACTAGCCCTAGCAGCACAAGGGGAAATTTAGACCTTGTAAGTTTTATGCTTCTGGCTAATCAGTGTAAATATTATTTACAGACAATACACATTACACAGACAATAGACAATAACCAAGCAATATGCAGATTATATAAAAGATAACAGTACATCTAAGGTTTCAGCATTTGTCATAGTGCAAACAGCAATAATGTGCATCCCATATGGAAATTAAATTCTCTTAATAGTTATATATACACAATATGCAAGAACATTACACATTATATAAAGACATTATACATAACATTTAAGTCCGAGTGGTAGTGAAAACAACAACAGTGTGCATCCAATGTGAAATTTAGAATGCAATGTATGAGTGTATTTGTATCTGAAGAGATATGTTGATGTTCCTAGCAGTTAGCAGATAATCCTGGTCAGCTTTTTTAGGGTTACTGCATGAGGAAAGAATCTGCTTGTGTGTGTTGAAATTTCGTGATATGGGGATCTGCAACGCCAGCCTGAGGGGATAAGTTGAAAAACATTTGTGTCCGGTGTGTCAGGAATCTCTAATGATATTCCTTGCCTGGTTCCTGGTTCTTGAAGTCATGGAGGGAGAGCATTGGAGGACTAATCTCTCCATCTCTCTTTTTTGAGTTGTTCTTACTTTTTGCTACAAGTCTGTTTCTATTCTGTTTTGTGGCTGCTCCAAACCAGCCCATGATGGATTCGCACATGACAGATTTGATGACTGCAGTGCAGAAGTAGAATAAAGCTCCTGTAGCAAACCAGACTTCCCCAGTTGCCACAGAAAGTCCATATTCCGCTCGGCCCTTTCAGGATGATGTTGGTGTTGGTCTCCCATTTCACAGCTTTGGAAACAATTTCCATTGACTTCAATGTCTTCACAGATGAGTCAGGACTTCTGGAGATTTTGAGGGGGATCAGTAATGAAGGGTATCTCCTATGGTCCACTATTTTTTCTCCAATTTTGGGCATGTTTAGCTCCAGGCTGTGCTCACTGCACTAGAAGACCAGCTTGTACAGAAGACTGACATGTACAAGTTTTAGTAAAAACTGTTAACAGACATATCGCCATCTTGAATGAGTCCAATAACCATATCCAGCAGGTTACAATGTCATCCACCAAAAAAACATCAGGACAGTGATGGATAAAATTTACTTTGAATAAAATGATTTTATTAAATATAATGATGTTGGCATAATGTACAATGAATTATCCTAAAAATAAAGAAAATACCACAAAACAAAGGAATAATCAGCACTGATTTATACTATTTATGCTGCTTAATGCCCATTCATATGCAAGTTTGAACAACTTCCTAAACACAATGCGTTGTTTTAACATTATTTAAGTTACTTTTTGCGTAACCGCCATCTAGTGGTCTCGTTAAGGAACTGCAGATAATGTATAAACCAGGAAGTAAGTAGCTGAGCACGTGGCTGATGTATGTTGTTAAGATTGGTTGCTCTTTTTCGGTAATCCTCATCAATCCTTGTTTTTAAAGAGTTTAAAGAGCAATAGCTGTAAGCTGTAAATTTCTATTTACCTTTGGGTGGTATTAAATTAGATATTAATTCATCTTAAGCCCTTTCAATGCAAATGTTTTAATGGGAAAAGTCACAGCTTTCTTGTAACCTGAATAACATGATTTGCGTTATTTAAACATGTTTTAGTCATGTGACTAATAAGTTTGTTTTCAATTTGTTTTTCTTTAGTTTTCTCACTGGTCCATTGTACAGTACAGTTGATCTAAGTTGTAATAAATGCTGGATAAAATCTCTTAACTTATAGTGGGTGGTGTTTAGCTTGCTGTAAAGGATAAATGTGAAGGGCAGTATACAATGCATGCATCACATGTTTTCTATATGCAAAGTGTTTGTGCATTTCCTAAGTGTTGTAGTGTTTCATTTTCTTTAGGAAATATTACTGTAAATCACAACGAAGCAACAAAACAATTTGGGCATGTCACATTTGTACAGAGCAGAAAACTGCTGTATCCATTTCCTTAGGGATAGCTTTGCTACAGTATATACAGTGGTGTTTTTAATATGGTTCATACAACATTGCTGCATAATATCCAGGTTCTAAAGAGCAGATCTTGAATGTTTAGCAATTTTTGTTTTTGTTTTTTTTTTACTTAGAGGAGTTATTTTTGTCTGTTTATATTTTCAGACATTAGTGTCTGTTATGTTCCCAACCAAAAATGTACCTGCTGGGTAGACTCATTTGGAAAGTGTTTAGGAGCTGGACTATTGGATTTCAAGCCATTAATGTAAAGGTAAAAAAGCAGCAGGCAGAGGACATGTCCTTGAAGAGCACCAATGCTTACTGTTTTTTTTTTTTTTTTTTTTGGTATACTGAAGTGATTTCCTCCAGCCTCACCTGCTGTTTTCTTCCAGTGATCCACTAACAGATTGCAGGGGATTCAGTGAGCTGGGGAATTCTAAAGGAGAGGATTTCTGGAATGAAAGCATTACACACAGTCCTTGTATTGTCTCTGGAGCGTCAGCACTTCATCGGGTCCAGCAGGTGACATATGACAATCTTCAGGTGGGCCAACAAAAGTTGTACAAAGAACTTTATAACCACAGATGCCAGACAGACGGGCCTGTAGCTATTCAGTTCTGTAATTGGAAAAGCATTTGGAGCAGGAGTTCCAGGTACCTGTTAAGGGCCTAATTTAAGATTGGAGCCAGGGGGTTGGCACAAGATTTAAGATGGGAGTGTTTTTGTTTTTCCTCTCTCTTTTTTTTTCTGTCTGGTATAACAGTCTAACATCTAAACCATATTTCTTGAATGCAGTGTGAAAATAAGAGGGGGCAAAGGGTCTTGGGCTGATTGGCCTAGTGGTTAGCACATTCGCCTTGTGACAATAAGGTTGCGAGTTTGAGTTTGGGCCTTGGCTGCGGGTAACAAACTTGGACAGATTGTTTAAACACAGTTACCTCTGTCACTGAGCAGTATACAGTAATTAGGTACCAGCTGCAAGGCTGGGAGGTAAACAAGCATGCCCCCTATATCCCCATATCTGTGTTCTTGTGGAATAAATCAGTGTCTGGCTAAGGGCTATTGAAACAGAAATCAGACTTTACAGGAAGATTTGGGGGCCTTGTTGTCAAACCACTGTGTGATGGGAGCAGTTATTGGGCTGGAATGGGTGGGGGGTGAAAATGTGTGCCTCTCGAACCTGCAATAGAAGATATAGAGACATAAAAGACATACAGGTCATCAGCCAGGTCTTTCTTAGACTAATCAGGGGGAGATTGGTTCCTGTAATTTTGTGCAGGCCTCTCCATAATGACACCGAATTGTTTGCTGAAAACGTGTTTTTCTGCTTTTCAGCTGAGCTTCCTTTAAACCACTCTATCCTCCTTTGCCAGTAATTTTCTGCCTTATCTGATTCCCTGATGTCAGAGTTTCAGTCAGTTAGTCCAGGTTGCTGTTTGCAAATTCAAAAAACATGCCAACAGGTACAATTAAAACAGTCCTGAAGTTCCTGCTTTGGCTCCCTGGTTTATTTATTCACTGTTTTAACCACAGGATTTGCAGACTTCAAATAGAATCAAAGACGATGAAACATCTCGCTGTCTCAAAGCTGTCTGGTGGTCATGCATCCTTAAGAATTGTGTGGCAATGGTCCACTGTGTTGTTATCCCTGAAGGAACTATTATTGTTATTATTATTATTATTATTATTATTATTATTATTATTGCAGTTTGTGGCTTAATATTGTTTTGTTAAAGTATAATCCATAAGGTAAATTAAATGACTAAAAGGTTATGCACAATTTCTCAGAGGTCAGGCCATACTATTTCAAACTACACTTACCTAAAGGATTATTAGGAACAACATACTAATACAGTGTTTGACGCCCTTTCGCTTTCAGAACTGCCTTAATTCTACATGGCATTGATTAAACAAGGTGCTTAAAGCATTCTTTAGAAATCTTGACCCATATTGATAGGATAGCATCCTGCAGTTGATGGAGATTTGTGGGATGCACATCCAGGGCACGAAGCTCCCGTTCCACCACATCCCAAAGATGCTCTATTGGGTTGAGATCTGGTGACTGTGGGGACCATTTTAGTACAGTAAACTCATTGTCATGTTCAAGAAACTAATTTGACTTGGTACATTATCCTGCTGGAAGTAGCCATTAGAGGATGGGGACATGGTATTCATAAAGGGATGGACATGGTCAGAAACAATGCTCAGGTAGCCTGTGGCATTTAAACAATGCCCACTTGGCACTAAGGGGCCTAAAGTGTGCCAAGAAAACATCCCCCACACCATTACACCACCAGCCTGCACAGTGGTAACAAGGCATGATGGATCCATGTTCTCATTCTGTTTACGGCAAATTCTGACTCTACCATTTGAATGTCTCAACAGAAATCAAGACTCATCAGACCAGGCAACATTTTTCCAGTCTTCAACTGTCCAAATTTGGTGGTGAGGTCGTGCAAATTGTAGCCTTTTTTTCCTATTTGTTGTGGAGATGAGTGGTACCCAGTGGGGTCTTCTGCTGTTGTAGCCCATCCGCCTCAAGGTTGTGCGTGTTGTGGCTTTACAAATGCTTTGCTGCATACCTTGGTTGTAACGAGTGGTTATTTCAGTCAAAGTTGCTCTTCTATCAGCTTGAATCAGTCGGCCCATTCTCCTCTGACCTCTAGCATCAACAAGGCATTTTTGCCCACAGGACTGCCGCATACTGGATGTTTTTCTCTTTTTACACCATTCTTTGTAAACCCTAGAAATGGTTGTGCGTGAAAATCCCAGTAACTGAGCAGATTGTAAAATACTCAAACCGGCCCGTCTGGCACCAACAATGCCACGCTCAAAATTGCTTAAATCACCTTTCTTTTCCATTCTGACATTCAGTTTGGAGTTCAGGAGATTGTCTTGACCAGGACCACACCCCTAAATGCATTGAAGCAACTGCCATGTGATTGGTTGATTAGATAATTGTGTTAATGAGAAATTGAACAGGTGTTCCTAATAATCCTTTAGGTGAGTGTATGTTGATATGTAAACTAATTCTGCCACCTTTATTTTTCCATGATAGCTCTATTATAGGCTCCACTTAGTGTGGATGGAAACCTGCCAAATTTAATCTACTGTCAAGGATTGTTCTGGAAAACTGTTTGTGGGAACTGCCTGATATTAAGCAGTTCTTCTCTAGCAAAAATGATCAGGTTTGAGCAACAACATAAAAAAATAAACAAAAGCAATAAAAGTAGTAGAGATCATTTTACCAAGGCAGCACCATCTTCAAATTGATATATCATTGTTCTGTGCGTTATCATAAATAGGTTGCATTGATGAATGTTGTCCTTCTTTTGTCACATTCTTTAAATAATGACCATCCTTAACTTCAAAACACAAAATAAGTCAATGTCTTCTTTTTTTTAACATTTTATGTGACTTCAAGGTCGATATTATACGCAACATTGGAAAAAAAGAATTAAAGAAATAGAAATGATTCAAGGAGATAATAGTACTCCACAGGAACACACTTCAACCTCTAAAGGCGTACAAATTATTAATGCATGAATTAGTAACTCGATCAGTCGCCTGTATAAAGATGGAGGAGAGGATGAAAAAGCTATTCGAGTCGTGATATGGCAGTGTAGGCTCTGTCCAGGAACAGTGTTCTGGGAGTGAAGGAGGAAGTGTCACTTTCACTGAGGAGATTAAATCTTTCTTATTGGCATTGTATGTCGATATGATGATAGCATGATCACCTGCTATTAAGTGTAACTATTCTGCTCCTGAGTTAAGTATTTGTAACTCATTAGTGGTCGTGTATATGTGAAGGTAATTAAGGCTCCACTTATATTGTGCACTTCCGATTAGGGAAATTTACTCTCCTGCTTAACATAGAAACTTAGTTTATCTGGTGTACACAGCAATAAATCAACATCATTCTAACTGGAAGTTATCATTCTAGCTGGGCATTGAGAGCTTGTAAAACCTAAACATTACGTTTCTAACATACCTCTCCATTCCTTGTAGGATGGACAATTTGTATTTGTATTGGAAGTGATCACATACTGTACTGTATCAGCCATAACATTACTACCACTAAAAAATGAATTGAATAATGCTGATTATCTCATCACAGTGGCACCTGAAGTGGTATATTTGCAAGCAACTGAACATTTTGTCCCTGAATCTGATCAAAAACTGGCAAGCTAAAGGCTTAGAAGGACTAGATTTCTGGGTAAGAGTAACTCAGAAACAGTAGCTTTTGTGGGATGTTCCCGGTCTGCAGTGGTCCAAGGAAGGCCCCTGGAGTCTGATCCAATTGAAGAGCTTAAAGCTTAAATTGATGAAAAGGTTATTGCAGGTCCTGATAGAAGGGAGTCAGAACAATCAATGCTTTTCTGTTTGTTTCGTATGGAGCTGTGTAGCGGCAGATCAGTTAGGGTGCCAATGTTTACGCACGTCCACGAAATTTTCAAGCATCTTTTCCGAAGACAAGAATACCATATTGCGAGTTTATGAGAATAGTTAACTAAGACAATAATAATAATAAGTTTCATTTCAAACAAATATTTTTCCATAGTCCACTCTATGCGGCCACTGCGGAGGGACTTTTTGAATTCATGTTAGATAATGTATAATAAGCCAATCATATGGCATCCACTTGGTGCATGTAGACATGGTCAACATGATCTGCTAAAGTTCAAAGTGAGCATCAGAATGAGTAAGAAAGGTGATTTAAGTTACTAAATGTGGCATGGTTGGTTGAGAATTTTTCAAACTGCTGGAATGTTTTACGCACAACCATCACTAGAGTTCACACAAAATTTGTCTAAAAAAAAATAAAAATAAAATAAAAACCCAGTGAGCGGCAATTCTCTGGGAAACTGCCTTATTGATGCCAGAGGTCAGAGGAGAATGGCCAGACTGGTTCAAGCTGATAGAAAGGCAAGAGTAACTCAAATAACATCCAGTGCCACTCCTGTCAGCTAATAACTGAAAACTGAGGCTATAATTGTCATGGGCTCACCAAGATTGGACGACAGATGATTGGAAAAATGCCTGCTATGGGGAGTTACAATTTATGCTGTGACATTTGGACGGTAGGGTTAGAATTTGGTGCAAACAACATGAAAGCAAGGATCCATCCTCCCTCCTATCAATGGTTCAGGCTGCTGATGGTGGTTTAATGGGCCCTCAAGAGCCAATGGCACACCATTTAAATGCCATAGCCTACATGAGTGTTGTTGCTGATCATGTTCATCTCTTTAGGCTGAGGAGGATGACATGCTCACAAAGGTAAAATCATCTGATATTGGTTTCTTGAACATGACAATGAGCTCACTGTACTCGAATGGCCTCCATAGTCATCACATCTACTGTAAGTCCGTTAGAGCACCTTTGGGATCTGGCAGAACTGGGGATTCATGTCATGGATGATTAGCCAACAACTCTGCAGCAGATCTGCATGATGCTATCATGATACCATCAGAACATTATGGACCAAAATCTCTAAGTAATGTTTACAGTAACTTGTTGAATCTACAGCAGAAAGAATTATTGCAGATATTGAGCCAAAAGGGGTCAAACCCAGTGTGAGCAAGGTGCACAATGAAGTGGCCGGGAAGGGTGTACATGTATACATATACAGTCTTACTAATAGAAATCAAGCTGGTATCTTTTAAAGGGGTCATACAGGTCTACATGCACTTTTTTAAGCAGTTTGGACTGAACTGTGTGTTAGGAGAGTGCGTACACAACCACTCTACGATGATAAAGAGCCGCCCAGTGGTTTTCTTTTCATTTATTACAATAACATGCCCCTTCTGAAATCAGGCCAATCGCAAATGCCTGTCACTGTGACGCCACACCACAAGAGGCAGCTCCTACACTAGTTGATTGACACTTAGCAACGTGTTTTAGCAAAGACCCGCCCCGAGTGAGAAGAAGCTGTCGACCATTGTTTTTCGCCGCTGGAGCAAAATGTCGCCTAAGCGAGTGTGGTGTACAGTTGTTGGGTGTAATAGCGAACACAGCAGTCGTCATTCACTACCGATATCTGAGCCACTGAGGACGCAGTGGCTGAATTTTGTTTTTAAAGCTAACGTCCCCGCCGATCTACCTAAATGCGTTCATGTTTGCACTAATTAATTTTCACCAGACTGCTTTATAAACGCAGGTCAATATAAAGCAGGTTTTGCTATGAAGCTGCTCCTAAAAATGGATCTGTACTAACTTCGTGTTCCTGCTTCATCTTCACCAGGCTCGGTCAGTGTGATTTATTTTTCTATGAATCTTTGCAGATCGCCTTTTTAATAATCACGATGAATGCGGAGTGTAAGTTAACTTATACTCTCATAGAACATGGTTATGGCTTTTTCTCTGTGTACATCCGTCTCTATATAATCCCCAATCGCCCGTTTATAATAAACAATGCATTAAGGTGATTGTCTAGCAGAGACCATAAGCATTTAAAGGAACATGCACTGAAATAGGTTGCTGAGAACAGAGCTAGTTTTTACCAGTTAAAAGTAGTGTTTTTTTACACAATCATTGAGAATTTTTCATTAAATATATTACAAACTTTTCATTAGGACCTTAAAGATCATATTAACATTTAATTAAAAATGTGTCTGGATGATCCCTTTAAAGGAATAGTGTCTGTGGACAAATTTGGAGTCATGTTCAAAAGTTAATACTAAAAGTTAATACTCAAAAGTTTTTTATTTCTGTTTTTTTTATTTTGTTAAACCATGGTAACATCATTTGGTCATAGTGGGTCTCAGTATTATGCAAATACAACCTCAGAAAAACAACAACATAATTTATTTTTACTGTGCCAGTACTTATTTTACAAAAATAAAAGGCAAACGAATTGTGTTCAATACTAAGTATTCCCATAATCCACATTTATCTGCAATAACTGGAAGTAATTATTTTGCCCCATTCTTTCTTACAACAAGTTTTTTTTTTTTTTTTTTTTGGCATTCGCTTAAGCACAACTTTTTTTAAGGTCCTGCCACAGCATTTCAGTTAGGTTAAGGTCTGGACTTTTACATTCCAAAACATAGATTATTTTATTTTTTAGTCATTTTGATGTAGATTCACTAGTGTGCTTCAAATCATTGTGCTTTCGCATGCCTAATTTTGACCAAGCTTTAGCTGTTGGACAGCTCTGTATATTCTGCTACTCTGCTATACAGAGAAGTTCATGGTCAACTCATTAATAACAAGATGCCCAGGTCTTGTGGCTGCAAAATCAGGCCAATTTAATGCCCCTCCACCACCATGCTTGACAATGTGTATAAGTTGTTTTGCAAAACATAGCGCTGAGCATTTAAGGCTAAACAACTCCACTTTGGTCTCATTTGTCAGTAGGACATTGTCTCAGATATCTTGTGGTTTGTTCAGATGCAGTTTTGTGAACCTCAATCATGCTTCTGTCTTTTTAGACAAAAGTGGCATTCCTCTGGCACCCTTCCAAACAAACCATACTTGTTCTGTCTTCTTTTAATTGTCCTGTTATGGACTTGATGCTTAGTGAGGCCTGTAGGGTCTGAAATGTAGTTCCTGGGGTTTTTTTTGTTAAATTTCTCTGAGTATTGCATGGTCTGACCTTGGGGTGAATCTGCTGGGACATCCACTCCTGGGAAGCAACTGTCTTGAATGCTTTCTAACTGTAGAACTTCAAAAGTGTTTGGAGATGTTTTTATACCCCTCTTCAGATTGATGTGCACCAACAAGTGCTGTATCTTTCCATTTTGGCCTTGTGTTTACACACATCTAAATGCTCCAAACTAGCAAATTGCCAAAACTTTTGCTTTTATAGAGGTCTGCACATCTGCTGATGATCAGGTACTCAAGGGTGGACGAATAACAGCACCTCGCTACAACTTATCCTTTAAAATCCTGTGGAATTAGCAAGAGGTACTTAATATTGCCTCCACTTTTTTTAAATACATGTTGTGAGTCTAAGGTTGTTTTTGTCTAATATTGAAACCTGTTATGATCAGATGATTTTTCTTTTTTTTTTTTTTTACCAAAAAAGAGGGGTAGTAACTTTAAAACACGACTGTAACTCTTATCTTTTCATAAAACTGTGTCTATGTTCAGTATGCAGTATGTTTACAGTATCTATAACCAGTGATCTTTAAACACAGTGGCAAAGGCTGGTTTACAAAAGACCATATGAATGTGACCATAGGGAACTGAAGGAAGGACAACTTCTCATGTGTCCAATTTTTAGCTTTGGGCAACACCTATTCATCCTACAGTTTGGTTGTTACTGTATATGCCTACATAATATATGTTTATGTTTGTTACATTTCAAAAGGATGGGTTTAAAATGTATGTACTGCAAAGCTGTACATTAAATGTATGTACTGCTGCTGCTTATTAAAATCCTTTGAGTCTTTCTTTTGAATGCCATTTTATAATGTATAAGTAATGTATAATATTTATTTTTGAAGGCTGTTTTTTAGGTTTATTAAACAAACTACAGTATTATAATAATAATAATAATAATAATAATAATAAAATTGATATTAATAATAATAATAATAATAATAATAATAATAAGAATAATAATAATAATAATTATTATTATTATTATTATTATTATTATTATTATTATTATTATTAATTATTATTATTATTATTGTTATTATATTCCTCCACACTGGTACTCATTCCAAACAATGCATTACATTGCATTGTATTACATTACATAATCCATGCACCAAAATGGCTTTGTTGTTGTTGTTGTTGTTGTTTTTTTACTGCAATTGGGGGCAGGGGAAAAAGCACTCACACTAGAGTGTTGCTTCTAATTTAACAGATATAAGCCTGTTAAGCTACTGTAAATAATGGCATATTTATTTATGTAACTTAATCTTGTATCTAGTTTCACAGCTGGTATACCATACAGTTTTCCCCAAATTACTAGTAAATTGTCAGATTTTTTTTTCTCTCAGGATAGAAATGTGAATGTGTAATTCTAATAAAGATAAAGTACATAATGTTTATTATCAGTGGATTTTAAATAATGATTGTCAATGTGGAACCATAAAGTACCTTATTTTTTTTCCTGACAGGAAGCACATGTTAATAAACACTCTTGAACTAAAGAATGGCTTTTAGGACATTAAAGATCTTACAGTCATTTAATCCTGGCAAAAGAGCAAACCCAAGGTAGAAGTAGAAGGCATAAGTGAATTCTCTTTGTGTGTGTGTGTGTGTGTGTGTGTGTGTGTGTGATTAAATGCGGCCATAAAATGCTTTTTATAGGCTTCTATTGCATGACTCATGCCTAAGAGAGCATTAGTCACCCAGCTCTTCATCTCAGCCCATACACAACCACTCTGCAACTAGTAAAATCACGATTATAAACTTTGCCATGCTAAGTGGTCATGGCACAAAATGTTTATGGTGTGAACCTTAAACAGTACTGCAGCGCTACAAAAAAGGAAGAACTGGAACCCCTCGGAGTGGAAAATGAGATGGTGTGCTCAGAGGTCCTAGTTTTCAGCATGATAATGGGCAATAACTTTTTGGGTCATTTCATGATGATGAATGAGTAACCTTGCACTACAGCAATTAGTCTAGGCTTAGTTAGGAGTCTGGTCAAGAGAGTCTGTGTGTGTGTTGTATTTTTGCCTTGCCTTTATTTTTTGGTCCCTATAGCGGATCATTTGCTAATAAAAAAACACACAAATTATTTTGGATTTTAACAGAACTATAAACACCTCCGGACTATGCGTTAATGCATCCTATCAGTGAGAATTGTATCAAGGGATTAAACAGACTCAAACAACCCCCAGATCTGATCTCTTTTTAGCCTTTTTTTCCAGCGTGCATCTGTATCATTCCATCATTAGTGACTTTTTTTTTTTATAGAGTGTTTTTGCACTACGTACAGTACTCGCTCTCAGATCGGAGTACACTTGACACCAAAGCCCGGCATGATGTGAATTGCCACCGATCAGCGCACTATGCTTGTGTCCACTTGAAAACGTGGTCTCTAGCATGGTACGGTGTACTTAAATCAAATGAAGAAGTGGACCACTGTTTAGAACCTGACCTCATCAACGCTGTTTGTCTCCTCTGATATTTTTGTATGAGCGTGCAATACTCAACAAGCTCATTCTCTCATCTATACAGTCATGGGTGTAAAGTAGAAAGGTAGACAAGAGGACAATTTTAAAAACTTCTGCCAAATTATTAATCATTTTAGGCATAGCGGATAAATGGCATTGTTGTTTACTTCACTTTGTGTTTACTTGTGGCTTGCAAATCAACTAGGTTCACACTGGGGGATGGGGGGGTGGTTCTGGGGGTTGCTGGAGTCTTTCCCAGGAGACTTGAGGCACAAGGGGTACAGTACACCCTAGCCAATCCATCGCAGAGCACTTACACATACACACACTCAAACGCATATTCACACACTATGGGCAGTTTAGAAACGCCATTTAGCCTAATCTGCATGTCTTGGGACTGTGGGAGGAAACCAGAGTACACCGAGAAACCCACCAAGCACAGGGAGAACATGCAGTCTCCTTGCACACAGGGGCAGGAATCAAACCTGACCAGGAATCGAACTTGGACCTGGGAGGTGCAAATCGACAGCGCCAACCAAGTCAGCACTAAGTTAGTATGAAGTTACAGTAGTTGGACATTACAGACTTTAACCATGTGGGAGAATGGTCCAAAATTTAGGAACTCATGATAAAAGTATGGTTGTGTTTGTGTGCATGTAAGCATGATGGCTTGCCACACATTGAACTAGTCTTAAATTTCATATCATTATTAGCTGATTATATTAGGTACACCTTGGTAGTACTGGATTGGATCCCTTTTTGCTTTTAGAACTTCTTTTATTTTGAATTTTTTGGCATAGATTTAACATTGATTTTGGTGCATACAGTATGTGGTCTATGTGGTCTGTTGCTGCAGATTTGTCAACTGCACATCCATGATATAAATCTTCTTTTCCACTGCATCATAAAGGTGCTCTACTCTATTGAGATTTGGTGACTGTGGAGGCCATGTGAGAACAGTGAACTTACTTTTTGTTGAGGGAGCCAATTTAAGATGATTTTAGCTTTGTGACATTTGTGGCATTTTATGCTGTGGTCATAAAGGGATGGACATGGTCAGCAACAATAATCAGGTAGGCTGGTACTAAGGGGTCCAAGGTCTGCCAAAAAAAATATCCTCCATACCCTTATACCACCAGCAGCCTGAACTGGTGATGCAAGGCAGGATGGATCCATGCTTTTGTTGTTTACACAAAGTCTTATCCTATCATTCACATTTTAGAGCAGAAATTGAGCCATATCAGACCATGCAAAGTTTTCCAAACTTCTCATCTTCAGTTTTGGTAAACTGTAGCATCAGTTTCCTGTTATAAGTTGACAGGAGTTGCATCTAAGGTGGTCTTCTGCTGCTATACCCCATCTGCTTTAAGGTTCGACATGTTTTTTCACTCAGCTGTGTTTCTGTTGACTTTCTATCAGCTTGAACCAGTCTGGCTATTCTGCTCTGACCTCTCGCATCAACAAGATATTTTGACCCCAAGAGCTGCTGCTCACAGAATATTTTTATTTATTTATTTATTTTCCCACACCATTTTCTGTAAATACCAGTAGGTCAGCAGTTTCAGAAATACTCTGGCCAGCCCACCTGGCACTACCGACCATACCATGTTCAAATTCACTTAAAATCACCTTTCTTCCCTATCCTGATGCACAGTTTTATCTTCAGCAGGCCATCTCGACCATGCCCACATGCCTAAATGCATTGAGTGGCTTCGATGTGAATGGCTTATTAGTTGCTTGCATTATGGGCAGTTGAAGTGCATGGGCTGTACCATCTTTACATAATTAACCAGTATGCAGGCTTTTAATGAACAGATGGATAGAAACATGAGAGTTTCTCTTGTTAGAGCCCCTCATGTTTCTATTCATTCATTCATTCATTTAAAGCATGCATAGTGGTTAATTATGTAAAGATGGTACAGCCCATACACTTACTTTATGCACATACCCTTAACCAGCACATGGCACATGTTACAGCACATACACTTTACTAGTATGCATGCCTTTAATGAATGAATGAATAAAAAAGTTAATGAATGGAAACATGAGAAGCTCTTTCGTTAGAGCTCCTATTACACTAGGGATTGAATGCAATGCTCGTCCGTAATAGTTCCCTGTCTAGCTTGCGCTGACAAGCTGTCACTAATTAGAATCCATGCATGAAGTATAAAGAAAGGTCTTCAGAATACAAGAGAGGGAAAAACAAGAAACATGGACAAAGGAATAAGAAAAGCATACTGAGAGCTATAGAAAAAAAGTGATAACTCCGTGGAGATGCTCTAGGCTTTGAGGGTATCTAGGGACAGAACTTGTGTGGGGGAACGTATGGGAGTATTGCAGAGAGCTGTGTACAAAGACTAAAAATAAAAAGAGCAGAGTCACACACACACACACACACACACACACACACACACACACACACACACACACACACACACACACAAAGACACAGCGATCTAGAACAGGGGATTCAGATTCATCACAGCCACTACATTTCCCACATGACTCCTGCTCTTGCTCACAACCCTCCTCCATGATTGTTTACTCAGCCTTCATCCTTAGCTGTGAAATACAGAGACGGAGGAAATAAATGCTAGTGCACATTTACCTCTGCTCTTATCAGAAGCAAACAATCCTACCTGGTCTGCTCTGTGTTGTTTAAAACCGTTAGAGACCGCTGAAATGTAGATGATTGTGGATGGCTAAGTATAGATCCGCTTCACCTGCCTCTGACGGAGCATGATTTAGAGTGCTGGTGTTGCAGCTTTGCTTACGTGTTAGAGTGGAACAGGAGAATTATTAGTACTCACGTCACACGTGTAGGCCCGTGCTCTATTTCATATTGAAAAGCTGATGAATTTGCACAATTCTAATGGGTAAGCTTTATGTAACATAGACATTTAAATGGAAACCATCTTACATTTTCATTCTTTTTTCACGGAATTTATACATATGTTAATCAGTAATATGACTGCGGTCATTTTGATGTGATTATGAAAGCACCTGAGTTTTACATAAATATTCATTTTATTGCTCACACAAAGTGCTCGTTAAGTGGCATTATCTCCTCACAGTATCACTTGTCAGTTAAAACAAACTTGCATAAAAAAAAAAAAATCATTAGGAGACTATTTGGATTATTCTGAAATGATATCTAAAGGTTTAATTCAGAGTTTGCAAGTATGAATTTACTGTATATGCAGAAAAAAGAACTCTGTATAAAAACTCAATTCATACAACAGCTAGTTGTATGGCGATATAGAAAAGAACAGCCTAGGTCATTTAATTATATACATTACTCTGCATTACAGAAGTAGTACTGGATGCACTGTATATGTATACATTTTAGTGTCAATAAAGACACTTTATAGTAGGTCCCTAAGTTATACAAAACCAGCAATTTATTGCACCTAGTTCCTAAACGAGCAGCTTTGGGATGCGGTAAAACATATTTGCACCATGAATGTGCAGCTGACAAATCTGCAACAATTTTGTAGTACAATCATTTAAACCTGGACCAGAATTGTAAGGTACAGTAGTGTTGTTAAGTGCTTGCATGGCATAAAAAGGTAAGCTGCTCGAAGAGCAAAAAATGGATTTTTAGTGTATGTACAGTATGCGTGCAAAATAAAGTTGCTAAATAATTCAGCAATATCATATAAGAGTCCTTAGTAGAGTCCTCCATCTCTTAGTGTTGTAAGTTTACTTCTTTCTTTCTTTCTTTCTTTCTTACTTTCTTTCTTTCTTTCTTTCTTTCAGAAATAAATTAAATTCAAATTTTATTTGTCACATACACAGTCATACACAGTACGAAATGTAGTGAAATGCTTAAAACGAGAATTAAAGCTTATAATAAGTAATAAATATGAATAAAAGAAAAAAATAAAAAATAAAATTGAACTAGGAAAAATAGAACTAAAATAGAAATATGCTGTACGAAAATAGAAATATACTGTACAAGAACATTTAAGAAATTGTGAATTTTTTATATTTTTGGGAGAAAGATGGTGTGCAAATATGCATAGAAAAAAAGTGTCTTTGTGCAATGGTTACCATGAGGTGCATCTTAATTCCTAATTACTGTACTATAATATGATTTTATAGTCATGTCCAGTTTCAAAGAACTGATCTCAGACTTTTTAAAGTGAGTTAAGTCTTAAGTTAAGGGCTTGAGGCCCACTTTTGGGTCTGCGTGCATGGAGTTTGCATGTTCTTCCCGTGCTTGGTGGGTTTCCTCTGGTACTTTGGTTTACTTGCATCAATATTATATTCCCTAGCTGTGTAGTGGTAAGCACACAGTGCCTTTGCCACTGTAAAGTGAGAGTTCATGTTTAGGCCTTTGGTTTAGTATTAATGTTGTTTTGAAGTAATTTTTTTTGTGGTAGATGCATTCGTTCAACATTGTCCCATAGTCGAATTGTTCTGATGAAATTTCATTAATGTAATTCTACTTTCTAAAAGCAACCTACTGTAAAACCAGATTTGTTTCAACATCTGTATAATTGACCAATCAAAGCACCAGAATACAAACATTTTCTGCTGGAATGAACATTATTAATGTCAGGTGAAGGAAGGAAGAGGAAGGCATCTGAAATGGCTACAGTTTATGAAAGAACCATGGTAGGTATGGTTGTGATGGTCAAATGTCCAAAAACTTTTGTCATTTAGAAAAACATTTTACAAACATATTAATATGTGAAGCAATGCATCAATTCACAATTTCCCAAACAGAGTAAGCATTAAAATGAGCTGAACTTAACCTTGACTTGGCAGTCCATAAAACTTTTATGCATGTCATACATAAAATATTTATTAAGCTCCTTTCATAATGTTAATATTTGATGGTTTCTTAATATCCTGACAAGGTAATGTTTAGAAGTTGCTTGATGAAATAATATTTTCAAAGTGGCATTAAATTATGCAAAAAATTGTTATGAAGATTTCACCAGGCAATTGTATTTCTATTGTATATTGCTGCAATATTGATATACACCCTTATTTTTAATAATGGTAAATCTAATGAAACAAGAGTGCTGAATTGTGTCTGGACTGATCGTTGGTGTAATCTTATTTTACTTTGCTGGAATATGAATTTCTCATTCTGTAAGTCTATACCTCATTTAAAATGTATGTGACATGATTAAATAGAAACCCCAACAAAATGATGGGCCAATAAGACATCGAGTGCTCGATGACACACTACCTGAACTCTAATGGGTACACATTAATGTCGAAGGAAAAAGATCTGCTGATAAAGTACTTTAACAAAGTGGTAAGAGTTTTATCATAACCAATGAAGCATTGTTCAAATAATTCAAAGAGACATTCAAGGACATTTTGGGGGGAAAAGGAAGCAAGAAAATGGTACTTTTCTTGCTAATAAGACAAAAATGGGACAGTCACACAAAGTTAGAGTGTAGCTCTTGCCATTGCCATTTAAAAAAATAAAGACCTGCTTTAATGCATGCTGGAAACGTGACCTTTTTCTTAATACATACCTGAGTTTAACAGATTTCCATAACAAGTTAAAGTTCAATTAATGCCCCATTGATACCAATCGCAGATGAAACAAACAACATAACATTCTAATTATAGCATGTTAAACTAAGCTTATTTAGTTGAATTAATATGGAATATGATATTTAAGTACAAGAGCACTTGTTTTACAGTTTTGCAGCTTCATAGCTGTGTGGGATAATTGTTAAATTTGACACACAAAGGAGTGATGATCTTCAATTGTTCAAATAAGAAGAAATGGGCATGAAGGAATGCACCATTCTGCATAGTGCCCCTTTCTAAGGCAGTTATATGATTTTGGGTTGCTTTAACTGGTCAGATCTAGGCTCAGCAATGTCATATGATGAAAAAACATGAAGTCAGCTAATGGCCTGAAGCTACTGAATAACCAGGATATCACATTAATCAAGTGTTTTTCTAGGATTCTAGAATTTAGATTTTGAAAAATAGATCCTGGAAATCATTTAAATTTTCACTACACTGTGTGCCATAATCAAAGCAACACTAATATACTGTATAATGCTGCATCTACAGACCTAATTATTATAAAATGAGTCACTGCAAACGTATTTCAATTTATCAATATAAACCCAACTATCATTATTTGGCAAATTATAACATAGTTTCTTTCCCAAAACATTGTACGAGTTTACATTTTAATATTATTTTATTTAAATAGTGAGTAGTGAATGGTAATACATTTGCAAGATAATGGAACAAAGACATTAAATCGTAATGTGTAAATGGAGTGAAGGCTTTTTATGATGCTTATGATTTATTTCTTTTGTGCACTCTTGTATGTGATATTGTTTCTACACAACAGTTCCATAAACTAAAACTTAATATAAAGTAAATGAAATGTTGGACACAATATGGATATTTTAATTTTGCTCACTCTATAAAATTCCATCTAGCCAGATAGCTAGCTCACATTGATTTGTACATTAAAGGCAATCCCAGTAAAGTTGGTGTCACTTTCTTGTCATCTTTTAAACTTTTGTATTTTAAAATCAAAAGTTACGAAATGTTGTTATGAATATCGACAGACACAAGTGCAGGTTGACCAACTTTTACTGAAGAATTAGTTCAGGCAGACAAAAGTTCCAAAGGGCAAATCAGGTTAGAAGGACTAAGACAGATTGAAAGACCTTGAGCAAATACAAGATCAATACTGAAATTATCATACATGGAAAGAAGGCTAGGCAATGACTGGCGAGGAAATCAAAGAACACTCACTAACCCAGTCCCTCACTGTCTATACCGCTTTAAGCTCCAGGCCCCAAGTACCTGTATTTATCCCAGGAGACTTATGGCACAAGGATGCAACCTGGACAGAGTGCCAATCCATCACAGGTCACGCTAACACGCATGCTTAGACTACCTGCAATTTGAGAATGGAAATTATCATAATCTGCATGTCTTTGGACTGTGGGAGGAAACCGGACTACCGGAAGAAAACCCATCAATCCCTGCACACAAACTCGAGATGGGAATAAAACTCGGACTCTAGAGGCGCAATGCGACGGTGCTAACCAATCAGGCACCACGCAGCCAAACACAGAACGTTGCTTACCATTTAAATGAGTTATCTGAGAGTTCTTTTATATCATGTGGGTGCAAGTGGAATGATAAGTGATGGACAGGTTTTGATAATCAGTAAATGGGGGTCTGGAGCAGGTTGAGTTGTGTGTACAGTATATACAGTATACTATGTGTGCGTGTGTGTGTGTGTGTGTGTGTGTGTGTGTATATATATATATATATATATATATATATATATATATATATATGAAAATCTTCCTCATAACTAGTAAAGCTTTAGAGAGCCACTGAATTAATCAAGATGGATGAGCAGCGGAGGCTTTTTATTTGGCAGATATGGGAAGGATTACTGATGGTCTGACGCCTTAACTCCCATGCCATTATTACCTTCACAAGGAGAAGGATATGTTTTGGATTCACACCAGCTTCGATATAAAATATGCTAAATAGCCTGTATTAAGATGTCACCAAGATGGCGCTGCAGATGGCTGCTTCAGAGTGTTGGTGCACACACCACATTTTGTTGTGTAGTTAAATTTATTTTGTGTTGCTTCAGCCATGAGATTACCTACAGTAGAGAAAAGCTCCAGAACATCGAGGGAACAACTCCTGTGGACATATTTACAAATGTTCTTGCTCCGTTCATTGTTTTATTGGACATTCTGGTAAAAGGTAAACTTATTCTCAATAACAGAGCAGGTCAGAGTAGGAGTGGGACATGCACTGGTCCACCAGCACCACCAAAGACATGGCCATCGTACTCTGTTACTGGAAATATTTCTATCCAATGTGTGCTCATTACTCAATTAACTGGAAGAATAACAACTGCTTGTTGGGGGAATCGGAGATTTAATTTTTGTGTTTTCCAGAAAAACGGCTGTGTGACCATCCCCAACTCAACCTGGCAGGCTTTCTACTTTTCAGAGAGAACCACAACACAGAATGTTCTGGTAAGACTACGGGTGAATGTATCTGTTTTTATAGAAACAATGGCTGGTGTAAGGATGTGACTGTGTGATTTAACAATACTGTTTTTTTAATTAACTGCAAACCTTTTTACTCTTTGTGTGAGTTTAACAACAAAGGTGTGAAAAGGTAAAGCTGTGAAGGAGCTTTGAGAGTCTTGGATTGAAATGACTAGGATGCTTTCAGTGTTGATACCAAGAGTCTTGATGAAGACAGAGGCTGTGACATTCTAGATTAGTTTCTATTAGTGCTTCGGTATACTATCATACACTAGGGTGAGTTACAACAATGATAGACACTGGTTTACAGCTAAACACAGGTTTTAAAGGCCAGGTTTAAAGAGTTCGAATGCAGGTTTGGGAAGGAAATAAGAGATGCTAAATGACTGACTTCTGAGAAGCTTCAAAAACAGTTGGAAAGGAATCACAAATCTAAAGCCCCCACTCTATTAGCGACTTGTCATTTTGACAAAAGAATTA
Source organism: Clarias gariepinus (assembly GCF_024256425.1). Classification (NCBI taxonomy): domain Eukaryota; kingdom Metazoa; phylum Chordata; class Actinopteri; order Siluriformes; family Clariidae; genus Clarias; species Clarias gariepinus. The sequence continues at coordinate 8,576,245 of NC_071109.1, read as the reverse complement.
ACACCATCTACAGTGATGCTTTGCCATTCACTCTATCTGTCCAGCTTTAACCCTGCCATAAATGAAGCCCACGTCAGTTCTCAGCTGCTCACCTCAGAGACCCCTCTCCTCACTCATCGACACTAAACACAACGCTCACTATTCAGGAGAGGGATGTTAACAGGCTGTTCAAGTGGCAAAATCCACACAAAGCAAATGGACCAGACTTTCTTTCCCTCCACCCTGAAGGACTGTGATGACCAGCTCACTCCTGCATTCACTGACATTTTTAACTTCTCTCTGAAAAATCTGTAACAGTTATCTTTGTTTCCAAAAGGCCAAGTGACATGACTTATTAACTACAAACTCATTGCAGTGAGTGCTGTGGTTAATTAAGCCATTTAAGTGCCTTTTGCCGTCCCAACTGAAATACATTACAGACCCACTCCTTACCTCCATACGGTTTGCCTACACAGACAACAGATATGTGGGAAATGCCAGATCCCATTACCAGGTGGATCACAGACTTCCTGACAGACATTAAGCAGCATGTGAACCTGGGGAAACATACTGTATTTTTACCCCTTATCCATCAATCGTTCTTCAGAAAGCTGTTTTCTTTCAGCTGTACCACCAGTCATCAGTCTTTTAAGCTCTTTAAGGCCATGAATGACATCACCCAAATTGGGATCATCTCCAGTGGTCATAAGTCTGTCTACACGTGAGAGATTAACCATTCGTTGAACTGGTGCAGATAAAACGAAGTGAAGCTCAAATTCCAAAAAACAATAGATATGCTAGTGGGTTTTGGAAAGAACTTACAACAACCCACCCCATCAGCTTGTGTAGCTACTGATTTAGTACTGTAAAGTCCTTCCACTTCCTGGGCATCATCCTCAACCAGGACCTCATGTTGGAATTAAAAATCAGCTCTGTAGTCTAAAAGGCACAGCAGCAGATAGACTTTCTGTGACATCTGAAGAAGTTTGACCTGCCACAGTCAATGATGGTACATTTCTACAACTCTATTATTGAGTTCATCCTGACCTGCTTCATCACTGTCTTGTAGCAGCCTCCATTCCCCCCAAAAAAGAGCAGACTGCATAGCATCATTTGCTCTGCTGAGTGAGTGATTGGCTGCAGTCTGCCACCACTTCAGGACCTACATGACTCCAGGACACTAGAAAACAAGCTGGAAAGATGGTGGCTGATCCCTTCTATCCCACACGTAAACCACAAAAAAGTGTCCTCCCAAATGGATCTGATGCACCATACCCTAGCTAGACCCCTAGGATGTTACATACACCAACACTATGTTACATTACCATAACTTTGGATATAAGTTTTCATTTATTTTTCTACATTCTAGAACATTACTGGAGATTTCCAAACTATGAATTAACACACATGGCATAAGCAAACTGATGAAACCAAAAGGTAAAAAAAAAAATAATAATAATAATAAATCCCAGGAACCAAAAATTACCTCTGCTGCAGAGAAGATGTTAAGCCTCAATAATGACAAATTAACAACACCTCAGAATAGAATTTTCATGACGGTTTATAGCTGAAGAACTTGTCATTGGCAGGAAAAAATTAAAGGTTAAAGCTAAATAATAAGCTGATCAGCCTCAATGTAATCAGTGATATTATTATTTCAGTTAAAAGCCCACGTATGTCTGTCTGTTTTCTTGTACAGCAGAACTCTTTGCCTTATTTTACGGCAAGCTGTACTTCTTTTATTGTCTGCAAAATGCAATTCCTATTCGGTAATCAAAGAATGAATCTCGGATGAGAAATTGAAAAAGTACATCTGATAAAGATAAATGTTTTTCTTAAAATGACTCCAGCGTGTTAAAATTCATTATATCACTTCGGTGCCGTTATTTCAGCTGTAAAAATATGAAGGTAAAATCTCCAGTTTAGCTTTTCTCCTTGATATCTGCTGGTGCAGGTGTTCATTTACATTGAGCAAGTAGCTTATTTAAAGTAGGTTATTAAATCACATAACTGTTTATAACATTGCTTTTTATATCATAACATTTTGATTCCACTTACGGTGCAGGTTAAAATTTAGGCAGATAACCAAGTACTGTAAAAGTTTGATAAATTCTGTCCAGTTTGGCATGATCCAAAAGCAATTGGGATTTTAGCTCATAACACTGGACTAGGTTAGGTTATTTTACATGCCCTCAACTCGGATTGCGTTTCATAGTAGCGTTCAACAATATCAGTTTTTATAAGTTCTACAGTTTTAGAACATATAAGACAAACTGCTTTAAACTTTCCGCAGTAAGAATGAACATGCATTATTTTGCCCATTCATCTTTGAAGGTTCAGTTTTCATAGTCTACTTTTCTTTTTTACGGAAGAGGAGGACGAGAAGAAAGCCATGCTGTTTTTGTTTCTTGAGGATATTGATTTGGAGGTGCATTACCATCGTTTCTGCGTCCTCCAGATACTCTGTCTCTACACGGTGAGCTGTCACGTTGATTGGCTCTGTTGACTGACCCGTATAGCCATGTGACATAATCTGGCACATAACTGCTCATAACTTTACTTTACGACCAGGCAAATCCCTTAGTCTTCGGCAGCACTTTATCCATTCCTCTTTCACTTTAGCTTTTATTGAAAATGTATTATGCATACAAGTCAAGCAGTATGCCCAGAACTAAAAGTGTTATTTACTTACAGTGAAGATGCTAGAAACACATAAAGAGTAATATATGTGTATACATTTATACAAATGAAGTGAATAGCATTCATTAACCAGATACAGTGACACCTGTTAAGGCATGGGACATACTGTACTGTATTAGGCAGCAATTGAACAGACGGGTCTTACAAGTGTTGTGCTAGACGCAAAATAACTACTTGGCAATAAACCTGATTAGTATTCCTGAATAAATTCACATGCACATGAATTTCATCACCCTGGCTGGGTTACCTTCTTCTCATACTGCGTCCCTGGTGGCATCTCTTCCCAGGTAAGTGACACTGCTGTTCAAATGATGTAAAACAACACTTGCTTCATCAGATTACCTTCTTCCGTTGCTCCTTGGTCCAGCTCTCATGCTTACATCCTTATTATTCATGTTGTCAGCTGTGGGCAAGGGTCAGCATGGACATTGACCGTACTGCAGCTACAGAACAGAGCCCCATATGCAACAAGCTGCAAGCCACTGTGTGTCCTGACATGTCAGTAATCAGATCCAACATTACCTTTTTTCAGCATGGTATGTTACACTAGTGTAGCTGTTCTGTGGAACTAGACCAAATGGTCAAGCCTTTGTTCCCCACATGCATCAGTGAGCCATGGGTGCCCTTGACCCTGGCTCTGGTTCACCAGTTGTCCCTCCTTGGCTCACTTTTGGTGGGTCATAACCACTGGATATTGCAAACCATGCACACCCCACAGGACATGCCATTTTGGAGATACTCTAAGTTTTCTATCCTTTACATTGGCTCCTTGTCAAAGTAACTGAAATCTTTACATTTGCTTTTCAACTGTAAGACATGCCAGTTCAGTCCAGTTCAGGTGCTGTCTAATATGCCGCATGCCTTAACAGGTGCCACTGTATCAACATAATTAAAACTGTTCACTTCATTTGTACTGTATATATGTATACACATATATTACTCTTTTATGTCTCTAGCATCATCAATGTGAGTAAAGAACATTTTTAGTTCAAGACATACTGTGTGACTTGTTTGCGTAATACATTTCCAATGAAAGGTGAAGAGAAAGAGGATGGATAAAGTGCTGGTGAAGAGAGTGTATAAAGTAGACAAGCTCAGCTATTGGGGAAAATGATAAGTCGTCAATCATATGCTGGTGGAGTGTGGACTGAATAAACATTCTCCAAGGTGAATGGTTCATATCTGGCTCAGGCATGATGAAGGGAGTTGGAAATCTCACACAGAATGAAAGAAGAAAAAGTGCACATATGGGCCTGTTGAAGAAAGCAGTCGGCCAAAAGATCATTAGGGAGACATAATGTGATTTGTCTAAGCACTGATATCAAGCTAAAAATCAAGTAGCACATAACATCAATTTAAAAACAACAGTTTAAAAGAATGTACTGTACATCAAGGAAATAAATAATATTTATGTAATACTTATTAATTTATTTACTTATTATTCACAATATAAGTGACATCAGGCTTTTCCAAACACAAGCAAGATATAAATATACCCTATATAAACTTTTTTTAAGAGTGTTATGTCTATACTTTTAAATTTGCCTTAAATACTTGTTGACATATGTCAACAACTATATTATAATGGAATTCTTTTTGAAGTACAGTACATGAGATATGCTTCATTTCACTAAGTAGACAGTGCTATTAAGGTTGAGCAAATGTTTGAAATATACACTACATCCCATCATCCTTGAAGGCATAGAGATTATATTATAATAGGATGCCTCCATCAAAACCCTGATGCAATCATGTATTCCTTGCAGGACATTTCTAGCATTGTTAAAATGTATCTGTTGAATTTGCTTTTAATAACTCCTCTGCAGACACACATCCTGTGTTGCCGTCATCCTGTGTGTGCCTCTGTGTAAGTCATTTACAGGTACGTGTACGGTGGATTGGTAAAAGCACTAGCAAGAAAGAGAAGTGGCGTGAACACGGTCCCAAAGGATATGCAAGACTGACAAAAAGATTTTTTTTTTAAATAAAATAAAAAAACAGTGTATGTACAGTATATGCAATTGATATAATTTCAAAATGCTCAATTGCATATTGAAATCATTTCACAATTGCTTGTTGAAATACATATATTTTATGCTTAATCTTAAATTTTAAAAGGAAGCATTTTAAAATGATATCAATTTATTTATTGCAAATATTATATATATATAATAATATATAATATATTAACATTTTCACTGCTCCTTCTAGTCCACCACCTTTTTTCTTTCCTTCCTTCTTTACATCTCCGTTTCTTTCTACAATGAAAATTGTTAAAGTTTAATCTAACCCACATCTGTCACTGTACTTTCATAGATACTTTCCCTGACATTTTTTTCTCTGCAAATATTTCTTTTTTTCCCAATTATTGCTCTTTTTCTTTTCCTAGTACAAAAATGGCACTTTCTTTTGAGATAGATAGTGCTGTCATGACTGACCAACTGGAAGAATAATTTGAAGCAGCCCTCTCATTCTCATCTCATGAAGTGTTGTTCTTCAGCCCGGAAATTCCCTGGTTATGATAGTTATTTAAATTTAATTTTTCATTAAGTAATTTTTGATTAATTAACGGAACTATGGTAGAACTAATGGGCAAGGTATGCTGTTGTTTTGTAAAAAAAAAAAAAAAAAAAAAACTCTTGATTGATAAAAACTTTTAGAAGCTGTGCAAATACTTTGTATTTAAATTATATAGAAATGACCTACCAGAGCATTCAGATTGACATAAAAGCAAGTCTTAATTTATGATTCATAAAACTTTTATACAATGCTGAATTAACCAGCAATTTGGACCATAGATAAATGATGTTGAAACGAGCTCCTGCACACTAGACCCAATTTAGGAATTTATTTATGCCCCTAAAAGTTTTAAAACAGCAAGCCCAGTTTTTTTTTCTTCTTTTTCTTTGGTTATACAATGAAGACTTTTGGGTTTGAGTTTAAAAGATAGATATACAGTGGGTATAGGGAGGAATCAGTCCCCTTTAAAAAAAAAACATATTCTAATTTGCAGCCTGAAATGAAGACAGACACCGATTTTGTTTTATACAGCTGTATGTACTCCTTGCAACATTTAACATCCAAGTTAAAGATCGATATAACACCACGTCCAAAAAACTAAACAAAAAAACAACCCTAACTCTATCAACCCTATGATAACTCAGTCAGGTGAAGCTCCCCACCTCCTCCTTTTTAGACCCCTTTTTAGATTAGTTAGTTTTTTACTCCTTTCTACAGAGGTGCATTGCTGTGATGGATTCTATTTTAATGGCATGAGCTGTGCATGCGCAGAACAGAGCTTCCCATGACCAATCACAAATCCCTGTTTGCTTAGGGAGCTCGCGCTTTGTTTTTATCCATTCTATTTCCTTTTAAAGTTTCATCTTTTTCGCAAATCAAACATTACAGTATTATATAAAATATTAATTTATAAAAACCATTATAATAAAAAGTAATTAGATATTATAATGCTATATCATTGATTTTTTTAAATATATAATTATACAAAAAATACAAAAAACTAAATCTGGTAAAGTACATAGTCTTGTATGTTTTCACTTTCGCAGGTATATATATTTTTTGATTATTTGGGAAAATCCAGAGAAAAACTAAGACGAGACATAAATGTTCTGGAAGCAGGATGTATATCATACAGTACAAATGTACATATAGAGATAAATGAATGGCAACAGAACCTCATACTGTAATACAAAGGTCATGGATTAACAAATATATAATTATAATAATTTGAATTATAATTTCTGATAATAATTTTGTTGGTGCCAATGTTTTTAACAGTGGTGTAGTGATTTGCATTGTGGCTACACCCATGTTATTCCCTGTGCTTAGTAGTGTGTGTGTGTGTGTGTGTGCAGGTACTGTATGTGCTCTGCAAGGGACTGGCACCCTATCCATGGCCTGGTGACCTGAGTCTCCTGGGATAGGCTACAATCTTCTGCAGGATAAGCAGTATAGAGAATGAGTGGGTAAGTTGTCCGGATACAGTACAGTGATGATAAAACTAAAGAAAATGTTAGTGGAATTTGAGACCTTTGAGACTTAATTAGCCAGGCTTACAATCATTCACAGTCGCAACTTTTATGTTGGCAAAAAAAGTAATTTTTGAGATAAGGTTTGAGTAAAATGCAAAATAATTTATCTCCTCTGAACACTATTGTGTTTGCCATTTTATCGTAAAATGTCCTGAGAGTTACTGTTGTTGTAGTAAAAATATGCTTTATCAATGTGTCAAAGCTGTGCATATAAAGCAACTGAACAATAGTGGACACTGTGTCTGAGAAATCTGCATTTCTCTAAGAACCTGAAAGCATCTGGAAATGGAATGGCCCACTGACTCGATCTGCATATGAGTCAAACGGATGTGCATCACATCTGGAACGTAAGTGCTCTTAAAGTTGCATGAAAAAAAAGCATTTCACACCATCAGTCATGTGTGGTTTGGTGTATGCTTGCTATGAGCTGGCATTCTGAGATATGAAATCATCATTACTCCATCCTCTAGTGAGTGTGACTCATTGGATTGATGTCAGTGCTTGATGTTTCTACAGTTTCCCTTAATAAACTTCAGGAAAGAATGGCATCATTGCACTATTGATCAGAATGCAACTGCTGTACACTATTTTGTCCTCCCTTTTATAAACCTGTTCACCAGCTGGTCCCTAAGCTATATACGAGCTGCCAAATTATCTTTTTTTTAAAAGAGTGATGGACATCTAGTGAAATTTAAAATTACACACAGATACAGTCATTGCTGTAGCCAGGGCTGGCAATCTGTAGTTTTAGACATGTATATAAGATTGTAATATGTGCCACATGTAATTAGCGTCAAGCCATGAATGACTTGCTAAGTTTGGGCATTTTTCATAACTGAGTTATTCTAAAAGACCATCAATTAGCTGTGACCTTACAACAATCCCAAAGTCTCCCTGGCACATAACATCATTAGTATGCCTACCATGACTGGAAGAAGGAATATATGCCCTTTTCAGTCTGCCAAGTGTGTATACCCATTTGAACCTGCTCTGTGCATCCAAATAGACTGGAATTAGCCAGTCCAGAATTTGATATGAAATCATTACTTACAAAACTTTTATAGAGCATAATGTTTTGCAGACATATGTGATTTTGACAAAGGAATCAATGAATGCCCATGATTGTTCAGTGAATGGATGCAATCCATCAATAAGCATCATTATTGGGTTTATATGGATTTTTAACTATAATCAATATTGCATGTTTTTAGAAATGCACATAAATTAAATTGTAAAAGGTCAATATTTGCATCAGGGTTTGTATTTGTGTTTAAAAATTAAATAGATGGCACAGGTGAAAATTGCTAATGGGCATTCTGATGTGTGGTAATAATGTGCAAAAGCTAGAAGGCAAGTACTATCCAACAAACTACACATAGAAACATAACGAATTATTAACAACAATTTAATTGGATGTACCCACTTTGGCATTTGGCATATACCAATATATATATATATATATTTATATATATATAGATAGATAAATAGATAAGGAACAAAGGTTACCTTTGTTACCTAATGCACATTCTGTTTACTATTGCACATTCACTGCACAACTTTGCACAGTTATACTGTACATTACTATGTCACTATATACTGTATACCATAACTCTATTACCAAATGCATCTTCTGTTTGTATAACACATTGAATTTATTAATTGTAAATAGGCCACTTATGCACTTCTGGTTAGATGCTAACTGCATTTCATTGGCTCTGCACATGTACTCTGCACAATGACAATGAAGTTGAATCTAATCTAATCTAATTATCTTGTACAGGGTCATGGGTGGTGTGAACTCTTAGGGGACTAGAGCAGGGTATATCCTGGAGAGGCTGCCAATCCATAGCCGGGCATAAGCATGCACAAACCCACTCACACACTACTGGGGATTTGGAAAAGCTTACTCTGTATGTCTTGGAAATTAAAATACTCAGAGAAGACCCACTAAGTGGAACCTCATCCTTTTACTATGTGGCTTCAAGGCCACAGTGCTAACCACTAAGCCACTGTGCCACCTTATTTTGTTATCATGTCAATAGAAATATTTAAGATTTGAATACATAAAAGAACAAGATTTTGTTTATGGCATCAATAAAATAAACATCTTTGATTTTAAATCCAAATTGACTCTGTACAAGTGTTCCAAATCAGCTGGCTGGTCTTTTAATGATATTTTTGTGAGACCCTGTTAACCTGGCATCATAACACGCATTCATATACTCTTTTAGACTTAAGGGCGTTTTAGCATAGCTAATCTACATACTGTATCAGCATGATTTTGGGATGTAGGAGATGGGAACACTTCCTATTGCACCACAGTGCTGAGTCTAGGCAGATTTAAAAACAGTAATTTCAAGAGGTTGGTCAGAATAAAATTTGTGGCTGTGTAATGTCGTTTAGGGATGCTGGGCCCTGTGAACTGGAAATCAAATTTTTATATATAATAAAACAATGTGGTTCAGTGGTTCTATTCAGAAACGTGGGTCCTTCTGTAGTCTACTAATTAAAAAAGTTATCAGTTGGAAAATTACATTTTGAAGTTCAGTCAGACTACAATGCAATGTCCCAAAGAGTTTAACTTTAATTAAATAAAATTAACTTAAATTCGTAGCGACACGGTGGCGTAGTGGTTAGCACTGTCACCTTGGACCTCCAGGGTCTAGGTTCGTTTCCCAGCCAGGCTTGATTCCCATCTCTGCGTGCATGGAGTTTGCATGTTCTCCCCGGGCTTGGTGGGTTTTCTCTGGGTACTCCGGTTTCCTTCCACAGTCCTAAGATACTGTATGCAGGTTAAGCTAATTGACGTTCCCAAATTGCGTGTAGTGTGTGAATGTGTGTGTGCCCTGCGATAGATTGGAACCCTGTCCAGGGTGTACCCTGCCTCGTGCCCTAAGCCTCCTGGGATAGGATCCAGGTCCCCGCGACCCTGAGTACAGAATAAAGCGGTATAGAAGTTAAGTGAGATTGGGTCATAAATTCAATTCTTAGGCTTTTCTTTATTACAGTAGTTTCAATTAACAAAATCAATCAATTAATCAAATCAGTTTTGTCGGCAATCAATTTATCTTTTATCTGTCAGCCAATTTAATGCTGTCAGTTTTATTATTATTATTATTATGTATTTATAAATGACCTTTACCAACATTCACAAAGCAACTTTTTAGAAAAAAAAATTCTATAATGAGATAAATTTGAAACAGCACATTGGAGGAGAGCCCATCTGCTCATTAAATATGTAATTAATTATCAATTGGTATGAACAACATAACTGTAAGCTTCCCTTACAAGTAGCAGGTTCAAACAGCACTATTCATTATTCTGTGTGTGTGTGTGTGTGTGTGTGTGTGTGTGTGCGCACAAATGCATGAATGCACCCGTGTGTGTGCATACATTTGCATTTTCTAGCCCTTCATGCTCGCATCTGCCAGTATCAAAGCATCGTTATGCAAAGATGCCAAGGTCTTTATCTTGTTTAATTAAAACCTTCCACATGGATGCTGTCAGTATAAGCAATCAGCTTGCCTTAAAACAGACAGAGGAAGACTGAAGCAAAGCGTTCTTTCAAAAGCCGTGAACCAGCTTCGGGCTTCAGCGATCCTAATAAGTGACTCGTTATGGTCTCACCCACGCTTTAATGATGCACTGGTTTATCATAAAGTCTTTAGAGACAACTGTTCAGGGTCAGGAGCCATTAATGGTAATGGGAGTATTGTTTAACAGCAATGTTTATACTAATATATCTTGGGGAAGTTTGGAACAAGTCGGTTTTTGTTTTGATTTGTACATACTTTAGTTTTTATTCAATGTAGTCATAAAACAAAGTACAAATATAAAATAATCTAGACAGCATAAAGAATGCCAAGGAAATTATTATATACTTTTGATTTGATTTGATTTGTAAAACAAAATTTAACTTGATAAATGAGCGAGGTTTTTATATACAAGTACTGTACAGTACGTTTTGTCTGCAGAGCGTCACGTGATCACAACTGAGCTAATGGATCATCTTCTTCTCGCACTGTGGGATTATGGATAATCGTCTCCCATGCTCAGTCTCAGTGCGCGTGCGTCACTTGTATTGTCAACATCTGTGTGCGTGTGTACTGTTTACTATAACATTGTGACCACGTGTGTACTGTATGTGCACGTTCATAGATCCTTATTTTTTTAAGTGTAGTGATTGTTCTTTAGTAGGCTAACTGTACTGCACCAATGGCATCCGGGAAGAAAAAAAATGCTGTAGCAATGCGGGAGATAAATCTGTTTGCAGCGTCACATTTCTGTGAAATCCTCAAAAGGACGCAAAAACAGGTGTCATTAGAGAGGTTCTTTGTTCAGCTTCCAGGGACTCTGAATCTCTGTCAGAAAGCTGTGATTCCTTTGTGTTTGTTCTGCTCTCTCTGGTCTCAATCACTGAATAATTCTATGATTTTTTTTTTCAAATGTAAAGTGCAGGTTAATTTGTTTTATTTGTACTTAAAATTTTGTATTTCTAATTTTTATTTGCATATTTTGTTGTTGTGGAACAAATCGTCAAAGTTTCCAATATTCTACTTTGATGTATTAGTGCTTTGATATATGAGCACGCTTTCAGTTTGACTAGCAGTTTATGGAGCTTTAGTCTATCCAGCTATCTCACCTGTACGCTCTGCTCAAACAAATCAATCTTAAAAGCTTTACAGCAACTTGTACTTGTTATTTTGTAAATTACTAATTGCTTTACCTTAACATCTTTCATAAAATAGCATTGCTTAATGGAACAGTAAGTCCAGTGTTTGCATCAATGTATCTACTGTTTCTTTGTTAAAATTATTATTAAAACGACATTAAATAGAAATTGTAAAGTGTTTAGTGAGGAAAGAAGCTTTTGCTTTTTTGCTATCAGGGGCTTCCAGCAAAACCTGACTATCAATCATTCATTCATTTATTCATTGTCTATACTTCATATTCTGTACAGGGTGATGGGAAGCCTGGAGCCCATCCCAGGAAATTCAGGGCACAGGGCGGGTTTACCCTAAATAGGGTGCAAATCCATTCCTCCATACCCGGAGGAAATCCACCAAGCATAAGTACAACAGGCAGACTACAAGCACATAGACTCGGTGAAGGAATCGTGTAAGGAGGTATGAGACCACAGTGTGAACGCCTACACCAAAGATACATTAGAGCTTTCATAAAAGCAAGTTTAAATTCTATCAAAATAGCTTATTGTTTGTTATTACCTCTATCGAACTCCATTTTTACTGATAAATCCTACAATACATGCACAGATAATTGCCTTGTGTGTATGGGAATTATAGAAAACACACACACACACTGTCTTTTGCTAGCACACAGTTTTAGCACAGTGTCTCATTGTTCATTTAATTGAAGGTAGTAGTGTTAGAGGAGGAGTTGTATGCAGCATCTGTACACCGTGAATGCAGATTTCAGCATAATGGCAGCCTCATAGCCACCCACTCACGCCAGGCATTATTTGCTGCTCCTTTTGGTACTTATCTCTCCTTATTCACTTCTCAACTTGCCTTTTTTTTTCTTCCCACATTCACCCAGACCAAAAAGTTAGGTCCCTGCAGCACAAACTGTACAAGTCCCCGAGGGCTCCCTGTGTCCTTTGCACCAACCAGCCCACACACAATTTATCATCAGCAACACATCGGGCTGACACGCAAAATGTTATTTTGCTCATGATTGCGTTGCCATGCACTCGCCAGATGTTGACAAAGCTGTCATTTCTGATTATGCATGGACGGAGGTTGTGGTTACTCTCAGGGGTCTGAATAGTTGCTCAGCCTCCATCCGACATAATGAGTACTTGGGAAACGCACTAAGGACAGCTGTGAAGTGATTACTTTAGATTGGCAAGTGTTTTTTTTTTTTTTTTTTCCTGCTCACCAAACACTTTCCTCTTTGCAAGCTGCTATTTTACACAAGCAGTAAAGAAAAAAATGAATCATGTATTTTACTCACTCAACAGCACTGCAACTATCTTTATGGAGTCTTACGAACCCGGTTGTTTATAAAAGTTTCTACTCCATTAAACAATATGTGAAGTACTTTAAAGCTTTCTGTATAAGACTTACCATGTATTCGCAGAGGCTATTAATACAGAACAGGACTGAATAACAGTTATTAGAAAGAATGTTAAAACCTAACAGCAGGCCTCGTAATGCTCAGAAAGTTCAAGTTTTCATGTCATATGAACAAGGAGAAGGTAATAAAATAAGAGACACTCATACTTAAATTATTTTAGCATTATAGTAAACAGTATTCTAAATGATTTAAATGATTGCATGTGCTGCAAGCTTTAGATAATATAGGTAACTTATATAATAATTTATGATACATTTCAATAATATTTTACACTTTTCTAATCATTTAGGTTTTTTAAAATATTTATTTATTTAATTAATTATTTAGTTTATTTATTTGTTCAATTTTATATTTTATGTAATAATTAATAAACACCCCCCACCCCTTACCACTTTTGACAAGTAGTGGTTTGTGTTTGTTTTTAGAACAATAAGCTTCAAATTTAATTGTATTTTTACAATTTGTCACATTTTCTAAAACCGAGTGTTAAAACTAAAGGAGCCAAAATTTAACTACTACAGTATATACTGACAGCAAAGCAGGACTCCAAGCCCCAGTGGTCTAATGGATAAAGCATCAGCTGCCTAAGCTGGGGATTGAGGGTTCGAGTCCCATCTGGGGTGTTTGTGATTAGCAGAGTGCTGGGCCCATAACCCAGAGGTTGGTGGATTGAAACCATCCTCTACACAAGATGATTTTTTTTTTTTTTTTACAATTTCCCTTTGGGATTAATTGAGGCTAGGCGCATGTACGGTACTGTAAGTAGTAATCATACACATTTTACATTTCTAAAACATAATTTAACCACCTTTGACCAGCGTTAATGCAGATTTTAAATTTAATTAAACAGATTATTCATATTCTTTTGCCAGACCATAGTGTATTTATTATTCCACTTATTTACCATTAACGGTAATGTGACTGGCTGTTCTGACCAATTACATGGCACTTGTGTCAACCAACCAAGCTTAAAATCAAGGATATAGCGTGGAAAGGGCAAGCCTCTTGCTGCCAATGCTGTAAAAAGACCTCAAACACAAAGTTTAATTAAAAGTATTCTTTTTTTATTATAATAATAATAATAATAATAATAATAATAATAATAATAAATAAATAAATAAATATTTTATGGAGGTTTTTCTATATGATTATGAGGATAGCCATGTAGTGATGTGATTTAAAGTTTAAATAATATTCAACTTTTTTTTCTTATTGAAATGCATGATGGATTTTTAACTCATGGTAAAAATAACAAGAACCATATTTATTCTGTTCATGCTGTTGTTTAAAAATGGATTTTAGCTTCTTTACACATCTATATAAATTTCAATTAAATAGTTATAAGTTGGCATGGTGCATATTTGATCTACAGTCTGCAGATGTTAAAAAGTCCTATTGTTTTTCAAAAGAAACTATCCCTAAAACTGTGTGTGTGTGTGTGTGTGTGTGTGTAGAAGCCAGGTAAAACAAAGAGAATAGAGAATACATTCACTTCCTAGTCATTATTATTTTTGTCGACAATACAAACATAATTGTCATATGACACCATTACAGAGCACGAGAGCCTCATTACTGTAATGTTTATCCACTTTCAGCTGCTCTGCCACTTTCATCAATACAGCACCGTTTCCACCACCTGCTATGTGTGATCCCAGGTGCATCAGCACTCAGCAAAGTGTGAGATACTATATGGGCTCGTTGGTAACACACTTTGTGTTATTTTGGCTCCAGATCAGCATATTGATTCGACTGGCAGATCATAAAAGCATAATCTGAAAAGGAATGCCTAGTCAGCATCTGATGCCCATTGCAGCAAAATGAACACATTTTGCAGGGGAAAAGCATGTTTTAGGCAAAAATCCTTCACCTATATGGGTCAGAAAAGATTTTTAGTTATAATTTAGAGAATCTGAAAAAAAAATCCTATTCACTCTGTGAAATTTTAACATTTCAGTAGAATAGGTGAGTTCTTTCTCCTTTTTCTTTTTAACTTAATTGCTGCCATAGTAACATTGAGCAATGCTAATGAAGATGTCATTAAGTTGATGTCTGTGTGTGTGTGTGTGTGTGTGGTCGGTCCGCTGCTACACTGATGTACTTATCCCAGTGTTTTACTAGTGCTTGGATGCCAGGTAGGTTTTCTCAGTACACTACAGACATGATCGGACCGCTCGCTTCATGTCTGTGCTGGCCTCCCAGAAATTCCCTAAATATGTGAAAACTGTATATGTATAATGTTACATAAACTGTAAATAAAAGTCTAACATGATCCAATACTACAATAGTATTTTATTACATATAAGCATATCAATTATGATAGCTATTGCTTTTTATTTTTTTTTAATCCCCTTAATCACCTGTAACATCTTAAGAAAGGGATTTAAAAAGAAATCAATTTATAAATACATTTTGGGTTCTTAAGCAATAGTTTGAAGAAGCCGATGAAAAAGAAGAAAAAGGTCTTTCTCTAATGGTAACACCCAAAACGCCAAATAAGCTAAAGGGACAGAGAAGAAAGTAAATTTGTGTTTGCAAAGTTTGAGGCTGTATTATGAAAAAAAAAAAAGTGAATCCAGAAAAGATGAAAGACTACTGGACTTGGGGGTAGTAATGGCTGAACAGACAGATGTAGCTTCAGGGAAAGTTGCTGGCCTAAGAGAGATGCTCAAAGCATCAACAAAACAGAATATATGTGATTCCCCATGAAGAGTGGATGAACTCTCCTATTATTTTCTTTGAAAAAATACTGAAAGAGAATCCATTTTTTCTGTGGTGGAAAAACACAAAAAGCTTGCCATGTCCTAAGGCCATAACCCTCTGCTTAAGTAACAGCAATGGTTGTTTGTCTTTTGGCTAAAAAGTAAAAATGGAATCTATTTACTATAGGTAATCACCCTAGTTATCTTGTGTGCAAAGATAAGAGGTTGTGTAATGTATGTTATAATGGTTTTACATTTAAGTGGAGCCAGTGAATCTTGGTTACTTGGATTGACAATACTAGCCAGTATGATGGCAAACCAAATCATGATGATGTGGTTAGCACTGGCGCCTTGCCCCACAGCGGTTTCAATCTCACCATTCTGTGTGCACGGAATTTGTATGTACTCCCTGTACTTGGTGGGTTTCTTCTAAGTACTCTGGTCTCCTCCCACATCCTAATGACATGTGATAAAGGTTGATTGGCATTTCCAAATTGCCTGTAATGAATGGGGATGTGAGTATGTGTACCCTGCCTTGTGTCCAGAGTTTACTAGGCTCCAGGCCATCCATCCATATAGAATAAGCGATATAGATAATGGATTGATGTTAATAATTTGAAGTCCATATTCAAGAGTGTAGTAAATACAAATACATTTTAAAGCAAAACGTAAACATACTTCTATTTTTTTTTCTCATATGCAGTAGATTGACTAAATTTAGCCATTTGTTTATTAATGCAAAATAGGGATCTTAAGAAGAAAAAAATATTGTACTATCATCTGCTCAAAGCACCATTAACACTTTATTGTTAACAGACCTGAATATGGTATTATGTAAGGTTTAATATTATGTAACGTATAAAGTAATCTCTCTGCCTTAGAGACAAGGAAATGTCCAATTAACATTTAAAAAAGGTAAGGAGTTTTATTATATATATATATATATATATATATATATATATATATATATATATATATATATAAAAACACAATTGGCCTTTGTATAGCATAAGACATAGTAATGTTTTTGAAAATAAAATTAATCCAAACGCTTGTTGAAATAACTGCTAAGACAAAACACACTATAAAAAAAAAATCCTGTTAAATAACAGTAAGTTACAGGCAGCACAGATGGCAGCTATCTACTGTAATTTTACAGTACTCATACTATTAAATTAGTTAACAATTTATTAATGTAAACATAATTTTTTTTTTTTTTTTTTTTTTTTTTACAATTTACAGTCGAATAATGGCAGCACAGACATCAGCAATCTACTGTAAGTTAATAGTATACATCCAGTATTTATTTTATAGCAATTGTCTAATTATTTCAGTTCATCTTTTAGTTCCTCTGTTTATTAAACTAAGGTATAATTGATAATAAAATAACTCTAGGTTTAAAATTAAAAAAAAATATTATTATATTAAAAATTCCAAATAATAGTAGAATAGTATTGCTCTGTAAATATCTATAAAATATACAATAAACATGTCAGAAAAAAATATAAATTAAAAACTTTTATTTAAAGGTAGAGTCAAAACATGACCCAAGGAACGAGTCACAGAAAAACCTTAGGTAACAAAGATTTTTTATTAAAAAAAGTAAAAACAATAGCCATAAATAATTCTTAAGTTGCATATCAGAGGCTACTTGTTACATTTAAACTAAAAAAAATCACGGCAATTATTATGTATTTATTGCATTAAATTGCATAATCATGACTGCTCAATTAAAACATTACTAACATTTTAAATTGTAAAAATGTTTAGTAATGCTAACAATACAATTAATAACAAAACAGTACAGTACACGTAACATTTTGATATTTACTTTCTACAGGTCCTATGAGGTGTAGGATTACAAATTTATAAAATGTTAAATCTAGCTTCCAACATAATAGTATATAAACTGAACAAGTTATGTACCTTGGGTTTTACATTTTAAGTTGGTGACATTCTCAGAAGATCAAGTCTGGTACCCCAGGTGTCAGAGACAATAATCTTTTGTCTTCATGTACTTCCTGACCACTGGGTAGGGTCCCAAAGTCAATGTGAATGCTAAGCTCAAGGCCAGGCTATGCCTTTTGTCTCTATGAGAATGTAAAGGTTTGGGTGATACGGTCAGGCTGATTAGATTAGCACCTATGCATTTGAAAGCCACTGTTATGCTGATGAGATCAGGCCTGGGAAACTTCTGTTACCAGGCTGACTCCTGTACTAGACTATGCTTTGTTTAGGTTGTCTCCACCTCTTTGTATCCCTCCCTCTTGTGAAGTATAAACTCTCCAGAGCTATGTTTTCAGTCAGACTTGGATGACTACAGCGACGCTCGGCGAGTTCTCAATAAAGAGTAACTTCTGCTTGAATAATATCCGAACGTCTCCGGGTCTCAAAGATTTTTAATAAAAAAAATAAAAAAAAAGGAAAAACAATAGCCATAAATAATTCTTAAGTTGCATATCAGAGGCTACTTGTTACATTTAAACTAAAAAAAAAAAATCATGGCAATTATTATATATTTATTGCATTAAATTGCATAATCATGACTGCTCAATTAAAACATTACAAGCATTTTAAATTGTAAAAATGTTTAGTAATAATAACAATACAAGTAATAACAGTACAGTACAAGTAAGATTTTAATATTTACTTTCTACAGGTCCTGTGAGAGGACACATGCATAGTACCTGTAATCACTCCTTCACTCATTGTTTTTTTTTTGGTTTACCACTGCAAAAAAGCAGTAATTAGTAATTTAGTAACTTTCTCTAGAATTGGCAAGCAACTACAGTATAACAACGCAATTAGTAAGGTGATATTCACACAGCATTGTCTAACAAAAACATTCCCAACATTACCAAAGTTTGCTTAACAACTTTTATGAAATTTTAAAGTTAGCCCAAAGAGAAATCAAGTATAATTAAAAATCATTTACTGTACTATATGATTAACTCTATAGTACTTGATCAGCAGAAAGAATAGTATATCTAGTCAAGTAGGCTTTTATTCTCGTTCCAACCATATACAGTTCAGTACACAGTTAAACAATATGTTTCTCCAGGACCAAGGTGCTACATAAATGCAACACAACACACACAAAAAAAAAAAAAAACAGACAACAAAGTGCACATGCAAATGTGCAAACAAAAAGCTAAAGAACAACGTAACACGACAACGTAACACGTTACAGTAATTTTTTTGTGATGAGGTTTGAGTTTAGGTAGTGGGAGGAGAAACAGTAGAAACATTGACATTTCTGAAATAGCAACAATGATTTTAAAAAATATTGTGTGCAAATAGCAAGTGAAATAAAATATTGTGCAAATATTGCAGAGAGCAGTTTAGGTAGATGGGTATAAGCAATTGTGAGATGGTTGTAGATCAGGGTGATTGTGCATGTGTGTTTCAGTTCAGTCCTGATGTTATTTAGTTCATTTGAGTGATTAGTACAGTATGTGTGTATGTGTATGTTTATCAGTCCTGTCCTTTTGTGTTGGGGGTGGGTAAAAACTGTTACATAGTCTGGAAGTGAGTGCCCGAATGCTTCAGTACCTTTTTCCAGATGGCAGGAGGGTGAAGAGTAAGTGTGAAGGGTTTGTCTGGTTAGCCACAATGCTGGTGGCTTTGCGGATGCAGCGTGTGGTGTAGATGTCTTTGATAGAGGGGAGAAAGACCCCGGTGATCTTCTCAGCTGTCCTCACTATCCGCTGTAGGGTCTTGCGGTCTGATATGGCACAATTCCCAAACCAGACAGTGATGCAGCTGCTCAGGATGTTCTCGATAGTTCCTCTTTAGAAGGTGGTGAGGATTGGTGGTGAAAGCTGGGCCTTCCTCAGCCTTTTTAGGAAGAAAAGATGTTGTTGGGCTTTCTTGTGCAGAGAGCTGGTGTTAAGGGACCAGGTGAGGTTCTCCTCCAGGTGGACGCGCAGGAATTTTGCACTCTTGACGATCTCCACAGAAAAGCTGTCGATGCTGAGCGGAGAGTGATCGCTTCATGTCCTCCTGAAGTCAACAACCATGTATTTTGTCTTATCGACGTTCAGAGACAGGTCGTTGTTCCTAGACCAGTCCGTTAGCCTTTGCACTTCCTCTCTGTATGCTGATTCGTCATTCTTGCTAATGAGACCCACCATGGTCGTGTCAGCAGAAAACTTGATATGATTGGAGCTGTGTGTCACTACACAATCATAAGTCAGCAGCGTGAACAGCAGGGGACTGAGCACACAGCCCTGGGGGGCCCCCTTGCTCAGTGTGGTGGTGCTGGAGGTGCAGATCCTGATCCGCACTGCCTGAGGTTTTTCGGTCAGAAAGTCTAGGATCCAGTTACAGAGATTATAGTTACAGATTGCTAAGCATGAACTTCATGCATTGCTTCTGGTAATACAACCTTTATAAATAAAATACTATCAAGAAAATACAGAGGGTTAAATTACTCGTTCAGTTTGCAGGTGCAGATGCCGATAATCGCAGAGTTAAAGACGGAGGACTTTCCCTTTCGTCCTCTTCAAAATAATTAGTAATGACTATAATTAGCAATAAGTAATGACGTTTGCAGAAAGTTCACATATATACAGTATTTGTCTAAAATGATCTTTTAAATTGTTACTTCTAAAAGTTATGTTTAAAATAATAACACAACACAAATTACTTTGATAGAACAGTAATAAGATTTGATCAGCTTTGCACTTATACACTCCAATCAGTTAAAATAATACTGAAATTTACTGTTAAAAATTAGCAAATAACACTAGACCACAATGCAATACAAAATACAGAAGACAACTGTATTAAATACTGCAAATACAGAAGACTACTGTAGTGCAAAATATTTTCCAGAATACATTGTTTTACAGCACATCACTGATTTAATGGAAAACAGTACATTAACTGCCAGATTGTGGCTGTTTTTTAACAGCAATTTTTTTATAGTGCAGTATAGAAAAAAATAGGTAAGTAAAAAAAAAAAAAAAAAACCCTGGTCTGGTGACTCCCTCCCTATTTTCCTATTTTCGATGTATTTTTATTTTGATTAATTTTGTAACAACATACTAAAATATTTATTTTTAATGCAACTGAAGACACTGGCAGTGAAAGGAAAAAAAAAAGATAAAAATTAAGAACCATTCATTTTTATAATTATTATTCTGAATCTTAAATTAATGTCCTTGTATAATTCTTTTAACAATGGCCATTGTCTCAAAGCAGCTTTAGAAAATTAAGCTTTATCTGATCTTAATTAATGGATAAGGACAATTAACCATATATATATATATATATATATATATATATATATATATATATTATTATTATTATTATTTTATATCTATTTTGTTTCTACATGAATTCAAAAGGCAAAACTTAAAATAGAAGACAAAGTATCCTCTGGGAATTACATCCAATCCAATCTTTGTCTCAATCCTAAATTTGAATTTCAAAATAAATAAATAAACAAACACCTTGTGTTTTTTTTTTATCAAAAAAAATAAATAATGAAAACAGAGGTGTGTTTATTTTATTTACAGTATTTACAGAGATGAAACCTAAAATTAGATTTATGACAATTTATGATGGTGGATAAAGATGGGAGGAAGGGCCCTGCCAATGACTTTAGAAATACTAGTAAACTTTATGGTGTGTTAATTACACCATTAAAGAACATTTTAAATTGACCAAGCATTAACAAGCCAGCTTTATCTGAAAATGTGGACAACCATCATAAAGGATAGTTGGAAAATGATAATTACTTAAAATAGTTGAAATTGTTCTGATGGTATACTTATAATAACCATATTCTCTCAAGGTGGCTAAATAAGAAGACATATTTAACCTTTATGCTTTGTTCAAGCACATTTCTACACTCTGACTTCCATGGCAACCCATACAGGAACCTATCAACAACATAATTTTTACCACACTTGGTAAAAAACAAAACTACAACATATTTCAATTATACAACTTTCTTGCAGCTCTGGTAGATAAAGCTTTTTGAGGCCTTACTTACAGTTTAGTCTTTAACAGCACGATGGTCACGACATACTGCATGTGAAGCTGTGGAATTATTTTTGACCATGACAGTGCTCAGGATGAGATAAGGCAGTAAGGAAGGTTTAGAGGAGGAAGAATCAGAGGTTAAGGATGACGGATAATAACACGAGAAATAATCTGACACTGATGAGGAAGAAGACTCAGTTGAAGTTGTAGTCTTCCTTTGGTCAAAAATGGAACCAACCTACTATGAGTAGTTGACATCAAGTCCTGTTTTCAACTTTTCTTTATGGACTCCATTGTAACCATTGTCATAAACATGACAAACCTGCAGTAAAGCATTTATGGAAACATCTGGAAAGAGGTAGAACCAGTGAATATTGGGTGTGTTGCTTTTGTGTGGTGTCTACAGATCCCACAACGAATTTGCATCCAGTGAGATTCACTTTGATGACCAACACACAAGAGCAGCCAAACCATGGTGTAAAGACATGTTGTGCCTGGAACATGCAAGTGTACACTGCAAAGCAAACTGGCTGATGGTGGTCCTGAGAAAACTCAAAAAGAAATGACACAGGGCTATCTTTAAATTGTGAATATTTCATTTGGGCTTTTGTTTTTAATAAATAAATCATACCGGGCAGTTTTAACAAGGACCACAAAAGTTATTTTGTGCCACAGTTTAAAAAATGTAACCTATTTTAAAAAAGTGACTTTGGTAAACATTTCAGTAAAGTACTCTGTACTATTAAAATAGTTCAATGGGTTTCATCTTAGTATTTGTTATAGTCAAAATGTGATCTATATAATGTTTTTCTCCCAAAGCAACGAGTGGTAAATAAGGCCTGCAGGAAACATACAACAAATACAAGTTCAAAACTTGTAATGTTCGCAAGTGCTGAAGTTGATAAAAAGATCTAATACATCATAAGGTGATAATATATGTACAGTATTATTGCGGATTTATAATGAAATAAAATGATTCAATCAAAAGTGACTGGGAACATTAAGTGTTGTTCCTGAGTATCAGTTCGGTGACTACTAAAAAAGTCAGTTACCAAGTCAAATAAAGTAACATTTCAGAAAGGTTAAAAATGGTTATTTCATTTACAACTAATCAGTATCTCAAGAAAGTAACATCTGCTTTAATAATCTGAACAGGCCTGTTAGCTTTATCATGGTTGCTAATCATTTCCAGGTTCATTTTAAAATTATCTTCTCAAAGTCATAAATAACATATTTGCCTCAAAGCGTTGCAAGTAAAATTACTTCCTTTTTTCATCCTTCCTTGGTAAAGTATTAGAAAGATATCCATCAAAACGTGTGTACAATATTACAGATTGATATTCTGTTTGACTTTGAAACTTTATATTTACACTGTGTGCATTTAGATGTTAGACAGGATGAAATAACACTTTGATCTCAGACCTTATTAACTACAAAGGGTTGTTTTGTTTTGATTATTAAAAAAAAAAAAAAAAAAATCACCATTTAGTCAATATATACAAATGTGACCTGCCACATCAAGTTGAGAATAAAGTTACACAGGACAGTTTTGCACTATGGCTAATAGAGTGCAGTAGGTTAAATGTATCAAATTTTCAATTTTGACAAAACGGTTGATACATACTTTATCTTGTGATCCTTTACTGCAGTTGACTTTTTTTTTAATCCCAAACATTTTTTAAAGCACATTAATAAACACTTCCCAAGCTTGTGATGTACACATGTGCTCATTCATGATATACACTCATTTGCGATATACAAATGTGCCGTATATTTTTATTATAGGGTTGCTGGCAAAGTTATTTTTAAGTATAATGCGGGAATTGATGCGATGAGTCACATATCAGCATATGTACTTCTTTTTAAGGATCCAAATAAAGTCAACACTATAAAAAGGTGCTTCTGGTGGAGTTGCAGCACCATTACTCTAGTTAACAGGTTTGCTGTTTTAAACTAGTATTGGTTTAATTATTATTATTGCTGTGTTAGCCCAGTATTGGGTCACATGCAATTTAGTTTTACTGTTGTTAATGCTATTTAAAGTCACTGTTTGAGGTTTTGCTCATAGGTTTAGCCTGCCATTTTAGTAAACCCTGGAATTTAGTGGAGACAGTTTCTTCAAAATAAGTCAAAGCTAACTTTTTTGTCATACAAATTCCCCCAACCTTATTTCTTACAAAGTCAGCTGTACAAATTATGACTTTCATGGATAAACTAACTTTCTAGACTAAACTTTAATAATGATGAGGCCTGTTTTTTAGAGGCAGGAGTGTGAGCTTGATTAAGTTTGAATTTTTAATTACAATACAATATCCAATAAATGATGTTTTGTGATGAATAGCTTACTTTTATAGCCATAAATATGCACCTAAATTTAAGGCTTATCTGGAACAATACAGTGCAATAAAATTTTGAGTAGTCAAGTTGTGTATTTTCTAAATTTATATGGTTAATTATGATTAGAAAACTCTTTACAGGACGGTCAGTACATTTAAACCAAGCATCTTGCAAGTAATTAGTGAAAAATAGATATACTGTAATTACCTAAAGTAATAAAGTCACTCGTATACTTTATAATAATTGGTGGTAATAAGCTTTTAATTTATAGTAGGTTTATTTGTTTACAAGTTTTAAAGAATTTTCTGGTATATAAAACATTGTAATTGTAATAATAGAAGTAGTGTCATAAATAACAGCTGGCACACCCATTCAAGCATAATTAAGTAAATTAAAAGTTAATTATGTGAAAAAAATACCAGATATATAGCAGAACTTGATGTGCATGTCCTCATAGTGTTAAGTACTATCATTTACATGCAAATATGAGAAGAAGAGTAATTAAATATAATTTACCTCCACAAACCTCCACCTCATATTTCTAAAATATTTAAACAAGTCATTGCTTATTTTTGAGTTATTGTGAATAACTTAATACTACTACTACTACTACTACTACTACTACTACTACTAATAATAATAATAATAATAATAATAATAATAATAATAATATATTAATAATACTGTGAATTTAAAGTATTTTGTGCATAGACTTACCAAAGTGGCCCCAAAGTCTGGATCCACAGGCGTATTTTTCTTATATGGCATTTAAATATGGTACTGTAAATAAATATATTATATAACTACCTGAAATAGTAGAAAATAGTTTTTAGAAAAGGTTCAAACTAAAAATAAACTGATTAGCTGAAATGTAATTAGTGATATTATTATTATTATTATTATTATTATTATTGTTATTATTATTATTATTATTTCAGGTTGAAGTCCACAGACAGTCCATGTCTGCCTGTCACAGCAGAACTCTATGCATAACCTATTTACACAAATGAATAAAATGTTGTAAGGTTGAGTATCTAATGCTTTTCTTGCACCAAGTTGTACCTTTTTTGTTGTTGTAAGCCGAATACACTCCCTGTTATGTGATCGGAGTGTGAATCACAGATGAGAAATCGAAAAACTAGAGATAAAGATTACATTTTGTCTTGAAATGACTCCAGCACCTTAAATTTACGTATACCACTTCAGCACTGTTATTTAAACAGTGAAAATAATCCTAAGAAAAAAAAATCGGTTTAGCTTCTCTATTTATTATGTACTGGTACAGGTATTTGTTTACATTGAGCCCATCAGGGGGACAACATGCCAGGTGGACATTTTAGCACTCAACACTGGGCCCTCAGTTCAGGTATTTTACATGGCCTCACCCTTAGACTGTTGTGGATATGTTTGCTGTAATGACTCATGATTTTGGTCAGATTGACACTTTACATTACTGCTTTTTATTAGTTTTATGGTTTTAGAACATATGAGACAAACTGGATTAAAACTTCCCGCAGGAATAAAAAGATTCATTTTCCATGCTTTAATCCATACCGTGTCACACTTTTGTTACTGTTTCCTGAGAATTTTTCTCTGATTTCTGTGTCTCCAGCATAATGTAACGACGGCAAACTATCGGGGTGATTGACCTTTTTGAGTGTTGTGTATAGCCCACTTTGGGGGGAAAAAGACACTAAAATAAAAAATAATAATAATAATAAGTGCTAGATGTTTAAAGCATAATCTGGCACAAAACTGCTCATAACCTTACTTTTACTCAAAATCTTGATTTAATTTTGTTGCAGGTTTAAGTTCAGACAGATACCTAAGTACTGTAAATGTTTCATTTAATTATTTCCAGACAGTTTTGTGTGATTATGTGACTGTAAAGCTGGACATACATTCATACATACATACATACTGTACATACAGACAGACACATTTTCGGGGGGTGATTTCAATGTATTAAATGTAAAGATATTTTTTAAAGGAGAGTTCTGATAAACTCTTCAATTTATTTATATAGATATGGCTTTGAAACTAACAATAAAAAAAATTGAAAAGAACCAGACAAAATATTACTTTTCTGAAGTCAATTGTCTGTCCTAATTGACTTGGAACATTCCTTTCACTAAAGCAGAAAATATTTTTTTTTATGTAACAAGAGGTATTCGTATACATTAAAAATGTTAAACATTTACTGTACATATTTTTTATATATTTTTATTTATGGAATTTTGAACCTCTGCAGATATATTTGTGAAACTAAAAGGGTTTTTTGGTAAAGTTTCTCAAGTAATTTCATTCTTTGTAAGGTTTCAAGGTTGCTGTTTTTAGATTTATATAAACCTTATGTTTCAAGGGATTTTTTTATCATCTACAGTGTAAATAAATCACCTTACTTGCAATTAATTAAAGTCTGAAATGCCTTGTTTCTCTAAAGTTTTTTTATTTATTTATTTCATTTTGTTTTTACTACCAAAACATTTAGTTTTAAAATGTGTGTAAGTGTGTGTGAGAGAGAAAGAGAGAGAGAGAGAGAGAGAGAGAGAGAGAGAAACTGCTTATGAAAAACAGTCACACTTTGTTGAAAAAAGGAAACTAAAGTTGTTGTCATCTGTTCCTTCTGAAGCTCTGCAGCAGATGATGTTTATGCCTCACAAGTTCTGTAACAGTGATAGAAGTCCTGCTTGTAGCATCCCTCACAAACCTATCAAAGAGAGCTTGCACATTCTTGCAATCCAATGCTTCATTTAACATAAAACTCTTACAGAGTACTGACAAATATTTGCTTGAAGATCACAACATGCTGAAAACTACATTTTCCACCCTTGTAGACGCACTTTAATCTGTTCTGTGCCTTCATTTAGAGCACAATCACTACACATACACTTCATTATAGTAGAAATATTAAATTGACTCTTATTACAATGTGGCTTACACAATAAATAAAGCAAACTAAGGAGAATGTGTGCAAGTTGTTACTCTAAATTTAGCAAATAGGAAAATACTGTACATAAACTGTCAACATGTTCACTAGTACTGGCTGGTTGATGACAGTCACATGACACAATGCTGTGTTGTAATGTAATTTTGCCTGTGTGTAGTGTCTACAGTACATGAATTTAGAATATTGAAATAAGCTGAAGAGTTAAAATTAGACTTTCAAATAGGCACTAAAAGAAAACCAGTGCTGATGGCCTCGGTATAGAATGTTTCATGGCTTTTTCCTGGGGAAAAGCTAAAGAACCATTTAAAGTTCTCTGAAGGACACTTCATTATTGGTTTCTGATCAAGAGACCTTTAAATTCTAATTTGGCTAAAAACCCTAGGGATTCATAGCTTTCCAAATAGCATGTTCCAAACTAAAAAGTGTCGCTTGGGTCTATTTTCAGAGTTGAGTTATGTGCCAAAATTGCAAACTTTGACATTTAGACCTCTGACATGATTACACGGTTATGCACTATTCAGATAGTTAGCTATGGGAGAAGTAAAACAGAACTGTCTTCTAAGCCAGGCACAATTCTGACCTTGAATTTATATTAAATCCTTGACAAGTGTCACATCAAACAACGTGATTTTCTTAATATATTTTTGTCTCATATGTTGATCGGAGTTGAGATCAAAGGTTTGAAGGTTTGATTTTTTAATTTTATAATTGGACCGCTAGTTTGGGAATTACTTCATTAGTTAATAAAGCCTATATAAATTCCTCTTTTTTTCATTTAATATCCTTAATGTGTTGCTTGCCCACAAAGTCTTAAAACCCTGGTCTTATTAAATTATCCCCCCAATTTTATCAATTCCAAACTGCAAAATATCAAATTAAATGCAGAATATATTGACCCACATATTAATAAGTCTGGAAAATTATTTTTATAAATATTATTCATATAACAATACATTGGCAATATACTACACTCAAAGGTTTGTTTCGAAATTTGTAAGTTTTTCGGCTTTTAAGTAAAAAATACTGCAGTTGTAAGTCAAAATATTTTAAAAGATTTATTCCTTTCCCTCACTTTTATAGACTTAAAGGCAGATGTCTATAATAGCTCTAGAGTTCTAAACACAATTAAAAAACATCACCTCTCCTCAAGAAAAATAACTTTGAACTCAAACCCACTTTGAATTCAAAATTTAGTTTAAGTATATTTTTTACAAAAGTATAAACTAGTTGTACCCTTTGTTTCATTTTGCAAACTTCTTATTTTTAAATGACTTTGTTTAAAATACTTTTTTATGAAGTTCATTAAAAAAAGAACACTGTACATTACATTTCTTCTGGTTTTATAGACAACAAAACACTCACTCATTCTCTTTAATCTTTATCCTGTACAAGGACACAGAAGGCCTGGGGCTTATCCCAGGGGAATCGGGGCATTAGGCGGGGTACACCCTGGGGAGGGGGGTGCCAATCCATTACAGGGCACAGGTAACGCACACCCACTCACACAATTTTGGAAATGCAAGTTAGACTAACCAGCATGTCATTTCACTGTGGGAGAAAACCAGAGGACCCAGAGAAAACCCATTAAGCACCTAGAGAACATGCAAACACCACTCACAAAACCAACGCCAGTACTCGAACCCTTAGCCCTGGCGGTGCGAGGCAACAGTGCCAACTACTACACCACCATGTTGCCATTATCAAATCCAACATCTGCTAATTTAGAATATAGAAAAGCTTAAAATACAGAGTGTACTGCATCGTGACTGTGATCCATGTCTTACAGTAGATGACAGTTGCAAGAAACAGTGTGATAAATGGAGTACGGGTCATAGGAAAATGATTACACTGGCACACAAGAGTAGTGTAGTATACTGCCCTACTGTAACAAAAAAAAATACAACTGTCACATTACAGCACTGCTTTGATTGCTGCACTGGTAGTTACTGAAGTGCTAGATTGGTATATTTTAGATTCTTATGATTATTTTAGATTCTCATATGTAGTTAATGTACCTGGCATAAAATGGCATAAAGATAATTACATTACTAAAATAAGTTTACGTATACATTTATTATATACATTTACATTATTTCCACTATGCATACAGTATTATTACTAACAGTGTATCAAAAATACAGACTATCTTTCAAAGTATAAAAATACCCGTACAATTGTACTTTGCATATGTATACAGACTGTACAAAAGGTGTGTGTATATGCATAGCATCACATAAGCAAAAATGAACAGGAAAGGAAAAAAAAAATTTTTAGATTATAACACAATGTTGAAGGCATTGACAATATTCAATAATCTCCTTCGATTAGTTAATTTTGAGATGTATCTGCTACTCATGACCTTAAAGCCTTTATAATGTCGTAATCTGAGGTGCTGTTTGTTAATTGGTGATTTTTGAGGCTGGTAGCTCTAATCTTCTCCTCTGCAGCCGAGATAAGTTTTGGTCTTGCTTTCCTGGGATCATGTTCATGAGATCCAGTTTCATCATGATTTTTCATGAATTTTGCAAATGCACTTAGTCCACGTATACTGTATAAGCTTTGTGAAATCGGTTATAAAATCTATATCTGTTTTAACATGTTGGAATTTTAATAAATAAATATTTAGTTTTTCAACATGAAGTTTATTTAATTTTGTTTTATATACATTATACATTCTAATTATATATACATTCAGTATATGTCTATTGTAAACTGTATATTAGATGTCTAATTATATTTACACAACTTACACACATTTACACAACTGATTTCAGCAGTATCTAATGGGTTTGTCCAAAGTTTTATTACACATAACCATCATGTTTACTGAGAACGATTAGGACATGCAGACTATTTTTTTCTATTGCTGTACTGAAATAAACCCTTAACCCCCAACTGTTAGCTATTAACATGCTGTCTCTCATGTGTTGTACTGTGACAATGGTGAGGCTATAAGACAGGATCTGTGCACATTCTGTCTCACTTGTGCTTCATTAAGCTTAGTGCCTCTTGAAATCTCATGAGACAGCATTAGGGTAAAAATATAAACAATCTATTTACTAATTGTAGTTCTGGATGCCCAATGGGCAAGTTTTAAATTTGAGGGAAACAAAACAATGGAAATTATTGGAAATTATGTCCCAGTATTTAAAAATTACACAAAGGTCTGAGATAATTATGTATCAAGTTGATTTTATTTTATACAGTAAATCCTATTAACAGAACAATTTCTTTGACATATAACTTGTCAGTCCTATTTAGAAGAATTAACATTTGTGATTTAGATATCAAATTTTTCCCCCCTGCTGGTTTGCACGACACATGGCAGATGTTTATAACATTATTCTGATTTCTTTCATAAATTTAGCTTCTACTGAAGCCACTTCAGATCAGCAGTTAAGTTGAGTGCTGGGAAAGGCCCTTAACCACCCACTGATTAACTATTAGCATGCAGTTCCTTGCCTACTGTACTGACTTTACTGTGTCATTAAAGGGGATTAGTTAGACTGTATGTTAAGAAATCCAATGGTAGAAATTATGTACTAATTATTATTTTTATTAACTATTACCTAATAAGCTTCAGGATGCAATATTGATCATTTTGGAAATAGGTGATAAAAGGAGGATCCAACTCTAAAAAAAAAAATGGAAAATTAATATGTAAAAGCCATTTTAATTGCAGTTTGTGACAAAAGCACCTCTTTTGCATAAAACTGAAATTAGACCACTTATTATTAGGTCTAATTTTAGATGCACAGTGGACCACTTTAATGCCACCAAGTACCACACACACAAACCAAAAAAAGAAAAAACAGGAGGAAATTAATAACCTGCATAATATCATGCTGGAGAAATATAAAACAAAACAGATGACATCAGATGTATTGTAGCTGCTGAGACAAGCATTCACAAGCTATTAGCAGTGTCAAGGTTTAATGAAGAAAGATGTGTCTCGTAGAAAGATATTAAAGCCCCAAGCTTGTTTCACCTAAACAGTCAACGTGCAGGATGAAAAGAGGTCAGACAAAAATGACGCTGCTACATTGTATAACAAGTGCTAAGTTTATCTCTTTTGTTTTAATATATTCATTATTGGCAGTCGTAATTTACCTTTTCAATATTTCATATGCACAGGCAGATAGAGTAGAAGTGGCAACAATAATGCTGGTCTAGCATTACACCAAAATACAGCAATAGTACTAGAATGTGCATGTACCAAAACTTACTTACTTATTTATTTATAATTTTTATGGAACATTACAATTTGGTATCAATCAAATATAAGTGCAAAGGTGTACAGTTAATTATTCAAACAAAATTAAATTTAATATTTTAATGAAATTATTTAATGTTTAAAATACTAATAATCAAGATAATACATATAATTTGTTATTTTATGCAATTAAAATTGCTATACGACAATCATTATTCTGCAAAACCTGCTGGTTCTGGCAGGGCAAGGAGTCAAAAAGATGTCTGTAGTACTTAGGTGTCACTCATTCAATCCGTGTCTGCTTGATTGCTTCCTGAAGATCATGTACAGACCTTTTGCAGACGTTTGCTTGAGGATTCCCTAGTTTTAGCCATGTTTGTGTAGATACAGTATATACCTCATTTTTAGGAAGTTAAAGACCTTAGACATATCTATTCCATTCATTCACTAAACCAGCTGAATACAGGCGAGAACTAATTAACATAACATTTGTTATGTGCGCAGGGAGAACTATAACACATGAAATATGTTGTCAACACTTTTGGCCACCACTGTATGTGAGGCTGCGGTTGTATACAGCAAATAAATATTCCCCAAATTACGGAACAACACCACTTTGATTAAATATTTGTTTAAGTAATTGTGTCTAAGGCATTCCAAATTGCTATACAACAAATAAATAAATAGATAAAACACTTTTTATCCTAAATAATTGTGTCCAAGTCATTCCTAATTGCCTCTAAACCATCTGTGTTGCTGTCATAGCTCGAACGCTAACTAGCTTTTAAACAAGTCAGAATAAGTGGAAATATAAGTGAAATAGTTCCACTAGTCGCAGAACGATATGTGTTGACAGAGTAAAATAACCACTAAAAAAAAACAAAAAAATACCATAATATTTTGAACAAGTTGCATTTGTAAAACTTCTGTATAAAAGCAATATCAAACTCATGGTCATGGTTCAGTGATGACTACAACCAGATTACAGTCGTGCTGATATTTAGTACGGCAGCATGTTCTCCCTTACTGTATGTTATTGTTTAAATAGATATAGGTTTTATATATATATATATATATATATATATATATATATAGGTTACAGCTGTGGTTTCCAATAAAAATGTAGTCCTATAAAATATAATTTTGTGCTGTAATTTTTTTCATTTATTTATGCAGTTGTTGCTTAAAAGAAATGCACCAGATTTAACACTTTAAAATTTATTACAGCAACTATCTGCTACAAACAGTCTAAAAAGAAACATGTTCTGATGTTGTATTAACTATGGAAAACATGACTTAATAATTAAGGTTTAAATGTTAGTCTTCCCACTTAATCGAACTTATTTATTTATGTATTATTTAATATAATTAAAATGATCTAATCATAGGGGGTGTCAGTATTAGACAAATACAACTGTGGGTAATACTAAGTACCTGGTATGAATTAACAGCTTGTAGATACAGTACAACTTTAACAGCAATTACTTAAACGTTTTCTGTTTAACTTTATCAGCCGTTCACAAAATTGTGATGGAATTCTTCTTTACACCATTACTTCAGTTCAATTAAGTTTTTGAGTATGCATGGCTTTCTTAATGTCCCGCATTTCAGTTGGGTTGAACTCTGGTCTTTGGTTAGTTCATTCCAGAATTTTGATTATTGCATTTTTTTGTTATTCTGATGTATATTAATTGATGTGCTTTAAAGTATTGTCCTGTTGTATGATCCGATTTTGACCAAGCTTTAGCTATCAGAAAGATGGCTTCATATTTTATCAAGAATAATCTGGTATATGGAGGACTTTATGATCAACTAAATGACTACAAGGTCCCCAGGTCCTGTGACTGTAAAATAAGCTCAAAGAAACACCCCTCCACCCCCATGCTTGATGGTAGGTATGATGTGTTTTTGCTGAAATGCTGTTTGATTTTCCCTAAACACGATACTGAATATTAAGGCCAAAGATCGATACAGTTTTGCAAACCTCAGCCATGCTTCCATGTTTTTTGGACAGAAGATTCCTTTTCTCAACAACCCTTTTAAACAAACTGTACTTGTTCTGTTTTCTTCTAATTGTGCTGTCATGGACTTTAAATATGATCAGGCCTCACTGAAGTCACTGAGGTTTAGCTCTTGTTTTTTTTTTTTCTATGTGTTTGAAGATTCACTCCTGGGAAGATTGGCAACTGTCTTGAACCCTTTGCAAGTTTAAATAATCATTGTAGAATGTTAAACTCCAAATTGTTTGGAAATATTTTATAACTCTTTCCTGATTTATGTGCAGTAACAACTTCTCTAAGACCCTTCTCTTCTTTCTGTCTCTGCTAACACAATGATCAATTAATCGTAGAATGAAATGAAGATTGGAATCATCTAAAAATTAAATGATTAATCATAAAAGATCAGCCCCTTCTAGAAATGAAACTCAATCAGGTGAACCTATTCACTTTCTGAAAGGCACACAAAACAAAAATTGTTATCAGCTGTCGTCATTTTTTATTATCGCATCATAAAATGAAATTTCCTGGAGAATTTTAGTCCTTGGTGGTGCAACTGAATTAAAGTTGTGCACAGGCACAAGTCAGGAGATGAATAAAAAAAAATCACCATAAAGTATATTATTAAGACGTGGAAGCTATTTGGTACAACATAGACACTACTGGGATAAGGACATTGCTCCATAATGGATAAAAGAGCCAGGAAGAAACTGGTAAGAAGGGCTACCAAGAGGCGTACAGTAATTCTGAAGCAGTTGCAGTAATTTATGACAGAGTTGTCATTGTGTGCATGTTACAACAATATCACTATGTGGGAGGGTTGCAAGAAAAAGGCCACTCCCCCAAAAAGGCCACATGCAGACATCACTAATCTTTGCAAAAACCCATGTTGACAATTCTAAGGAAAATTTCAAATAAGACGAAAATTGAATAGTTTGGCCACAGCACCAAACAATACGTCTGGTGGAAATTCAATACAGCTTGCTATCCAAATAGCACAATTCCTACAGTAAAGCATGGAGGTGGTATTATCCTGCTATTGGATGCTCTGCAGGAACTGGAACACTTGTCAGGATAGAAAAACAAATTGATGGGGCAAAATAACAAGGCAAAAGGTGGCTCAAGAAATGCTGACACAATGATCTTATTCCAGTCAGTTTTTTTTTTTTTTTTTTTCTACATGTGTGCCTTCCCAAAAGTTAGTTTTTGCTTTAGCCCATCATATGTCTTGGGCAAAGGAAAGGTTTGTACACAGTCAATAGTCCTATTAGTGCTACCACAGCTACTGTACAAATCCATTTTATGGCAAGAAACACTCAATTCATCATTCCTTAAAAAATGAAGGTCAGTCAATCTAAAAAATCTTAGGAACTTGAATGGATCCTAAAGTGCAGTCAAACATGCCAGAGTTACCTTTACTGCAGATGATACATTTATTAGAATGACCCAGATTCTCTGAGATCAAAAAGACATGTTTCAACATCCACTGTTCAAAGAAGTCTGTGTAAATCAGGCTTTGTAAAAAAAAGAACCATTAATTCTGAAGAACAGAAGAGACTGGTGTTGGCCAAGAAACACAAGGAATAGACATTAGATCAGTGGAAAATTAATTTCATATTGCACTAAAAAACATGCTAAAAAAAGGCACAGCACATAAGTGATGCACATACTGTATATTGCATGTGGAAAAAAAAAAGGGAAAAAGAAAAAGGCATTTCACAAATAATACAGTTTTCAATATTGCGCAGAAGAGTGGTAAGGCCCATTACTAATTGGTTACTGGGGGAACAAATATTGTATTAGCGTGATATTTTATCATTACAAACAGTTAGCATTTGTATTTGATGGGGGAACAAGTATTAATTATTAGTCTGCATTAATGCAATATTATATTATAAAAGACATAAGTATGTTATTAATGTAATATTGTATTATTACAGACAGTTACTACCTACATAGTGTAAACTTTACAGAGAAGAGTTGTATAATTTTATGGCCATTGGTCAAAAATCTCCTTTGGTGCTCTGTAGTACACTTGGTATTAATCAGTCTCTGGCTGAATTTGCTCCTCTGCTCGGAGAGCACACTAAATAGTGGAATAGATTTATTGTATTATGGACAGAATTTGTGACCATAATCTTGCGCGCTGTGTACGAACCAAGATGGTGTTGTCCATTATCGCTTGTTGCTCATAACAGTTGCATAGAAGCAATAGATTTTGCTGTAATAAAGCTAGTAGGCTTTGTAGCAACACGAACACAATCATGTAGTCCGCCATTATTGTTGTTGATGTTACGTGTGACGCAGCCGACACGTGATGTGATGACATCATCGTTTCACAAAATATACGGATTGGCCGTACACACGAAGACGCAAGAATGTCGTTTTCAGATTTATCCACTTTGGGACCCGGTTTAAAAAAATAGCGGTGTTAGTCTCCTTAAACGCCGGATCCGTGTGGACGAAACGCCAATACAATAAAAAATGTACAGTATACGTATACAGCGAAACGCGTCTCCGTGTGGACAGGCCCTCAGTTTCTCCCCCAGTGCTGCCAATATAATGGTGTTGCAGGCACTAAAGAAGTAAAAAAAAAAAACTTAATCCTTACAGTGGTCCCTGGTGTGTCGAGGTGGGGGTAGGTTTAGTGAACCAGGTATAGTATGGCATCATCTATTTCCAAGAATGGCTAAATGGCAACTTGAAGAGGGTTCAGAGAGGACTTTACCAGGGTTAAAAATTGAACCAACATTAGTCTCCCAAACACTTTCAGAACCTGTGATGTCAGAACAACAGGCCTGTAGTCATTCTGTCACTGGGGATCAGTACTAGGAATGGCGTCTTCCACATGGCAGGGACTTTTTGTAGAGACTAAAGAGGTGCCTGAGAACACTACAGAGTTGGGGAGCACAAGATTTCAGGACTATTGGGTAGATTTTCTCTGGACCTGCAGAAAATGTTGAGATTGTTTGCACATTCCCCTCAATAGCCTGGCCACCTGTCTTGCTGCCAGTAATGCTTTTCATGCCTCTCCACACCTCTCTCATGTTGTTTTGTTTTAACCTTTGTTCTAATTTTTTTCTGATAAGATTCTTTCCCTAAACTTGACATCTAGCTTTTTTTAGTCTTCTTTGCTGTTTCCTTATCACCAGACCAGAGAAGCTTTAAAGAGGTCCAATTATGCCATTTTAAAGGTTGCTAATATTGCTTATTGAGTCTCTTAAAACAGGTTTACATGTATGCAAGGTCAAAAAGCACTTCAGTTTCCTCTAAAAATAGATTTAATTTTACCCCATTTCTAAATGATTTGTAAACAACTCGTGTAAGGCAGTTTGAAGATTTAGTCTGTCTAAACTCCTCCTTCTCATGAGCCCTCACTGCTGACTGGTCTACCGCTACAGCGTGTGTCGAAAAATGAAATGCCCATGACCATAACTGAAAGACGGCTCTGGAGACCCATCAATACATAGAAAAGTTGGCGTCAGTTTTACCGTGTAATGACAAGCTAATTTTATAAAAACTGTGGCTACAAAACTTGGGCGGTCTTTTATCTTTGTGTCAGTGTTGCATTAAAAGGCCGGTGAGCAAAAAGGACAAACACAAACAAGGAGATAAAGCAAACGTGTATTATGCAAAACTAAATAAAGTAAACGGAAAAGGTGCACAACAACTAAACAAAGATATAAACAGCTACTACGGCAAGCCCAGAGGGAAAAAATGCATCCACACACACAAAATGCGCATGCGCCTTGCCACTTCGCGAGATTTAAGTTCAGTTTTAATGAATGGTGGATAATAAACAGTTAAAAAGGATTTTGTGTGCTCTCATTTTTAATGTTTTTTTTATATTACAAAGTGTTTAAGGGAACCTGGCATGAATGCTTGATCACATTAACAAGAGTGTGGTAACGTTAATTGTAAGATGGCGGGCATGTTGTTTGTGACGTAGAACATGTGCGGGCAAGTTGTTCGCGACGTAGAACGTGGGTGGACATTATGCAAATATGTTATGGAGTGATGTGGATCCGTAACAAAGTATAAATAGATTTGCTAATGACTCATTTAAACGAATGTGAGACGATTCTTCTTTTTAATAGACAAAAACTTCATTTATCATACACTGTCAGCTTCACAGATAGTGCAGATAGTTTATGTTGACATACAGCTACATGACACACTGCATGAAAGAAAATATTTGAAAACGCATAATAGTGCCACCAAACAAGGACCAGACAAACTTTAATGTCTTTGGTGACCCAAGGTTTATTGTTGGAAAACAGTGAATACTTCTCATGGGTACATAGGTGTCGACACAGAAGTTTATGTACTTCATAATGCAGTGTGTCGTGCCATCATTGTCCTCGCCATGTGTTTTACAGAGAACCTTCCAGACTGTAGACTCAAAACAACCTTGTAGGGCAGCTGTGGCTCCATCTGGTCACTGTCTCACATTTTAAACTGTAGCAGGCTGTCTTTGAACCAGGGGTTTGTTTATTGGCAGGTTGTGATCCTACCTCCCCAGAAGGAGTAGGGCTGCAGAGCTTTAAGCACTTTTAACATTAGCATACAGGAAGTCCAGTGTCCTTTCCCACCTGGTTTGACAATCCACATATTAGGTGAAAGTGGGAAGAGTTTTGGTAAGCAATGCGTGGTTGAAATCACTAGAAGTTTGGTGTTGACCAAGTGGATGAAGTCACACCTGGCGGCAACAGTGGCATTCGTGGATGGAGGAAAATAAGCAGAAGTTATTACATGAGAAAAATTTCTTAGTAAATAATATGGGCGAAGTGCAACAGCCAGCAGTTCAATATCAGGGCTACAAACATACTCTAACAGCCACATGACCTGAATTACACCACATGGTTGGTTATGTAAACCCCTCTTTTTTTCTTATACCGCTCTCTCTTTATTCTGTAGATTTGCATTGCGCTAAAGCTGTCAAGTGTAATGCCTGAGTCAGGCAGATCACCATGTAGCTAGGTCTCTGTAAAAAAACATCAGACTGCACTTTTAAAAGATGTTTTCAATTAACCAGTGTCAGCTTGTCCATCCTACTGTATTTTTCAAAGATCCCACTGTTACGCCCCGGTCTAGGTCGGGCCGTAACAGGAGTGAAAAGAAAAAAAGGGGGTGAGACCAAAAGTGCGT
Source organism: Clarias gariepinus (assembly GCF_024256425.1). Classification (NCBI taxonomy): domain Eukaryota; kingdom Metazoa; phylum Chordata; class Actinopteri; order Siluriformes; family Clariidae; genus Clarias; species Clarias gariepinus. The sequence continues at coordinate 8,538,083 of NC_071109.1, read as the reverse complement.
TTGCTTAGTGTTTATTTTACAAAAAGGTGAATAAGCAAATCCCCAAAAGGTGGCTGTGAGCTTCAGAAGCCGACAAGGCCAAAACAATAAACAAAATTCCCTCTACCTAGTACCAAAAGTGACAACTTACCTGCACCAAAAATAAAGAAACAGAAAAACAAGACTCTTCCCTTACTCCCTAACTAACCACAAACCAAGAAAAAAAACGTCTCGGGTTACTTTGCTGTAACCCTGTTCCGTGAAAAGGCGGGAACGAGATGCTGCGTGAAAACGCTATGGGAACATCTTGTCATGTTGCCGGTTGTGAAGCATGTGTGTACCAAACACGCCAAATTTTTGGCTTTTATAACCTCGGTCAAATGACGTCATCTGATAGGACACACCTGCTGGTTATAAATAGGAGTGAACCGGAAACATTCCTCAGATTGATTTCTCTGAACGGACGTCCGGTCACATAGGCAGTGCGGCATTGGGACGCAGCATCTCGTTCCCTCCTTTTCAGGGAACAGGGTTACAGCAAAGTAACCCGAGACGTTCCCTTTCAAAGGCTACACTCGATGCTGCGTGAAAACGCTATGGGAACGAGAGTGCCAACGCCGCCGCACTGCGAGTGTCTGGACTCCAAGGTTGTGTAGCGTGTGCGCACAAGGCCGAGAAGGTCTCAGAACTATGTCTGGGACTCGAGGACCCGTGAGCCCGGAGTAGCATGAACATCCAAACTATAAATGTAATAAATGTGTGCGGAGAGGACAACCCTCCTTGTCACACACTTGCTGCAGGGGAATACCTCTTGCTAGTGCAATAGATGAGGCGATCCCCCTGGTTGAATGAGCCCTGATTCCTAGAGGCGAAGTGAGCCCACGCACCTCATAGGAGAGGGCAATAGCCCAGTGTAGTGGGGGCCACCCCCCGTTGCGGCCCCAGACCATGTAAAAGCTGCTTTGACTTACGCCACTAGCTGATGCGGTGGACGTAAATCTAAAGAGCACGTACTGGACAAAGTAGGTGAAGTCTTTCCTGCTCCGAAGCTGTAAAGGCGGAGGACAGAAGGCTTCATAAACAATAGGATGCATATTGGAAAATGTGTGCGGAGAGGACCAACTCTCCGCATCACAGACTTGCTGCAAAGGAATACCTCTTGCTAGTGCAATTGATGAGGCGTTTCCCCTGGTTGAATGAGCCCTGATTCCTAGAGGCGAAGTGAACCCACGCGCTTCATAGGAGAGGGCAATAGCATCTCTCACGCAGCTTGCGGCTTCAAAACATGTAAAAGCTGCTCTGACTTACGCCACTGGCTAATGCGGTGGATGTAAATCTAAAGAGCACATACTGGACACAGTAAGTGATGTCTCTCCTGCTCCGAAGCTGTAAAGGCGGAGGACAGAAGGCTTCAAAACAATAGGATGCATGTTGGCAAATGTGTGCGGAGAGGACCAACCCTCCGTGTCACATACTTGCTGCAAGGGAATACCTCTTGCTAATGCAATTGATGAGGCGATTCCTCTGGTTGAATGAGCCCTGATTCCTAGAGGCGAAGTGAGCCCATGCGCCTCATAGGAAAGGGCAATAGCTGTCCGATCCTCTTAGAGAGGTAACACCATTTAGAAAAACCATCTTAAGGGTCAGAAACCTGAGGCGCTGACTCTAGTGGTTCAACAAGGGGCACAAGCCAAAGGACAATTTTTTTCTGCAGAAACTCCAGCACTGAAACAATTCGGCAGTGGACTGGGTCTACCTGCTTCGTCATGCACCAACTTTTCAAATACATTCTATTTGAGGGGAGGCAGTCCTAGTACTTAGAATAGTCTTAATTATGCTGGCAGGAAGACCAGCTTGACTTAGAGTCAGAGAGTAGTAAAGGGGACATTTGCTGATCTTGCGAGGCAAAGAGGTCCACCTACGCTTCATGAAATTTTCCCAGAATGTAAATCGCCCTGAGGGACAGGAATCTGGTGCGCTAGCTATTTAGCGGCGCGAGCACAGTCCGCCCTGGCGATTAATATATGAGACTGCCATAGTGTTGTCCACCCGCACTAGGACATGGTAGTCTCAACTGCTGGAGGAAGTGCTTTAGGGCCTGAAATAGAGCCATGATTTTGAGGCAATTGATGTGCCGCGTAAAAAGATGGCCTCTCCAGCTCCCTTGGGCTGGACGGTCATTTAAGACCGCACCCCAGCCCATGAGGGAAGCGTCTGTCATTAGCATCTGCGACGACAAGACGAACTTAGAGTGGGACCCAGAGTCAGAAACCGGGGTCTGAACCACATAGGAAGGGTACGAAGCACCTGGCGCGTAGCCCTTATTGTGGATTGGCCCTAGAGTAAAATCCCCTGGTTCTTAGCCACAACTGAAATGCTCTCATGTGCAGAAGGTCCAAAGGTGTCACCGTGGATACAGCTGCCATGAGAGCTAAGATCTCTGAAAGTGATGGTCACTTTCTGGTCTAGCTTGATTTCCTTGACGGTGTTGAGAATGGATTCGACAGGAGCGGGAGACAGCTGTGCCCGCTTACGCTCAAATTCCATGTAACACCCAAAAATGTTGTCCTCTAAACAGGAAAAAGCATGCTTTCATGGCATTGGATCTCAATCCTAGGAAACAAAGATTAGCTAGAACGACATGCTGATGTCGAAGCGCTAGCTACTGAGACTGGGCCAGCCAGTCATGTAATTCAATACGGATGCTCTGGAGTCGTAAGAGCCAGAACTACATCCATGTATTTTGTGTATGTGCGGGTGAAAAAGCTAGACCAAATGGAAGGACCCGATACTGGTAAGCTTCGCCCCCGAAAGCGAACCTCAGGAACCTCCTGTGTTGTGGCAATATTTTCATTGATTTATTTTTAGATAGCGGTAAAGCCCGCAAAATCTAAAAAATTAGACGCAGCCCCCCGTTCCTCTTGCACTTTCCAGGTTCCATGGAAGTGGAGACCACGCCATTGAAACGCGGAGGGTGATGTGAGAACTGAATCCTGTAGTTTCTCTGTACAGTGCTTAGTGCCCAAGGAGATATACTTGGCAGTAGCTTCCACGCTACCAGTTTCTCAGAAAGGGGCAAAGCTCAGTGGCTTGGTTAAACGGGGGGGGGATGTTAGATGTTCGGCATCCTGAAACACGGCAGGAAGAACCCGAAGAACTAACATTTTATTGGAGACTGGAGTTGCCCGAAACACCAGTGGTGGCGGAGCAAGAACACCAACCTCCTGGGGGTGCCAGGGAGAACACTTCATTCTTTAAAAGGAATTCTGCGTGCCTCTCCCCATTGGGGGGCCACCCCCCACGGTCCTGGGCACATGAATGTAACTAAATGCAATTGGATGCATCAGGTGTTTCAAGATGGCGCCGGTGAGGTCGGCTGCCGTCACGACTGCTCCGACCAGATTTTCTTTGTTTTTGTTCTTTAAGTTAGTTTTTACCATTTTAAAACCAGTCAAATTACCACCATTGAGTACATTAGTTATGATAGAGACACTCTTGTTTCTATTGGTATACAATGTACTCACAATTCGACGTTTTTAACTCCGGATCCGAGCTGGCCGAGTGAGATCCTGAGGGACAACAAAGGACGCGACGCAAAGCAGCGGCCTCGAGGGAAACGAGCCGGCGTCAGGAACAGGCTGAGAGCCCGTGCACACTGCACACCTCTGCCTAGCATCCTGCTCGCCAACGTCCAGTCACTGGAAAACAAGCTCGATGACCTCAGGGCCAGGATAAAGTTCCAGAGAGACATTCGGACTGGGACATGTTCAGAAACAGCTCCGATGGTGACGTCAGCGTGTTTACGGAAGCGGTTGTGGGATTCATCGGGAAACTAGCGGATGATACCGTGGAGAAAAAGACTATTAAAACGTTTCCCAACCAGAAGCCGTGGGTGGATAAAACCATCCGCGACGCTCTGAAATCTCGCACCGCTGCCTACAACACGGGACTCGCGTCGGGGGACATGGAACCATACAAGGCTGCGTCAGACAGCGTCCGGAAGGCGGTGAAAGAGGCGAAGCAGCGCTACGGGAGGAAACTAGAGTCACAACTCCAACAGAGTGACTCTAGGAGCCTGTGGCAGGGATTAAGGACAATAACGGATTATAAAGCACCAACACCGGGTATAATAAACGCAGACGTGACTCTGGCAGATGAGCTGAACACCTTCTATGCTCGCTTCGAGGCTGCAGCTAAAGACGCTAGCGATGCTAATGCTAGCGGCGCTAATGGCTGCAGACAGGAAGTCACTGCCAGCACCGGAAGCGCGTTCATCATCACTGAGCATGACGTGAGGAGAGCCTTCAAGAGAGTGAACACCAGGAAAGCAGCAGGACCAGACGGCATCTCAGGCCGTATTCTCAGACCAGCTAGCACCTGTGTTCACTGAGATATTCAACATCTCTTTATCTCAGTCGGTGATCCCCACATGCTTCAAAGAGTCCATTATTGTTCCAGTCCCAAAGAAACCTCATCCTGCTTCCCTCAATGATTATTGCCCTGTAGCCCTCACTTCAGTAGTGATGAAGTGCTTTGAACGCCTGGTCAGAGACTTCATCATTTCTTCACTACCAGACACACTGGACCCACTACAGTTTGCATACCGTCCAAACCGTTCCACGGACGATGCAATCTCACATCTCCTCCATACATCTCTCACTCACCTGGACACTCGGAGGGGGAATTATGTGAAAATGCTCTTCATTGACTACAGCTCTGCATTTAATACCATAATTCCCTCCACACTCATCACCAAGCTGGAGCACCTGGGACTCAGCTCATCCATGTGTCAGTGGATCTCCAATTTTCTGACTGGCAGACCACAGGCAGTAAGGATGGGCGGCCATGTCTCAGCCTCCATCACTCTCAGTACTGGAGCCCCCCAGGGTTGTGTTCTGAGCCCCCTGCTGTACTCTCTGTACACCTCTGACTGCGTGGCCACTACCAACTCCACCACCGTCATCAAGTTTGCTGACGACACTGTCGTGGTGGGCCTGATCACCAACAACGATGAGACGGCCTACCTGGAGGAGGTTGGAAATCTGGAGAACTGGTGCCAGAGAAACAATCTCCTCCTGAACGTCAGCAAGACAAAGGAGCTGATAGTGGACTTCAGTACAAAGCAGGAGAGGAACTACCAGACCCCCATCATCAACAGGAGCCCAGTGGAGAGAGTGGACAGCTTCAGATACCTCGGTGTTCACATCACGCAGGACCTGACATGGTCCTGTCACATCAACACCGTGGTAAAAAAGGCCCGGCAGCGTCTGTACCACCTCAGACGCTTGAGAGACTTTAGACTGCCTTCCAAGGTGCTCAGGAATTTCTACTCCTGCACCATAGAGAGCATCCTGACGGGAAACATCACGACCTGGTTCGGGAACAGCACCATGCAGGACAGACGAGCTCTACAGAGGGTGGTGCGATCAGCTGAGCGCATCATCCGCATCGAGCTCCCTGACCTGCACTCAATCTACACCAAGCGGTGCTGGACCAAGGCCAGGAAGGTCGTGAAGGACCTCAGCCATCCCAACAATGGACTGTTTACTCTGTTGCGGTCTGGGAAGCGATTCCGCTCCCTGAGGGCCAACACAGAGAGACTGAGGAGGAGCTTCTTCCCGCAGGCGATAAGGTCTCTCAACCACACCACTAGGCAAAACTAACACAATATTTTCACAATTCTCAAAATCAATCAATCAATCTTTATACATCCATGGACACTATGGACAACTCCACGCACATCACATCTACACTACATGTTCACGTTTACATTCTGGACCATTACACAAAGTCACTTTAATAACCATTCCACAAAGTCACTTTTTCTATGCATACTTGCACAAAATTATAGTTCTATGTATACAATATATTTCTATTTTCAGGTTCTATTTTTTCTAGTCAAATTTTTATTTAAATTTTCTATCATATTTCTTCTATTGATATTTATTACTTATAAGTTTTAATTCTCTTTTTAAGGTCACTAGCGGTCGTGTAAGCATTTCACTACATTTCGTACTGTGTATGACTGTGTATGACTGTGTATGTGACAAATAAAATTTGAATTTGAATTTGAATTTGAATGAACCTCAGGGCTTCTTTGTGAAGACAATATGCCAGTCTAACCTCTTTTGAGGCGGATTGCGTGACGCACCCCAATCTTGCGAGGGGGTGCCCAGCTCAAAAACACTCTCCTTGTGTGTTTCATGCCTTGCAACAGTCAGACCCGGTCGAGACTGGGTGGCCGACAGTCCTGACTCTTGAGCAAGGCGGGGAAGGAATTTCCCGAAGGCTTGTTATATAACTTCGCCCCATGAACCTAGTGGCAACCGAGTTAACGACATCGCCAAGTAGGCCGGGAGGCGAGATGGGGCATCGAGGAGGAATACACGATCCTTTTCCTTAATGCCCCTGAGATTCAACCACAAGTGCCTCTCCGCAGAGACCATAGCAGCCATAAAACGGCCGATAGCACAAGCCGTCTGCTTTGTTGCACGAAGAGACAAGTCTGTGGCCCGGCGTAAATCCAATACGCCTTACCTTGCAGAGCCCCGCCAGTACTCAAGTCTCTCAGCAGGTCAGCCTGGTAGGCGTGCAAAACCGCCATGGTGTGCAATGCGCCAACCTGATTTGCTGCCTGAAAAGCTTTTCCCTCCAGGTAAGATAAAAAGTCTACACAGCTTGAAAGGAAGTAATAGCTTTTCAGGAAGGATGATGTCCCAGAAGAGAGATAGCTTGGAAGCGTCTCTTCTATCTGGGTGTTATCATATAACTCCGCGTTTCTACCTCAATTATATTTAAATAAATAAATAAGTTGATGGCAGGAAAACACGGGATAAATACAGCTTACTCCATGAAAGGGTTAACGCATATGGAGATTGCTTAGAAAAGGGGAGAGAGCGTCGTTGAGGCTCCGCCCCTGGCCACCCGACAGAACCTGCCGTCTATGTTTTTATTTATTTATTTTTAAGTGCTTAGAGCCTATTACCATCTCCGCGGAAGCAAAAGAGGATGTTTATCCTTGCCCACTTACAAGAAGCGCGGCACGCGCTTGCGAGCGGACAGAGGGATTTCCCGATCCGATGAGAACGCGAAAGAAAGGAGTTTTAAATCCGTCTCTCACTGCTCTGCCGGATGCACGAGTTTAAGCCCCAGGAATGCGCGGCGGCTCGGAATGCGAGGCGCGCGCGTAGCACTTAAGTGTAGAGATCGCCCTCCGATATGGATTATATACACGGAGGGACATCTCGTTTAAACTCTGCCATTATCGGTGAGTTAAACACTTATTTTTGCTGGTTAGACACACACGCTCACAACTAGGTGAAGACAAGAATCTGAGGAATGTTTCCGGTTCACTCCTATTATAACCTGCAGGTGCGTCCTATCAGATGACGTCACCTGACCGAGGTTATAAAAGCCAAAAATTTGGCGTGTTTGGTACACACATGCTTCACAACCGGCAACATGACAAGATGTTCCCATAGCGTTTTCACGCAGCATCGAGTGTAGCCTTTGAAAGGGAACAAGGTGCAAACAAAATGGTGTAGCCTCCTTACTAGGCCACTCAAAAAAGAGTTAAATACAAATATATACAAAAGTATTTACAAACCATACAAACAAAATAAAGGGGGCAAACAAAAGCGTAGTCAAAACAAGCAAAAGGGTCATACACAGAATAGGCAAACAAAACCAAGCAACCATCAAAATGGGAAAGTCTAAGAGTAGTCAGAAACGTAGCAAAGGGGTCATACACAGAATAACATTTAGGATCAAGCATTGGATAAACAGTAAGCAAAAACAAGGTCTGTAGCATGGTGGTCTGAAGGCCTTAAGTAGACCTCTGGGTTGACTGTAGTACCAATCATCTGGGAGGAGGCGGGACCAACAAATAACAGGCAGAGCAGCAATCAGTAGATTTACAGGCACACTGGAGATGGTGGAACCTGAAACAACAAGGGATGACACACCCTATCCCACCACCAGCAGAGACATAGAGACAAAGCAAGCATAACCAGACACACAAAACAAATAAATCCAATATCGTAACACCCACATTGCCCATGATGAGAGACGGGAGATACGGCTTAAACTTCCTTATTATTTTTTAATGCTCCCCTTGTCTCACTTCCTCTTTATATTTAACCTTACTTCCTCTGAGTCATTTACTTCCACTTCCACATCCTCTCAGTGTCATCCTCCATATCTTGTCGGAAATATTAAGAGTCCTGTATAAACTCAGGTGTATAATGCCGGCTGGCTTTAGTGCGGTTAGCTGTTCCCTAGTATAAACGAAAGACCGGTTTCCTGCTGCGCGCTGATCACAGGGAGTGGCGAAAACAAAATTAGTGTTGCGTAACAAAAAATAAGAACATTATAATTTGACTGGGCAGACTGTAAAATTAAGTTATAAATAAATAAGATAGGAAAAGGATGTGTCATCCTTTTTATCTTCCTAGGGAGTTTACATTGGTCATAATCAGCGCCGTTTATATTCCACCACAAGCAGACACGGACACTGCCTTATGCGAGCTGCATGAGGCACTCACAACACCAGACACAACACCGGGACACCAAACTTCCATCAACACATCACCTGCCCTACCAGGGGTGAAAGGACACTAGATCATTGTTATAGAATGGTCAAGGATGGCTACAAGGCACAATCTCGCCCTCCGTTTGGTAAATCCGACCACACCGCCATCTTCTTCATGCCAAAATACAAACAAAGGCTGAAACAGGAAGTTCCGGTTCAGAGGGAGGTCGTGCGCTGGACGGACCAATCGGTGACCGCTTTACAGGACGCACTTGATGATGCAGACTAAGACATGTTCAGGAACGGCTCAGATGACGTCAGCGTGTTTACGGAAGCGGTTGTGGGATTCATCGGGAAACTAGCGGATGATACCGTGGAGAAAAAGACTATTAGAACGTTTCCCAACCAGAAGTCGTGGGTGGATAAAACCATCTGCGATGCCCTGAAATCTCGCACCGCTGCCTACAACACAGGACTTGCGTCGAGGGACATGGAACCGTAAAAGGCTGCCTCGTATAACGTCCGGAAGGCGGTAAAAAAGGCGAAGCAGCGCTACGGGAGGAAACTAGAGTCACAGCTCCAACAGAGTGACTCTAGGAGCCTTTGGCAGGGACTAAGGATAATAACGGACTATAAAACACCAACAACCGGTATGACGAACGTGGACGTGACTCTGGCAAACGAGCTGAACACCTTCTATGCTCGCTTCAAGGCTGCCGCTAAAGACACTAGTGATAGTGTGCTAATGCTAGCGGCGCTAACGGCTGCAGACAGGAAGACACTGCCAGCACCAGAAACGCGCTCATCATCACTGAGCATGACGTGAGGAGAGCCTTCAAGAGAGTGAACAGCAGGAAAGCAGCAGGACCAGACGGCATCTCAGGCCGTATCCTCAGAGCCTGCGCAGACCAGCTAGCACCTGTGTTCACTGAGATATTCAACATCTCTTTATTTCAGTCAGTGATCCCCACATGCTTCAAGGAGTTCATCATTGTTTCTGTCCCGAAGAAACTTTATCCTGCTTCTCTCAATGACTATCGCCCTGTACCCCTTACCTCAGTAGTGATGAAGTGCTTTGAACGCCTGGTCAGAGACTTCATCATTTATTCACTACCCGACACACTGGACCCACTACAGTTTGCTTACCGCCCAAATCGTCCCACAGACGATGCCATCTCTCATCTCCTCCACACATCACTTACTCACTTGGACACTAGAAGGGGGAATTATGTTAAAATGCTCTTCATCCACTACAGCTCTGCATTTAATACCATAATTTCCTCCACATTCACCACCAAGCTGGAGCACCTGGGACTCAGCTCATCACTGTGTCAGTTGATCTCCAACTTCCTAACTGGCAGACCACAGGCAGTTAGGATGGGCGGACATGTCTCAGCCTACATCACTCTCAGCACTGGAGCCCCCCAGGGGTGTGTTCTGAGCCCCCTGCTGTACTCTTTGTACACATATGACTGTGTGGCCACTACCAGCTCCACCACCATCATTAAGTTTGCTGACGACACCGTCGTGGTGGGCCTGATCTCTGATAACAACGAGACGGCCTACCTGAAGGAGATTAGGAATCTTGAGAACTGGTGCCAGAGGAACAACCTCCTTCTAAACATCAGTAAGACAAAGGAGTTAAGAGTGGACTTCAGCACCAAGCAGGAGAGAACCTACCAGCCCCCCGTCATTAACGAGAGCCCAGTGGAGATTGGACAGCTTCAAATACCTCAGTGTTCACATCACGCAGGACCTGTCATGGTCCAGTCACATCAACACTGTGGTGAAAAAGGCCCGACAGCGTCTCTACCACCTCAGACGCTTGAGAGACTTCCGATTGCCCTCCAAGGTGCTCAGGAACTTTTACTCCTGTGCACACCATGCAGGACAGACGAGCTCTACAGAGGGTTGTGCGATCAGCTGAGCGCACCAGACAGAGCTCCCTGACCTGCACTCAATCTACAGCAGGCGGTGCTGGACCAAGGCCAGGAAGATGGTGAAGGACCTCAGCCATCCCAACAATGGACTGTTCTCCCTGTTGAGGTCAGGAAAGCGATTCCGCTTCCTGAAGGCCAACACAGAGAGACTGAGGAGGAGCTTCTTCCCGCAGGCAATACAGTCTCTCAATCACAATCACACCACCACACAGTACTGACCCACACATATGGTTTTTACACACACACTGGACATTCTGGACATTTGTTTACACTAGTGGCCACTGCAAAACTACACTTCGTGGTCATCAAATCACTCCATCACAAGTCACTTTAAATAAATCACTCTAAGCATATTTGCACTGCATAAGTCACTTTAAATATGTGGATTGCACAATCATGGACATTACCATTCTTTTATTACCGTTTATTCCGCTGCTCTTATTGCTCTACATTTCTTTATATATTCTCCACATATTTTCTATATTGTGTATTTTTGTGTACAGTTATTTTATTTTTAACTTTTATTTGTATATTTTATTTTATTCTTTCCTAGTTAAATTTACCCTTTATTTTAATTTTCATATTTATTTCCTATTCCTATTTATATTCTTTTATTTTTAGGTCACGAGCAGTTGTCTAAGCATTTTACTGCATATCGTACTGTGTATGACTGTGTATGTGACAAATAAAATTTAACCACATGCATATACTGTATATACACTTTATATACTGTATATATAGTGAAACTTTAGATTGTGAGTAACTTGGTCTTGGCATACAAGTAGTATGAATGCGATTTGTCTGCTGAGCATAACATGATTACAATTAAGCCAATGGTTCTTCTCTCTCATGCACTGCAGGATTGTAGGTAATCATCTCCCATGCTCAGTCTCAGTGCACGTGCATCACTCATATAGTCAAGTCTTACTATATAGTCGTATAGTCTTTGTACGCATGTACTGTTTATTATAACATTGTGACCACGTGTGTGCACGCGTAAAGCAAAAGCAAGTGTCATTAAAAAGATTCCTATGTTAAAGATCCAGTTTCCAAAGTCTCTCACTCTCTATCAGATAGCGGAGATTCTGATAGTGTGTCTGCTCAAGAGTGTCATTAGAGAGGTTACTGACAGAACAGTGTTTCCATTAGTGTGCGTTCACTACTTGTAAATGTCATCCTACACAGTAACCCCCTCTGTGGGTTGGAAACATCTCTATTGGGATTCTTTTCAAAGATAAAATGCAGGGATTTTTTTATTATTACTATTACTTAAGAAATTATTTTTATATGAATATTTTTGGGTTGTGGAACAAATCTTTGGAGTTTTCATTATTTCTTATGGAGAAATTCACTTGTATGCAGTATATAAGTGCTTTGATATACAAGCATACTTCCAAAATAAATTATGCAAGCAATCCATGGTTTAACTGTACTGTGCTGTATATACACTACAGATGACTAAACTACAGTTTAGACTTCCAATTGCATGATTTTTCTCAGATTTTTATTTCCTTCTACATCCTTTGAACACCCAATATTGAGATGTGTTTGCTATGTATGCTCTGTAAAGCCTTCATAAAAGCTCTAATCCGATGTGCTGTTAATTGGTGATGTGTGATTGGTGTAACGCTGTTGATGTTGATTGATAACAGTGACTTCCTTGGGTCAAGTTACTACTCCTCCTTATGAAAAGAACTGGCTGCCCAGACCCTGTGGCCAGAACCTCTACTGGGTGAGCCAATGCTGTCCGAGCCGGAAGTAAGCAGAGCAGGTTTTTGAGGTTTTCTTGCCATTCACAAATGGACAGAAGAGCTAACAGCTGCACCTACTCGCTGGGGTAACAGGGCGCCGCTTCCAATGCTACTTGATACAGGGAATGCTGTGATGCTAGCCCATTCCTTTGTGGTGCCACCCAATGCATCACACTACCACCCTATATATATATATATATATATATATATATATATATATATATATATATATATACATATACAGTATATATTCTAAGTTTGCACATGTGTAAAAGATAGCTAATGATACTAAACATAGATTAGGTTTCTTTTACTTCTTGAATAAAATGGTGAGGGCAGAATTAACTGTCAGGCTGCATTTGCTCTACACATTCTTTCACAACCTTCAACAAATGCCAGAAGATTTGACTCTTCTGAAAACACTTGCACATCAATGCTGATACACCCACATCTCTCTTTCTTTATGTCGAGCCAGACAATCTCTTTTATGTTTGCTGGTACCTACAACACATATAGAAGAGCTTTTGCACAGTTATAGTACACTCTAAAGAACTTCTGTAATGTCTATAAAATAATAAAAGCTGTGTTCAAAGAAGTATACTGCTTTAGATGTAAAAAAAAAAAAAAGATTTCTTAAATGGTGAAATTTGTTTGTTTTTAATTATAGCAAGTTCTGCCATGTACTTTAATATCTTATATCATAATTTATTACAGACATGTTCAAAAGTACCTACTCCTTCAATAATTCTATATGTTTCTCTGCAAAAACATAGTAAAAATCATTTGATCGTAGCTGATTTCAGTATTAGGCAAATACAACCTTGGATAAACAAAAAAATCTAACTTTTTTACTGTGCCATAATGTAATTAAACAAAAATAGGGCCAAAAATAATAAAACATGTGGGTAATACTAAGTATCCCTATGATACGATAGCTTATAAATCTACCTTTAGCAGCAATAATTTATTTAATCAAATAATTGTTTTCTGCATGACTTATCAGTCTTTCACATCATTGTGAAAGGAACTTTGGTCCATTTTTCCTTAAAACATTGTTTTAGTTCATTGATGTTTTTCACATATGTGCAGCTCTCTTCATGTCCAATAACAGGATTTGAGTTGGGTAGAGATCTGGACTTCCAAAACCCTGATTCTATTATATTCTAAGGTAGGTTTACAGGTGTGCTTGGGATCATTGTCCTGTTGCACAGCACTGGGCATTAGGGCCAAAATAACTCCACTTTGGTCTTATCTGTCCACAGGACATTGTTTCAGAAGCCTTGTGCAGATGCGGTTTTACAAACCTCAGTCATGGTTCAATGTTTTTTTTTAAACAGAAGAGTCTGTTCAGTCTTTTTCTAATTATAATACTCAGTAAGGCCTGGCGTGTTTGGGATGTAGATCAGATCTTTTTTTATTAATATTTATTTCTCTGAGCATTGAGCAGACGATCTGACCTTGGGGAGAATGTGCTGGAATGTCCACTTCTGGGAAAATAGGCATCTGTTTTGACTGCTTTTCACTTGTAAATAATTCTCACTGTAAAATGTTGAACGCCAAATTGTTTAGAAATGGAACTATAACTCTTTACAGATTAATATGCAGCAACAATTGCTTCTCTAAGACTATTGTCTTTCCCTTTTGGCATGGTGTTAACACACAGCTGAATGCTCCAGACCACCAAAATGTTTTTTTAAGCAAGATTCAACTCTTTTATTATATAAATATATATTTTACTACACAAATATTTTAATGAAATAAAATGAAAGGATTTTTTCATGTTGAAGCAAAGAAATCCTGACCCAACCATTCTACAAAAATATCATTTCTACCATATCAGTGAAGATTGCATATGAAATAAAATGTCTCTCAACCACTAATTAACAGCAGTTTTTCTTGTTTTCATGCTTACAACACCCACTGAGATTATTATAGTATCGTCCCTTATGGAAAGCAAATATATTTCTCTAACTGTCAATATATTAACTGTCAATATATTGAATAATTTAGTGTTCTGATCTAAATATATTTACAATATACAGGACAATATATTGTATTAATATATTACAATATATTGAAAAATACATAAGGCATTGCTGCTTTTTTTATATATTAAGAAATATATTTAAATATATATCATAATGTATGCAATTTTATATTTAACAATATACTTCATAATATATTGAATTTGATTAAATATGTCTTCTCCTTTATAACATGCTTATGGCTCATTTGCCTATGCATGAAACACAAGAGATGCATGAGAAATACTATAGTTTTATTGAACACATCAAAAATCCTAAATGAACAGCATACAGTGATGAGCAGCATACCTGAGACAAGTCAGTGTCCATACTGACCATTGTCCACCACAGCATTAAAACCAGCAGGTTAACAATATTGAAAATATTACAGTTTTTAGTACAGTACTATTACCACTTATTTGTAGTCGAGTCCATGCGTAAAAATAAATACATAAATGAAATAAACTTAAAAGTGTAAACTACAATATGCAGTTTTTATTGTGTAATAAATTACACAATATAACAGACAACAGCAAAATCAGGCAAATCAAAACACTAAATGATACTGATACCAAATTTCACACAACCTGACAAAGAGAATAAGTGTCACACTGCTAAACTTAAAGTATGATTTATACAGGAGTTACACAAAGTCCACAGCAATGTGACAATCTTCCTGTGAAATTAGTAAACAAGGACTTAAAAATATTTAGAGGGAAAATTGGTTGCTTGCTGTATGTAAGGGCTACAAGAACTGCTTGCTGTATGTAAGGGCCACAAGAGCTGGAAAAGTATTGTGGCGTTTTTATCGCCTGAAAGGATGGTGGAGAGACGAGCGAGCTTATCTTGCTGCCCAATGCAAATGGCTGGGAGTATTTTATTCAAGCACACAATCTCACAACTCGAACACATGAGAGGGCTTAAAAGAAGGACACCCTATCACACATACCCTGGCTGAAGCCACTAAACCAAACACATTTCCCCAACACGGTGAACACATAAACAGTCCCTCCCGCAGAGCATGATGGTTATTACCCGAAACCCCGCCCACGCCACATTGCCCCCACCCGAGCTGTGACCGTCCCCGGTCACCATGGCGAACTCAGTCTAGCAGGCGTGACGGTGGGCGGCGCTGGCGTTGTGAACGCCGGAGTCTTTTTGCGGGGGAAGGCGGGGCACAGCCCTCTTCCTGAGGCGGACCGGCCTCCACAGAGCTCGATGTTTTGCTGACGTGGGGCTGGTAGGGAGCGAGCCGGTCCCGGTGGAGCACGACCAAGCGCGACCGCCCCGTCAACCGCACCCGGTAGACCACATCAGAGAGCTGTGCGACGACCGTGCAGGGGCCCACCCAGTGCGACATCAGCTTAGGTGAGAGCCCCCTTTTCCTTCCGGGGGAATACACCCAAACCTGCTCCCCAGTAGCAAAGTCGCGCCCCCGGCTGTGGGTATCGTACACGCGGCGCTGCTTAACCCCAGCGTCCGCCAAGTGTCTACGCGCCAATTCGTGGACACGAAACAGTTTGTCTTTCAATGAATAAAAATAGTCCAAACCTGGTTTCGTGGGTAAATCCACTTGAGGCGGGGGCCCGAACACCAGATCCACAGGCGTGCGCAACTCGCGACCGAACATTAACGCAGCTGGCGTCAGTTGCGAGGACTCCTGCACCGCTGTGCGATACGCCCAAAGCACGAGAGGCAAATGCTCGTCCCAATCTTTTTGCCGGTTGCTGGTAAGCACGGCGAGTTGGGTGGTGAGTGTTCGGTTAAACCGCTCCACGAGGCCGTCACTTTGTGGATGCAGGGGCGTGGTGCGGGTCTTTTTCACCCCGAGGCGCTCGCACACCGCCGCAAACACCTCCGCCTCGAAGTTACGCCCCTGATCACTGTGCAACTGCTCCGGGGAGCCGAATCGGCTGAACACCTCATCCACCAGCACTCGAGCCGTGGTGGAAGCGCTCTGATCCGGAACAGCGAACGCCTCCGGCCACTTGGTGAAGTAATCCATGGCCACCAGCACATAACGATTCCCGCGATCAGAGATGGGAAACGGCCCCAGAATGTCCACGCCCATACGTTCCATGGGCGCCCCCACCCGAAAGTCTTGCAAGGGCGCTCGCGAGCGCTGGGTAGGGCCCTTCTTTGCCGTGCAGACATCGCATCTGTGAACAAAAAGTTCGCTGTCAGTATGACAACCCGGCCAGTAGAACCGAGCACGCAACCGCCGCAGTGTCTTAGTTACCCCAAAGTGTCCCGAACCTGCGTGCCCATGAACCATCCCCAGCACACATGCCCGCAAAGTCCGCGGCACCAGCAGCTGAAAAGATTCGCCAGCGCCACAGGGCCGTTCCCACTGGCGGTAGAGTAAGCCCCCCCGCAACGCTAGTCGGTGAAACTGCGAGTGGAGAGCTTTTTCTTCTGGACCCAGGTGGGCAATGGCGGCATAATCCGGTCTCTGGCCCGCGTTAACCCAACCTAATACCCGCTGCAGCGCCGGGTCCTTCTCCTGTTCGTCCATTAGCTGCTCGCAGTCCATCTGTGGCACAGGCGAAACGACCACCGGCGATGGTTTAGGTGCCGCAGTGACTCGGCTGCACGCCGGCTCGGACGGCCGATTACCGACGGGGGCTTCGGAAGACTGCGCAGGGAGAATGTTCTGATTCACGGGGGTCGGGGTGTGTTCGATGTCGTGACCACCCACACGCTCTTCAACCCGCTCGCAGTGTCGACAACGCTCCTTGCTGCACGGCCGGCGGGATAACGCATCGGCGTTAGCGTGCAATTTTCCCGCTCGGTGCTGAACGGTAAAATGATAGTCCTGCAACCGTTCGAGCCAACGCGCTAACTGCCCCTCGGGCTCTTTAAAACTGAGCAGCCACACCAGCGAAGCGTGGTCGGTCCGCAGCAAGAAGGATTGCCCGTATAAATACGGCCTAAAATGCTTAAGGGCCGCGACGACCGCAAGCAGCTCGCGCCGCGTGACGCAGTAATTCTTTTCCGGCCCAGACAACGCGCGGCTGAAGTACGCGACAACACGCTCTTTGTCCCCGGCAACCTGAGACAGGACGGCCCCCAGCCCTACATCGCTCGCGTCCGTGTCGAGAATAAACGTACGAGCTATATCCGGATATTCGAGAACGGGCGACGTAACCAGAGCTTCCCGTAACCGTGTGAACGCACGCGCGTGCTCCCTGTCCCAGCGAAACGGCTGGTTCTTTCTCGTGAGCGCGTGCAGCGGGCTGGCGATCGTAGCAAAATCCCTCACGAACCGACGATAGTACGACGCTAACCCGAGAAAGGTGCGCAGCTGCGACACATTCGACGGCTCAGGCCAATTCTGTACCGCGGCAATTTTGGCTGGATCGGTGGCAATCCCTTGAGCGCTAATGACGTGTCCCAGAAAGACAGTTTCTTGCCGCAACAACTGGCACTTTTTGGGATTGAGCCGCAAATTCGCCCGCCGGATAGCTAGAAACACCTCCCGTAGGTTAGCTAGCGCGACCGCAAAATCCTTGCCGTGTACCAATAAATCGTCTAAGTAGACGACACAACGGTTGCGAGGGATCTCTGCCAATACTCTCTCCATCAACCGTTCGAACGTAGCGGGAGCGTTGCAGAGGCCGAACGGCATGCGCCGAAATTGCCATAGCCCTTGTCCGATGGAAAACGCGGTTTTGGGTCGTGCTTCCGGGGCGAGCTCTACTTGCCAGTACCCGCTACGCAAATCCAACGAGCTAAACCACGCCGAGCCCGCAACGTGTTCCAACGCATCATCTATTCGCGGCAACGGATAAGAATCTTTACGCGTCACCTCGTTTAACCGCCGGTAGTCCACACAAAACCGCCACGATTCGTCCTTTTTACGCACGAGTACAACGGGTGAAGACCACGGTCCGGATGCTGGCTCTATGACGCCCGAGTCGGCCATCTCACGCAGCTGCTGCTCGGCTATAGCTCGTTTAGCTAACGGGCGGCGTCTCGGATGTAACCGAACAGGAGCGGCGTTACCTGTATCGATGTGGTGCTGCACCAGATCGGTATGCGTGCACTCGCGCTCATCCACTGCGAAAATATCTGCGAACTCGTGCAAAAGGGACTTCACAGCGTCGGTCTGCGTCTGATTTAGCCCCACACTACTACGCTGCATCAGCTCGGCCATTATTCTCGCTCGGACAGCTACCGGATGTTTACACGGCGCGTCCACCGGAAGTTCCGCCCCCTTGGTGCGTGCTACTAACCCGTCCGGCTGCGCTTTGGGCACTAGCAACCTAGCTAAACCGAAACTACCACGCAGAGTCCCGTCCGCGAGATTTAGTACCGCACCCCACCTTTCCAAAATGTCTAATCCCAAGATACAATCATCCTCTATATCCGCCACAAAGAATGGGTGAAAAAGAATGATTGCACCTACTTGTATTCGCACTGTGCGACAGGCCCGTATCCTCAGATAACTCCCCGACACGGTGCGAATGTTCACGGCCGGGTCCGGCAGCACACGACCGCGCTCTCCATGCTCCAACAATCCCCCGCGCAGCAGCGAAACTGTAGAGCCGGTGTCCACGAGCGCCCGCAGCGAAACGTTGTCCAGGCCGCAGTCCACATAGACCCCGGCGCGATTTCCGACACGTCCCGACCGGAAGTTAAATCCGGCAGTTGGGGAAACAAAGATGGCTGTGGGAGGCGGTTTCCCCTCGGCGCCCCCCGAAGCTAGTTTAACGGCTGCTGGGGTACGCTGTCCTCCGGCCGGAGAGCGTTGCAGCGGTGGTCTGGCGGTCCCTGGCCTCGGCGTCGTCGCGGAAACTCGGAGGCTGGGTCGAGGCCTAGCCGTGACGGGTAGCCCTGTCCCCGGCTAGGTTCACCTACCCAGCGGCCGCGAGCCACCGAAGATCGCTCGGCTCTCTCGCCGCGGTGTTCACCCAAGATGGGCTCGGCGCGCTCGGCCTCACGCAGCGCCTCGGACAGGGACGCCGGTGCCGCTAACCGGAGGTGCTCGCGAAGCCGGTACGGCCGGACTCCCCGAAGGAACGCGCGACGAGCTAGCTCCTCCTGCTGGCCGTGTCCGAAATCCGGATAGCCCTGGCGCGCGAGAGATCGCAGGTCCATGGCGAACGCCCCTAGTGGCTCAGAGGCGCTCCGCACGCGGGTTGCCAACTCCTCGCCCGCGGCCTCGTTACGATCCCCTGCGCCGAAGCGGAAACAGAGCGACTGCTGCAGCTTCACCCAATCCCCCCGCTCATCAGCCCGGAGATCTTGCATCGCCCGCAGCGCGTCACCCTCCAACGAGAGGGCCACCCGGACAGCTGTTTCCGCCGGGGACCAGCCCGCGAATTTGGCGGCTAGCTCTACCTGGGCGATGAACGCGTGGGGGTCGCCGGCGCCGTTGTAGGCCGGCAGGCGTAGCTGCAGGTCGCTTCGCTGGCGGACGGAACACGGAGCTGTAGCTTGCTCCGGCGTCGGCGCCATGTCACTGGAGGAATCCGCTCCGAGGTCTAATGCCGGAACCTGGAACGCGCCGCTCCGCTCCGGTCGCCGCTCCTTGCCTGCGCTGGCCCCGTCAGGGAGGGTCTTCCTCCTCAGCTGCTCCGCCACTCGGCGGCCTCTTTGGATCCTCCGGATTTCCTCCGGGGTGCGCTCTAACTCGCGACTCTCCATCCCACTTCTGACACCAAATGTGGCGTTTTTATCGCCTGAAAGGATGGTGGAGAGACGAGCGAGCTTATCTTGCTGCCCAATGCAAATGGCTGGGAGTATTTTATTCAAGCACACAATCTCACAACTCGAACACATGAGAGGGCTTAAAAGAAGGACACCCTATCACACATACCCTGGCTGAAGCCACTAAACCAAACACATTTCCCCAACACGGTGAACACATAAACAGTCCCTCCCGCAGAGCATGATGGTTATTACCCGAAACCCCGCCCACGCCACAGTATATTTCTCACCAGCTACATCAGTCTTCTCTTGTGATGTCTGCAACTCCTGAAGCTGCTTAGTATATACAGTAATGGAACAAAAAAAAAATTTTAAATATTTGAGATTTACCCACACACCATTTAGCTACTCCATTCTCAACTGTCTGAAGGTTGAGAGGTGGGCTTGAGCTTGCTCGTCAGCTGCTGCTTACCTGACTGATGATGTGGCGCTGATGGAGACTCCAGGAACATTTTCCTGCAGTTTCTTTTAAATTCTTGTTTTCCTCAAATGCGTCTAAAACCGTTCCACAAACAAACATTTCTTTATTTATAGAATATAATTAACTGATGTCTGTAAAGTTACATGTTTTGGTAATTAATGTTAAACACTAAACACTATATAATAAAACGTCTCGGATTACGACATGCTGCGTAAAAACGCTATGGGAACGCTCCTCGCGTGACCGATTGTTGAAGCATGTGTCAAACACGCCAAAAATTTTGGCATATATAACCTCGGTCAGGTGACGTCATTCTATTAGGTGCACCTGGAGGTTATAAAGAGGCATAAACCGAAAACATCCTCAGGTCAATTTTGTCTTTAAAGATGTCCAGTCACGCATGCAGCATCTCGTTCCTGCTTTTTCAGGGAACAGGGTTACAGCAAAGTAACCCGAGACATTCCCTTTCAAAAGCTACACTCGATGCTGTGTGAAATCGCTATGGAAAGAGAATACCAACTCCGCCGCATTGCAAGTGTCTGGACCCACAGGGTATGTAGTGTGCCAAGGAGTCTAGACATAATTCTGGGAACACCTTTAGCCAGAGCAATTGATAAGGCAAGCTTCCTTGTTGAATGGGCTCCTAATCACTAAAGGCGAAGTGTGCCACGCGCCTCATAGGCTAGGGCACTAGCATCTCTCACCCGACTCATCTAGTGGCAGCTGCCCTTCGGCCGCGGTCCCATGACATATAAAACCTGCTCTGATTTACGCCACTGGCTAGTGCGGTGGTGTGCTGTAAATTTAAAGAGCATGAACTGGACACAGTAAATGAAGTCTTACTGCTCCGGAGCTGTAACAGTGGAGGACAGAGGCTTCGAGAACAAATGCGGAAGATAGTTGGGTGAGGATCCAGAATAGCTGTAGCTAGCCAACTGGCAAAGCCTAAGCACGATAGAAAGGCTGATGAGGCCCGCGATTAAGCCGGCAACTAAGGGGTGCTTTCCACAAACCCCATCAGTCAGGACGTAGGCCTAAAAGTGGCTACATACGTTCTGAGTGTACTAGGGCATAAGCCCGAGGTCAATTTTCTTGCAGAAACTCCAGCACTAAAACAGTTAGGCAGTGGACTGGGTCTACATGTTTTACTATGTCCTGGAATGTAAATGATCCTGAGGGACAAGAATTTGTCCTGCCCCCAAAGCAGAACCTAGTGCGCTAGTTTTCCTAGCGGCGCAAGCCTAGTTTGCCCAGGCGATTATCGTAGTGTTGACTATGGACTACCGTAGTGTTGTCCATCCACGCTAGGCCACGTTAGCTTCTTGACTGCTGGGAGTATTTCAAGGCCAGAAATAGGGTCATCATTT
This sequence comes from Clarias gariepinus, assembly GCF_024256425.1. Classification (NCBI taxonomy): domain Eukaryota; kingdom Metazoa; phylum Chordata; class Actinopteri; order Siluriformes; family Clariidae; genus Clarias; species Clarias gariepinus. The sequence goes on along the minus strand of NC_071109.1, from coordinate 8,516,359 downwards.
CGAGTCAATTGATGTGCCATGCAAGAAGATGACCTCTACAGATCCCTTGGGCTGGACGGCCATCTAAGGCTGCACCCTAGCCCGTAAGAGAAAACGTCTGTCGTTAGCAGCTTGCGACGACAACACGGACCTAGAGTGGGACCCAGAGTCAAGGATGAGGGTCTGAACCACATAGAGAGGGTACGAAGCTGCCGAAATTGGCCCTTGGATGAAGACTGAGCCAGAATGAGCCAGTCGTCTTTGTAATTTAGGATACGGATGCCCTGGAATTCCAGGAGACAGCTGTGCCTGCATTGCGGTAGAATCCCATGTGACACCCATGATATGTAAGATTAGACAGGGGTTAGATGTTCAGCATCAAACGTGGCAGGAAGGAACCGAACACCTAACATTTTCGCTGGAGCCCGCTGCTCCCCGAACACCAGTGGTGGCGGAGATTGAACCACGGCCCCTCTTGCCAGTGCTCAGATCTCTCAATAGGTCAGCCTGGTATGCCTGCAAAGCCATTGTGTGCAGGACAACACCAGCCTGACCTGCTGCATGAAAAAGCTTTTCCCACCATGAAGCTGTTAGTCTACATGCTTCGTGGGGAGTGTCGATTTTTACCGCAAGCCTCTTTTTAATCTGGGGCATCATCATAAAGGACCGCACTTTCATTTATGACATTGGAACAAATCAATGTCAATAGCACGAAAACACGGGATAAATACGGCTTATTCCATGAAAGCGTTCATTCATGGAGGTCGCCAAGAAGGGGAGGGGCCATCATTGAGGCCCCTCCTCCGGCCTCAACCGAGAGATATGCATGTGAAAAATGCGTCGCAGCTCACGACAAACAAGCAAGATTTTTGGATGCCACAGACCTGTAGCTTCTTCAATAAGAGGCTCCTTTGTCCTTTACTCGTTACCTGTATTAATGGCATCTGTTATCAGTATACAAGACACCTGTCTACAACCTCAAACAGTCACACTCCAAACTCCACTATGGCCAAGACTAAAGAACTGTCAAAGGACACCAGAAACAAAATTGTAAACCTGCACCAGGCTGGGAAGACTGAATCTGCAATAGGTAAGCAGCTTGGTGTGAAGAAATTAACTGTTTGAGCAATTATTAGAAAATGTAAGACATATGAGATCACTGATAATGTCCCTTGATTTGGGGCTCCACGCAAGATCTCACCCCGTGGGCTCAAAAAGATCACAAGAACTGTGAGCAAAAATCCCAGAACCACACGGGGTACCTAGTAATACCTAAAGAGAGAGCTGGGACCAAAGTAAGTCCCCCTGCTTAAGCCAGTAAATGTCCAGGCCCATCTAAAGTTTTCTAGAGAGCATTTGGATGATCCAGAAAAGGATTGGGAGAGTGTCATATGGTCAGATAAAACCAAAATAGAATTTTGTGTGAAGAGAAAGAATGCTGAGGTGCATCCAAAGAACACAATACTTACTGTGAAGCATGGGGGTGGAAACATCATGCTGTGGGGCTGTTTTTCTGCAAAGGGATCAGTCGTCCTGAAATCGCCCTTCCATCAGCAATGGCATCAAAGATAAACCCTGGCTGAGTCTTTCAGCATGACAATGTTCCCAAACACACCGCCCCGGCAACTAAGGAGTGGCTTTGTAAGAAGCATTTCAAGGTCCTAGAGTGGCCTAGCCAGTATTCAGATCTTAACCCTATAGAAAACCTTTGGAGGTAGTTGAAAGACAGTGTTGCTCAGCGACAGCCCCAAAACATTATTGCTCTAAAGGAGATCTGCATGGAGGAATCGGCCAAAAGACCAGCAACGGTGTATAAAAGCTTTGGGAAGACTTACAGAAAACAATTGACCTCTGTCATTGCCAACAAAGGGTATATAATAAAGTACTGAGATGAAATTTTGTTATTGATCAAATACTCATTTTCCAACATAATTTGCAAATAAATTCCTAAAAAATCCAACAATGTGTTTTTCTGTATTTTTTTTTTATCTTTCTTATTTTGTCTCTTATAATTGAGATATGCCTATGATGAAAATTACAGGCCTCTCTTATCTTTTTAAGTTGAAGAAATTGGTGGCTGACTACTTTTATGTAGGCCCCACTGTATACAGTATATGGAAATGTATTATTTAGTATATTGCATTATAATGTACAATATATTGCTGTATATTTTTTTTTGTAGGGGATTGCATTATGTCTATATTTACATCAAACTAAAGTGACATCTAGCATATAAAAATGCAAAGTTCACAAATTGGCTCCCCGCTGGCATGGTTAAGCCACGGGTGCCAGCGATCTTGTCACCAACTTACCAATATATACAGTTATTGATTATCAATGTTAATGTGTTGATGTTTGGTAATGTAAATTTTATGGCTGACTGGTTTATGTGACACAATTAATGCTGCTTATAAAAAAAAAAATGGCATTGTTTAGTTACAGTAAGATGCTGCAAAGTATGCAAAGATAAAAATATTGGGAAAAAACACTTTATTATAAGCAATAACAACTAAAAGTCTTCAAAATTTTCACTATCCTGTCATTCTGATATGACCAGCCCAGTGTGAAGGAGTGCCTTCCGTTTCACGGGTTGCACATCCCTATCCGATGCCAGCTCACAGAGGCTGAGCTCGATTTATTTTCAGTCTTTACTGAGGCAGAAAAATCATTCAGACCCTGCTGTAGACATTGAAACCACTATCCAATGATGGCCAGTCAATGAGCAATAAGGATGACTTGGAGAAGACCATGAGCTTCTGTGTTGCATGTGCTCAATTGCAGAACCAATGATTCTTCATATGATGGACAGCTGCTGGTTAAAATGGAAGCACTTTCTTTTCCATGTTTTGGCACATGGTTAACATTTTTTTTTTTTTTATTAAAGTTAAAGCTGTGGTTTTTATTGTAATTAAGATCTACTTTTTATCAATATATAATTCAGTAAAAAGCGTATATTCTTATTTGGATTTTAAATGCAATAAACATACACTAATCGCCCATAACATTACAATGTGAAACATTATGCCCAGTATTGTGTAGGTTCCCCTTGTTTCACTGCGGGAGCTCTGGCCCCTCAGAAGATGACTCGGTAAACCCTATGATAACAACTTCTTCGTCTTCTTCTTTCATTCGTATTATTATTAGTAATAATAGTAATAGTAGTAGTAGTAGTAGTGGTAGTAGTAGATAGATAGATGGATAAAAACTGCATTAATCACCAAAGAAAACTCCAGAAAAAGAAACAGAAATGTAGTAGCAGCATGGCTAATGAGCCAAAAGTTTTTCTATTAAAAATAATAATAAGTGAGAAGAGATTACAGCTGGACAGTGCAGGAGTGGGCTATACAGTATATCCATAGGATAAACTATAAAAAAAAAAAAAGCAATTGAAAACAAATGACATGTACATAGAAAGAAAAGTACAGATAGAGCTACTGGATGGGCTGCTATTCATGTCGACACGCAAAAGTTAACAGTAGTAGTAATAGTAGTAGCAGTATTAATTAATTAATTAATTAATTTATTTATTTATTTGTAATCATTTTACAAAATCTACCAATTGTGCTCATTGAAAGCACTTACAGTATATTGCTATGGACACTGGTGGCTCAGTGGTAGGTGTTTTGCCTGCCATGCAGAAGGCCAAGATTCAATACCCTAGCCAAACCATTGGATTCAGTGTCAGTCCCAAGCCTGGATAGAATGGGAGGGTTGTGTCAGGAAGGATATTCAGCGTAAAACCTGTGCCTAGCTTGGGTGCGGACTGGATGGTCTGCTGTGTCAACCCCTTGCTGGGAGCAGATCAAAGATCAACAACAAAAGCACTTAGCCTATATATTGTTATTAGCTCCTTTATCAGTCTCATGTGTAATCATGGACACCACAAAAAAAAAAAAAATCATGAAATAAATCATGAAAGAAAAAAGATACTACTACTACTACTACTGAAAATAATATTAATACTATAAATGCATTTTTTTTTACTTTTCTCTCACTCACAGTTTTACACATTACACCTGGTGTAAATACAGCATAATACTGGCCATTTTCACAACAGGATAAATCCACACTTAACATCAATACAGTATGTCATGACCCCTAAATATCAGATATTTATGACCAACGGTGCATACATGTAATTCCACTTTCTCCCACAGAGTGTTCTGTAATTGATCTTCTACCAGTCATGTAGCACCTCATTAGTCAAATACAAGGCCAATGAGATATAAATATTTATGGCCAACTCAGTTATGGCTTCCTTTCCTGCATTAATATGGCACATCTGTTTTGCACTCTCAAATACAAGCAGGCAGACACACTCAACATCTTTAAAGATTGTGAATGCAGATTAATACCAGTTTAAAGGATTAATAGTAATTTCAAGCAGATCGGTGTTTCCATTGCCAGTGTTGAAATAAATGTAGACTCTCTTTACATGCTGTATCTTCAGTCACTGCCACTTTTATTTAGCATATGGTTGTGCAGATTGGCAAACATTTAAAAACGTTTCATAGTAATAACAGAATTAGCCTGTAAACAATATTAATATAAGCACACCAGGAAGAGAGAGAGCGAGTGAGAGAAAGAGAGAGAGTGAGAGAACAGTTAGGTTACATACTGTACTATAAGGTGTATATTTTGTTCATCCTCTTCCTCTTCGTCTGACTTTGTTGTTTTGTTTGAGGGGCCTAACCATTTACTTCTTACTATTAACATAAGGTAACCACATACCTTCTACATGCTACTCTTCCCTTAAAAAGTACATTTTTATAACATTTCATACACAACACCTCAACAAAAATCATTAAACATGTGTGGGGTGTACTGCAAAAGCCTATTCGATGTCACTATTAACAATCAAGTTGAAAACAGAATTTAATTAGAACTGTCCATCCCAGTTTTCATAAGGTTTTACCTACAATTTTCCATAACTGTATAATCTGACCCCTATAAAGATCATTAAATGTATGTAAATAAGGAGCAACTTTATGAACATATCTGCTAAACAAGTGTGCTCTCCTCATGGCCTAGCAAAACTGACTAGACTAACCACATATTTGCTTTTAACATTCCAAAATTAAGTCCCCAAGAATAAAATAGTAGTCAGGTGCTGACATTGCTGATGCTCAGTAGGTGTTCCAGTTTATACCCTAGGACATTCAGCGGGGTTAAGGTCAGGGCTCTGTGCAAGCCACTCGAGCTCTTTCATAACAACCCTGGGAAATCATGTCCTTGTGGACCTTGAGCAGGTGAGACCACAGTACTTGAACCCAGGTGTGGACCACAATAACCTATTTGGGTTGTGTTTGTTAGGAGAATACTTGTTTGCTTTTTTCTAATATTTTTATTACTGGCCAGTGCATGAAACAGCAAATAAACCAAAAGTATACAATTTTACTCTAATTCAAAGTTGGCAATGAGGCTAATAGGACCGAAAGTGCCCTAGAAAATTTGGCTGACAAATTATCTGCAGTGGCAACCAGACAAAGCTGGACTGTTTGAATAGCATTATAAATGATGGCACATTCAGTGGCCAGAACAAAACTCACAGAAGCAATCAGTCATTATTTCAGCCCTCATTTTAGAGGGGGCAGTGATCAAACGAGTCAAGAGCAATGTGGAGAATCCTTCCAATCAAGTCTTTAAATGACATTTACATTAGATGATGAGAGTCTTATGTGGTCGATGCTTATGATCAAATTCATGACTAGGTTTTTAATCATAAAATTGCAGTGTAATCTTTTATAAATTGTAAGTAATATATTTTTGTTGCATAAACAGAACAGATTACAAATGTAGTGATAAGGAAAAATGCATAGACACATGGGGTATTTGACATACTTCCAATGCATGTACTAATATGTTTTTGCATATGAACAAAAACCAATGTGTTTATAAACATAAAAAAAAATACTGAAAAGAAAACAATGATAAAGGAAAAAAGTATTTAAACACAGCCGATTATCAACTTTAGCACTCTGCTGTAAAGCTGTTGTTGGCAGCTGCAGCTTTGAGTAGTCTATGGTGTAAGTAATTAGCTTTTTCCCGGATTGTGGTTCAATTTTGGCTCATTCCCCTTAACAAATCATTTTCAAATCCTTATGGGTATAAGGTCCCAGTAATGGACTTTTAATTTCTAAAACCTCCATTAACATTCATGTTTTCAAGTCAATAAATTGGATAGGCCATGCCAGTACTGTTTGACTTATTTTGGCTGTATATATTGTACAAACTTCAAACTTTTTTGCAAATTCTTGGCTGATAAGAATACATTCCTGCTTTACTCCATTCACGGTCAGTTCAATCACATGTAATCCACCAGCAGCATTTGCAGAGAAGCAGCCTGATATCATGATGCTCCCATCTGTGTACTCCACTGTGGGTATGGTCTTCCTGGGCTCAGACACACCACCCCTCTTATTCCAAACACGATGATCGAAATTTCTGCCAAAGAGTTCTCTTTTTTTTTTTTTTTTTGTCTAAATGCCTTCAGACATGCATGGCTCTGCATTTTTAGAAGAGGGATTTTGCACAAATAGATAAACACAATCATGCACATACAGTATATTGTGCTTTGCAGATTTTAGCCTTAGAGGTCATAGACTCATTCTGTCAGTTACCAACACTACTAAATAAATCAACAGTACTAATAAATCAACAGTATTCCATCCCATTGACCTGTTATAAGAATAAGCATCACAAAGAGATAAATTATTAACGAATTTATGACCTAGTACCCGAATGCAATAAATTAATTATAATTTTTGTATATTACAAATACAATTTATTATTATTATTATTATTATTATTATTATTAGTAGTAGTAGTAGTAGTAGTAGTAGTAGTATTACTATAGTACATCAGAACAATTCAGGACACAGTGCACTTTTAAGGTCTATACAGGACTGTATATAAAAAAAGGCATACAGTAATCGCAGTCATGGCCCCCTAGTGGTGGTGAAAAGGCCTTATACTGGCCTGTCTGACAAAAAAAAAATCTTGCACACATTCACCTACAGTATAGGTTTGATCATGCACAAAATGCATTGGCTGGTTCATGTGTAAAAATGATTTCTCATGTAACAACTTAACAATATCAGTCTTGGAACAAAAACTCCATGCACTGGTCATTTAGGTCATCGGCTGACTTTATTTTATTGCCATATAACATGGTTATGTTGAGCCTAGACCCCATCAACTTAAACAAACCACAAAACATAGCAGTGTCACAATTTAAGCTTTTTTCCTTGATGTGTCTCACTAACAAGTGCTTTTCTCATGAACACACAGCAGTCCGAATTCTGTTCCGAGTCCGAGTTCTCATCACAGTGTGTGTATACGGAAATGCTCTAAATTTTACTACTAAACATAGCTACTGTATGGTTTTTACTGTTGTTTTTTTTTTACTAAGCAACTTCACCATGGGTTTTTCGGTGATCTCCATCCATGATTCATGATAGTTTTTATTTTTCTGCAATCATATATTTTTTATGCTAATAAATACTTTGGTGTTGATATTAATAAAAAAATATCATGTTTGTAAACATAGTGTCCATGTTGACACATACAGTACAGAAAAAAAATCAATGCTACACAGCTTAGATGCAGGTAAATTGAAGCTGAGAGGCAATCTCAAGCACCACTAAACTGCAGTGCATGATGTGGAGCTTCGATAGGGAAAAAAAGACATGCCAAGGGTTGTGTTATCTTCCGTCCTTATAATAATCCTCTCTATACTTGAATGATCCCTTGGTCTTTTCATCTGGATTCTGAGTTGCGCGCACACACACACACACACACACACACACACACAAACACACACAAACCCATCCACCATCTGCAGTGTAAAACTGTTACTTAGCAACTGCCATTTTTCTTTTTTATAGTCTTGCCCAGCATGACAGATGTAATTATTTACTTTGGCCAGTGTTACAGAACTGGTGCAAGAGCAACAAAACACAGAGATATTCGCACATTACTAGTGCCAGATGCACTTCAAACTATCTGACTAACAGCTCCGAAGAACTCAACGTTGCTTGAGAAGCAGAGCTGCTTTTCTTTTGTAGCGCATACAGTATAACAGGATTTTTTTGGACAATAGCTGAAGTATAAAAACCTCTCTATAGGTAGTCTTTAAAGGGATGTTTTTATCACTTTCGATTTTTGTAAAATCCAACTGCTGACACCTTCCATCTAGTAGTATTTCAAACATATACTGACTGATCACTTTAATGGGAATATCAATACCCCTCCTGGTAACCTGTATTAGGTTTCTGTTCCTGGCAGACTGGACTGCAATATGGTGTAGTCTTCTGTTTTTGCAGCCTTTACACTTTACGGTTTACTCTGTTGTGTTGAGATGATTCTTCGCTGGCCATGGTTATCAAGAGTGGTTGTAAACAGTTTTTCGTTTTCTGAATCAATTTGTTTATTTAATTCTGGATTGGAATTCTGGACTGAAATCGGTTTACGAAATACTCAAAGCAGTCTCTCTGGCACCAATAACCATGCCACACTGTAAAAGTTCCTCCCCCCCAAAGAAATGTGATTAGATGAATAGATTCACTAAATCACTTGACCTGTTAAATGCATTACGTTTGCATTGCAGTTTGGAAATGATTGGATAAAAACACGGTTCTATCTTTATTATTTACTGTAGAATTAGGAATAGGAGTACTGCTGTATCTTTTTCCCATGATGGTTAATTGAACTCAATCAGACACATTCACCTTTTTATTTATATTGTCATGACGGATTTATTGAAATATGGTTAGAAGGAGAAAATGAGTATTGCTTTCCGGTTGTTTTGATTTGTTTTGTAAAAGAACATCTTAGTGGTGGCAATCAATTTTAATTCTAAGAGATATTTATTTCCGTTCCACCTCTGCGTGATGTTTGATTTCCTGTGGCATGTGATAATCCATAATAGCTGTGCTTCAGACAACAATGAAGAAAGCATTAAATGTGGCATAAAATCACAGTTGTTTGGTGTAGTACAGTTAAGACAAGACTTCAGGTGCAGAAAGCAATTTAAGTCTTTACCTATTGAGATTCTTTGACATTGATATATGATAGTGCTTGAGGGTTTTCATAGTATTACTGAATTGCAAGCAATGTTGACTCTACACATAAATAAATAAATAAATAAATAAATAAATATAAAAATAAGTGGTCTTCAAGCATATTATATGTAAAATATTTGTATATTACAGTATGTTGTGGGAAAAAAAGCAGGGATAATTAAGCAGTTGATACAACATTGAAGAACATTACCTGAATCCAATCACATGTTTTATAGTATAAACCTTATTCGTAAGGATTTGCTGGAGATACCTTCACATACGCAATTTGCAATTGTTCTATTTTACTGAAATAGACAAGGCCATTCTTTCTACCTGTTTTGGCAAATATATATGTGAGAGAGATATTGGCAAGAAATTCAGCTTGTTTAGGTCAAGTATTGATATTCTTTAATAAATGTGACCTTTGCTGACCGCAGACAGTAACAGAAATAGTTGTAGGCTGTTATTTTTTGGCATAAACACACTGGTTATCCAATAAATAAATAATTAATAAAAATAAATAAACTTGCAAATTACTTAAAATGGTCTTAGAACTGGCCAGTGCAATATTCAAACCTGGAAGAGTAACTAAAACAAACAAACAAACAAACAAACAAATAAACCAAAATATAAAGAAAGAAAGAAAGAAAGAAAGAAAGAAAGAACGAATGGATAAATGTCTGTGATCAGAGATCACTTATTAAATGCTTGCATTTTGGGAATCACAGCTATATTTAATAGTGAAACTGCGAGCATTTCCACACACACACACACACACACACACGCACGCACGCACGCACACACACACACACACACACACACACACACACACACACAATGTTATGAGAAGTCACATGACTGAAATGGCCACTTGTTAGTGAGATGGTAAATATTAAGTTATGATCTGGTGTTGTTATGATCTAGTTGGTCAGGTCTGTCTCAGATGTACCCTAAATGTACCGAAAGACCAGTATTTTCCATCAATGGAATTTGTTCTTCAGGTATGGGACAGGAATATTCCCGGTCAACAAAGCCAGCACTCATGAGGTTTAGCCTATAAAAGGCTCTGGGAGCATGTGTGCAAGTATACATTTTTTACATAAATTGGCCACCACTTGGGATGGTCTAGAGAAGACTTTACAGAGTAGTTTCACTCTCTTGTCACCAATCCAAGATCTTGGCTGAAAATGAGCAAAAACCAGCAGATACTTTTAAACATCCCCATTGTTAGAAATATGCCAAAACAAATGCCTACAAGAACTAAAAAACCCAATGTGTCCACTTCAGAGCCTCTGTAGACTAATAAACATCACCTGAACATCAACACTCCACCCACATCCGTACAGCATGTAAGGATGCTCAGTTCAGTTGCCCAGTTTTAAAATAATGTTTTGTGTCGCTCTCACCAGTCATTGCCAAGCCTTACTGTATATTCTGCACATGTTATTTTTAAGTTTTGACTTAGTGTTGTGCCCCATTACAAAATTCTGTCTTGTCCTGTTAATGTGGTTTATTGCTCTCTCCTGACCTTTGCCTGTTTCCTGACTTTGAGCTTGATTATGCCTTGGATATTGTTTGCTTAATGTTTTTGATATTAAAGCTGAATCAACCTTCAACTTATGTATTTCTGTAAGTTCCTAACACCCACACACACACACCTCACATTCATCAAACATTCCCTACTTACAAGTCTCACTTTGAATCCAGATTTGATGGATTAGACTCACAATCCACAAAGTATCTGAGGTGTACTGCCTTGTATACTTATAGTATATGGTATGTTCATGCCCAATTGGAAAGGGAAAACCCAGGCTCAGGGAACTGGTCTTGGAGGGATTAGCGCATGTTTTCATGGGACAGAGGGAGTAAAAGGGAACGAGAGAGAAAGAGAGAGAGAGAGAGAGAGAAGAATTAAGCAAGATAGAAATGGGGTCTTAAATGCACCCCAGGTATGCCACGCAACCCAATTGTCCTCCATTGGACTGCATCAAGAAATGCTGGACAATGAAACTAGACACAAGAACTTTGACAATCCCATCGTCCAGTGACAAAGTGTTCCAGCACAACAAAGTCTTTTTGGCACTATGCTCTTCTACCAACAATTACCTGCAACAGGTCTTACAGAGCTGGTGGGTAAAAGCAAATAGGTAGCCAATTAGATGAGTTTGAGTGGCAACAGGTGGACCAACCACTGATGGCACACCTCATCAGTTCAGTTATCTGTTCACCCTCTGTTTGAAGAAGGCTAAATGAATATTGAGACCTTCATGAAACTTTTGTGTTTTGGACACACCCTTGGGTTGCTCAGGTCTTTCTCTTTGATTATAAGCTGAAAGCCCAAAAAAGACACCCATGAGTAAACGTTATGTTTACATTATGGTAAAATTAAAATACATATCCCAGATTTCCTGTGGGTTTATCCTGTGTCCTCTTCATCTGATGCCTGACCATGTCCTTACTACCACAAGTAGAAGAAACTTTTCAGCATTATGTCTTATTGTTGTAGCCATAATGACAGAATAGTTTTAAAATTAAATTTTAAGCAATTTTATTTTGAATAATCTATTTGCCAATGGTTAACTGTTTTTCCTGCAAAGATGCCATCATATAATTTCCTATGAAATTTTTGGAGTCTAATGTTCAAAAATGTTATGCAGTTGAAGTTACTCAAACTACTAATTCTTATCTTGTAACTGTGTTAAAAATAAATACATACAAAAATAATATATACATAAATACATTAAAAAATCTAATTTCCTTTTTAGAGGAAAAAAACTAGATAATTAAAAAAGGATGCTGTCTAAAATATGTCAGTATCATAAAAAGCCTGTAGAAAGGCTGTAGAAAGTTGTATTTACCCACTTAATCTTTTCTGCAGATCCATCTGTAATGGAGAAAAATGTTTTCCTAAGTTAAGCATTTTCAAATTTTTAACCATTTTATACTGATCAGCCATAACTTCAACACCATCGTCGAAAATAGTCAACATTGGCCATCATAGAAAGGCACCAGAACACCTACAGTAGTGCACCACAGCCTGCTGATCAGGTCCCCAAACTCCCTAGATAGCAGTTGGATTGAGCACCCATGATATGTACCGGACAAACAAAACTGATCCAAGAAGGCCTCACACAGGGAAGATAAAAAGGAGCAATAAAACCATTACTACTGTCCCATAGTACAAATTAAGCCACTGTGTTAGTCATTGTATTTAGGATTTAATCACTGCCCTTAGCTGGTTGCCTCAGCTTAGAAAAGTATGAATCTGCTAAGCCTTTTTACCAGTTCATTCTCTACACACTTTTCTGTTTATTAAAGCACATACTTTGTGTTTTAATACAGTATCATGTTTCAAAGAAAACAAGATTAAATGCTCTTTAACATGGCAGAAGGGCAACCAGTTTGGTCTCAGATTTCAAAGATACTGTATGTTAATAAACAAATAACCTTTTGCAAAATCAATAAATGAGACACCCTGGTGTGGTGTAACTTAAACCTTAAAAGAACTTTAAGTTTATTATGTATCATCATAACATCTCAGTGCTGGTTTTCACTTGCTAGCGGTATGGTGGTGCAGTGGGTTAGACTGTGGCTTCATGTTTCCAGGTTTAAGGAGTTCAAGTCCAGCCTTAGTTCTCTGCGTGTGGATTTTGCATGTTCTGGCCCATGTTTGGTTTGTTTTCACCAGGTAATCCAGTGTCCTCCCGCAGTCCAAAGGAATCAGCAAATAAGGCTAATTGACGTTTACAAATTCCTCATAGTGTATGAGTGAGCATGTGAGTGTGCTTGCAATAAATTGGCGCCTCATCCGGAGTGTATCGCGCCAAATGCTCAAGGTCTGCTGGTGTAGGCTGCAGGCTTCCCATGACCCTGTGCAGTAGAGAATGCATAAGTGAGGAAGTTTCATAATGTAAAGAAGTTATGGAATGATATACAGTTAGTGTTTTGATATACAGTATGAGCCCGCTTCCAGAATAAATTATTCTTGCAATCCAAGGTTCCACTGTATGACTTTAAGGTATGATCAAATAATTAAAAATTATGTTGACCAAACTTGACAATTTCATAAACCACAGTAAATGCATAAATTTGGCATCCTTTAAAATAAAACAGTATAAATTAGAATTTAAAATGCATTGTTTACCTATGCCATGTATTATTTTAAATAGAAAAACATAATAATAATCTTCAGACCATGCTCTAATTGAAATGTTACTACCTGGATACTAAAACAATCTTAGGTGTGAAGAGATTGAAAAGAAAAATACAATAAATCTATTAAACTAGTTACAGATATTTGATAACTTTCTTTGCATTCCATGTTTTGTTGCAAACCTGTTGGTGACAATATAGGCCCAATCAAGCAACCTCAAACCAGAACCAGGGACCATATAGCTAACCGAAACTAGTCACATATGGCTAGTTCTTGGGAAAGAAAAGAGTTAAACAAGCTAAACAAGGGTTATAAAATTTTACTCCAATTTCTTACATTGTACTCTTGCACTAGGTGACTTCATGGTCCGTGTTCAGAAAACGAAAATGTCTAATATCCTAGACTTATGGTAATGTCCTTATATATAGCTAAATTTTGACTTAGGAAAGACTTGAAAAAAAAAACCTAAAATTATTGCCTTTAAAGCATGTTTATCTCATTCTAATAGAAATAGAACCAGTAACTAGTTATAAATTTACATGAATTTTGGAGTGTCTTTTGGAGTGATATGTGCAGCATGTGTGTGGAAAATCCAAGGTTTTTTTTATTTATTAATTCATTTATTTTACTTATATTTGAGTTTTCTATTATTGTCACCATAGGCTGATAATCTTCCCTGACAAATTAACTTTCCCTGACAAGCATTTTTCTCTTTTTAGCTAACACTTTAGATGAAGATAAATGATTGACTAATTGGCAGTAGATAGCAAGCAGGATTGGATGATATGCGATTAATATTACATGGACTTTCAGATTAAAAATGACAATAAAATTAACATTTAGTATTTTAAATTACTTTAATTTTAACAATTCTTCATCTTGCTTTTATATTCAGTAAATATTATTTTGAAGTTCTGATGTTAATTATATTTTACTACTGATAGAAATTATGAATATTATTAAAATTCTAGTAAAGTAGAAGCTGTGTTTGTGCTTTAACTTTCTTAAAATAACCTTTACAGTTTACTTGGCATCACTCTTAATAGAGTGATGTTCATTGTCCTAAAGTGCTAAATAGCCAGAAAAGAAAATACATCTAAATCTATAAACTTATGTGTCTTATTAATGGGTAAAAACGGAGCCAAATAAAACAGACAGACTATGAACAAGATTATATTACAATTTTAGAGTACGGTCAAAAGTCATTAATAGATTTAGAGAATGTTATGCTTATTAGATTGGACTGCATTGCAAGCTTAAACAAGGTAGAAAAGTAAAAAATAGCATGCTTTTAATAATAACAAATAGTCTAATCCATACATTTCCCTTTCCCTTCCCAAAAGGCAGATTGTACTATGAGTTTTAGTCTTCCCTAGTCTATCACATATCAGCTGATTTGTTGAATGCCTACAGTACCTGAAATCAGGGCTGTTTGGCATTACTTAAAAGCACTTTAGACCATTTCATGATAATGTTACTACCTGGATACTAAAACATAGGTGTGAAAAGACTGAAAAAAAAAGAAGCGGATGAATGACAGCAACAGCAGAGATATTTCAGGTCTGCAGTGAGCAGATTGGGATATTATGCACTAACTTATTCACATTCCAACATGAGCATGGGCAGACGCCTTGAGCGTCATTGCAGACACTCCGGTAAGGGTGCCTCACTTTCTGACAAACGTAGTAATCCTATTGTTATTGATGCAAACCCCTCAGCACTTCACCAACCAGGGATAGTTTTTTTTGACTACTGATGAAACCTTGTGCATAAAAAATACATGCAACTAAAAACCATGCAACAAATTCACCACCTATAGGACATCTGGCCATTAGTAAAGGTTTTGCAAAACATGTAGGTTCTGAAATATATACAGATATAGTTTACAACTAATCCTTGGCTTTAATAAATCCAACTCTCAGTCCAGAAACTGTTGAATTTCACCCACACCAGTCTAATAACCAGTTTAATAAGTACTAAACAGGATCCACAGTCTTACATCCAACAAAAACTACCATGTTCTGATTGTAAGATCACACTCAACAAAGCTAAATAGATTTTTTTAATGCTTAATAAACATAACACATCTGACAAAATCAAATGGAACTAGTAAAAAAAAAATACACTCCGATACAACAAACACATACTGTATATTGGCTATTTATTTAATTAATCATAATTTTTTCAGTGACAAGGCAGGAGTCTTCCATCCTTGTTTGGTAGAGTCTCAAAGAAAGCCTCTTACCAAGCCCTGAGTGTTTAGTAACCATTTTGGAACAGATTGGCAGATTTTTTTTTTTTTTTTTTTACAAAGTCCTTTCTTTGAATCCCATTAAAAGAATCCCGTCCTTTGGATGTGCCGGAGAAAATTTGCCAAAATGTAATGCAAACCTGGATATTGCAAACAAAGGCACAATGAATGCATCCCATAATCAAGGTCAAAGCTCGTCCAAAAATATTAGTATGTGACTTTATTTTTGGAAAGACAGTGTATATTCACAGCTGTATATTAGAGCTTCTTGCATTCTACTAATGACTCACTCAGTGGGCTGGTTTTTTTTTTTTTGTGTTGGCATCATCTGGGGAGAGGGGCAACTTCCTAAAAGCCAGGGGCAGGCAAGCATCGGTCAATAGATGGGAAAAACATCAGACTTAGACATCAGAAAACCTCTCATTAAACAAACTACATGCTTTGCTTCTAAGTCCTAGCGTTTTTGAGTCTCAATGCCTTGTCAATATCACATCCCATAAAGTCCTCGCTCTATATAACACTGTTTTATTCTTTCTATAGAAAAGGTGAACCTCACAGGCAAGTCAAGATGTTCCATCCAAATTACATTGATCAGCCCCGACCTGGCTAATGAGCACATGACTTCACAAGACCTCTGGGGATGTGCTGTAGATTTTGGTAGACAGTTGAATTTGTTCGGAGACAGATGTAGTTCAAACAATGATGTTTATAAGCAGTCTACCATGTGTGCTGTTAGCATCCACTGAGAATGCTCGGACTGACTAAGGCAGCCACATCAATGATCCCTCAAAGCTTGGGGATCCCAGCCTGCAGCAAGAATGATGCAATCAAAACTTCTTGTATTTGTTTTAGTAAAAGGAGCCAAGTATTTGTTTTCTGGTGATGAGAGATATTCCTTACTGAGTAGAGAGTAACAAGGGGGTTTGAGAAAGGTGCCCCATCTGCTTCTAAGTTATTAAATGTTGCAGCCTGAGGATATCATTCCCTTTAATTTTTATTTTATGTCTTGATGAGTGTCTGTCATTGTATTGGGCCTAAGTATACAGTATCTACACCAAAATGAACAGAAATTCCTGTAATAAATTAATAGTTTACTTGATGTGTCTTCTGAGAGTCAACCAGGCATTTTAACATTATTACCAGATATGACTTTAAATCATGTGCTGCCAAAGAAGTCAAATTAAATAAGACTCATAGGATGCATTACAATCAAAGATGTCCTTATGAGATAACATGGCATAAAAAAAAAAAACATTAAATTCTTTTTGACAAAGAAACTAGTTATTATTTCTTAATTTCATAAAAAGCCATTTTTTAATATGTGAGTTGGCGGACAACAAAAACGGTAATTTGTTAGCAAATGGCATATCACTAACACCTACACCATTTCCTTCCTTTATATATATATATATATATATATATATATATATATATATATATATTATCAATAAGACATCTTTGGGACTAGTACTTGTACTTGTACTCCTACTCAGTAAAACCTTGTCTTTGTACTTAGTGACCTTAAAGCTGTGAACATCGCATGATACACAGTATTGCTGGTAGCTGTATAAAGTGATGCTCATCTGAGCATCTTTCCCTTTGAGGTGGCATTTTGTTTCTTGTGTCCTCTCTTTCAACCCTCTGTGTCTAAAGAGGTTTAAAAGCTACATGAATGTAATGCACTTTGTATTGTAAGTATTGTGGAAAAGGACATAGCTTCAGGCTGTAATTACCCATTACCCCCCACAATTGCTCCTTTTTTTTTATATAAAAATGATGGAAACCTAGCAGTAGATGGACCATATACAGTACATTAATACTAAGTGGCCTTACTATACTATTTGTTTGTTACAAAAAAAATGAAATTAAATACTGCAGGTTATGATTGCTGCTTGCTGCATGATTAATGTGTATACATTTACCCAATAAAAAAAAAAATATGATAACTAACTACTAGTCATTACCTGTAAGCTCTCCCTGCATTTATTCTAATAGACAATTTATCCTGATCAGTATCATGAGAGATCTGCTGACAACTGTAGAAACGATGGGTTTGAGGTGGGGAGACACCCTGAATGGTACACCAGTCAATAGCAGGGAACCATATGTGCCCATACATTTTCAGACATTCACTATGGGCACTTTCTGATGCCCAGGTCACATTCTGGCTTGTTTTAAAGAGTTAAAGGGAAAATGTGGAATTCCAAAGAAGTTAGTGCAGACACTGGGAAACCACAAGCTCAGGATTGGGACCATCCTTATGGTTAAGTTAGACTAAATTAAGTTTAGCCTTTTTTTTTTATATTATATATACACTAATGCACAGTGAAACTATTTATTTTTGCATATCTCAGCTTTTTTGTTAGTAGGCTCAGCCATTATACAGTGCCGCTAGGGCAGACAGGGATTAGGGCTGCGCCCTTATCCCCAAAGGGTCTATAACAAATAAAAATGAGAAAATGATTTATTTATTATAATAGACAAGAACATTTATCCACATTATATAGTTTAGGTATTTTGAAATGCATTATATGCTCAGGAATATCTGGCAAATTTAAATCTTCGCAATTCTTTCCAGCAACAGCTGCATCTGGTACTGGCATAATGAAATTATATCAATCATATGAGTGGCAATGTGTTAAAAAAAAGTTTTTTACTTCAAGGTAATACAAATCCAATATTTTCCTCACCTGCTGTGAGAACATATTTTCTGCCTTTAGGGTGATAATTAGACCTTAAGAAACATTTGAGGCATGGGCCTGAGTTCTGCAAACACGTAGCATCATTTCTTTGCCTTCAGCAAGATCACAGAGCCACTGGGTAATGATGCTGAACATTAGCCTTGAAATGAGCCATGCAACCTGAGCTTTAGCTTGCAAGATTGTGTACTGACTCCCATTTCACCAAAGACTTCATTTCCCAGTGGATATTAAAGCACAAGGATGCTAAACAAGGCTAGTGTGAGATGATAAGTTGATTATTCTAATCCTTTTCTTCATTTCTTTTTTGCCTAATAAAGCCATAAGTTCAGCTGTGCATTTTGGAGTGAAAAAGTTTGTATATAAGTTTTTTTCTATTTTTTTTTTATTTTGTTCAGCCTTTATTCATCATGTATACACTACTGCGCAGTGAATTTCTCTATTCTTCACATATCCCGCCTTTTTGTGAGTAGGCAGGGGTCAGAGGAGAGGGTCAGCCATTATACAGCACCCCTGGAGCAGACAGGGTTAAAGGCCTCACTCAAGAGTCCAAAAGCTGTTGCTCGAACCACCAGCCTTCCGATTAGTAACTTAGAGCCTGAGCCACCACCTCCCCCAATATAGTACAACGCAAGAACTATGTGAAGGAATTGCAGAGACAACTTTGTACATGTTATCAGAACATCTGACCATTGCTCTTCTAAGTTATAAAGACCTTTTTTTGCTGTTCAAAAATACACAGAACACTGGGTTACTTTTCAAATCATCATAAACCTTATTTTATTTTTGGAGTTTGCTGTCAGAAGTGGTCCTTGATATTATGGTAAAATTTACTGCATTCCTGAACTATATCATCTGAATGCAATATGTACTCTGTGCTACACACTGGATTTATGTTGTGTTTATATGAGATATGAACAGGCACACTATTTTGGGCATGCGGCACTCATACAAAACAGGTGCATCTAGCTTGACTTCCTATTGAGCTTATTTCACCGGATGCTTAGGCCCCTGAGGCTGTGTGACTATGTTTAAAGTGTGAACAGAAAAGGTAGGAGTACTACAGCTGGTTAAAGTGATGCATGCAGCCTGTAGGGTTTTAACTTACATACTCACTCACTGATATATAAAAAAAAATCTCAAGGACTAACACAAAGTCATAGACATGATGTAATCATTATAATTAGAAAAGCCATTGTATGCCACTCACATCAGAAACTGCAGTAATGTAAAAGACTCTTTTATGTTGTGTTTGCATAGAGTCTCCTGCTATAGGCACCTCATCTGACCTCTAATCCACGTGTCTGCTGTCAGCTCTGTACTCCAGTCAGCCATTATAATCAAATATGATCATGGATATGCATATTTAACAGCAAATCATTGTCATGATGATGTTGCTTTTTTTTAAAAATTAGATATATCACTGGCCCTTAAGTCATATAAACACCAAGACCGGGATATGAGTCGCTGTGTTAAAGAGAAATGTTTCACCCAGTGTAGCACTTTAATCTAGGTGTAGAGTATTATTTATAGCTATGGACCAGCAAATGATCCATAATGCTTGTAAGTCTGTTTAAAATGTAATTTGTATAGCTATCCAAAAGCATTTTATTACACATCAAACCATGAACCTTTCCACGCTGTGTAGAACTTACAGCCTGGAACTGAAATGGACTTAATTGATTCCCTTCTCTGACTAATGCCCTCTAATTTACTAATTTACCAGATCACTGAATCAAGGTTGTACTGGATTCTTTTCATTTTTGATAACAAATTTTATAGTATTTCATAAAATGTTCAAAAGTTCAGAATGTTGTTGGAATTTCCGTCAGGATTAATAAAGTAAGTATGTATGTATGTATGTATGTATGTATGTACATGTATGTATGTATGTATGTAGGATCAATAAAGTATGTATGTATGTATGTATTTATGTATGTAGGATCAATAAAGTATGTATGCATGTAGGATCAATAAAGTATGTATGTATCTATCTATCTATCTATGTCGAGATAGGGATTGTTTTTTTGCTCATTGCACATACGTCACTTTCAATAAGACAATTTCATGCATATATTCCTCCCCCGCCCCCCATCCAGGCCCCCTGGACATTTCTAATAAAATCCTACTTCATCTCCATACTAAAGTTTCTATATTTTGTACAAAAATCATCTCTTTCTCTAAATTTGTAGGGCTTGGTTTTCTTATATTTTCCTTATATTGTTTATTTTGATATTTTATCTTATACATATTTTTTTATATCTTATCTTACTGTGTATGTGACAAATAATTTTTTTATTTTAATTTGAAAAAAAAGAGAGAGGGGTGAGTAAACTATGAATTCAGTGATCAAGGTAGGGCAGACCATCACATACCGGCTTCACATATAAAATAAATAAATAAATAAATAAATATATATATAAAGAATATTTCTTAGAGATAAAAATTCATTGTTGAACAACACCATGAAAGGAATAAATAGCTTACGTCCATGGAGTTTATCAATCACTATTAAAAGTACATAAAACAATAAAAGACTGTGTGGACAATCTGAGGACAATCCATTAGGCATTTCAATAAGAAAAAAGTTAAATGTTATAAAAACTATAAATCACATCACTTACTGGCTAGCCTTTTAATAATATAAAAAATAATATTCACAACCCGTTTTTTTTTTTTTACATTTTTGCCAACATAGGCAGGAGACTTTCAATTTCCATGCTTTAAAAATCGTCATATATCAGTGGTGTCGAGTTTTAACTGATGACCTGGCTGACATAAGGGACGATGTTATTCGTCACAGTAGACAACAGAGATACTATAAATGCTGATTAAGCAGCGCAATATAGAATACATGGTTTATTACATGTAATATAAATGGTTTGATCTGGCAAAACAATATAAATAACCCATACTTTAAGGTATGGTATTTAAATTATATTTCAGAAATTTAGGAGGTGCATAAAGTAAATGCCATTAAGGTGCATTACGCCTGAACTACAGCCTTGCACCTAAGCATTTAGGATACTCTTAGGTATGTTCTCAAGCGAACTCTGGAATATTCCAGGAACAGATGTATTTATGTTTAAGGTCAACTCCATTCAACTGATATGAATATGTAATGTCTGATTGCAACTACAGGATGGATGAAAATTAACTAGGCAATATTTAATGGCTATAGGGCTTGTAGTATCTGTGGAGTCATGATGAAAACAGACTTTTCCTGTTTTGCTCTTACTGTGCATGCATGGGTATACCAGCATTTTCCGGTTCATTGGCTGGGGTGATGATGAACGGTCACCAAGCAGAGGAGGTGTACAGGACAAAGTGTTGAAGCTGGTGAACTCTGAGAACTCGGAGGTGCAGCTTCATGAAGCCGAAGCTAAACAGCTAAAAACTAATGCTAACGCTAACACTAGAAGCTAAACTACTTGTAAACCTGAGTGCGGAATAGCCTTGTCCGACACGCATGTAAGTACTTATGGTTCAATGTGTTTGTGTGTAGGGATGGGAATTGATAAGATTTTTACAAATCCAATTCCATTTTCGATTCTGCTTAACGATTCGATTCTTTATCGATTCCCTTATCGATTCTCATTTGGAAGAAAAGGGACAACAAATTGTTGATTTGAGAACTGTTAGTCCGAAGAGGAAAACACAAAATCCTTTATAGTTATTGCATGCTGTGTGTGCAAATGTTTTAGCATGTTAGTGGTATTTTCTACCTTTAAGGAAATATCTACGCTGCAAGTATTGCAAGTTGCCCTATTTTCATGTTTTTTGGTAAAATACAACCAGACTTTTGAGCGTTTGTTCCGTTTAGGCGCCATGCTTACTACTCACTGAGCATAAGCTACGCAACGTGCGTAAGTTACGCAATGCTCGCAATGACGTCATTCGTGCCCACTGGAATCGTTAAGGGAATCGTTTGCAAATTTTGCAAACGATTCCGAGGAATTGAAACACTGGGAACCGGTTCTCAACAAGAACCGGTTTTCGATTCCCAACCCTATTTGTGTGTGAGAAGCCCGCCGAGGGATTGGTATCACTTACTATTGCTGACTGTGCACTCACAGTGTCCCTCCTGCGGTGGTTGGGCAGGAGGTGTTTTTTTTTGTTCTTTTTAGTGTGTTCCAATAGGTTTTGAGGTGTGTCAGCTGTTTCCCCGGGGAAAACACATCAGCGGCTATGTGCATGTGGGACCGAATCTTCGGCTTGAGTGTATATATTGTGTGTAGTATACATTGATCCTATTACTGTTAGCTGTTACCTAGCCAACTATCTCGCATAAATTTTTGTGCTTAAAAAAAAAAGAAAAAAAGAAAACACCCTCATCCAAGGGTTTGATTAATCACACAGTTTATTAAAAGTAAATTTGAGCAAGTCATGGCCAAATCCGATGCACAAGCTGAGGAAGGTTGGTAGCTCACGATTTCACCGCAGGCCCTTTTATGACCCAACGTGAGCCCATTTAAGACGAGGGCCCACAAGGTAACGATAGGGCAGAGCAATTGCTCACAGATGAACCGCTGCCTCCACTTCCTCCGCCTGTCGACACGGAAGATGACCAAAGCCCAATTTTAATGGTGCTAGCAGCCCGCCTCGGACAGCTAGAAATGGCTCTGCAGGCGCTGGAAGACAAACTTACTCACTTGAGTAAAGAGCTGGAGCTGCAACGCATCCACAACACTGGGGTATTTACATACAGTACCAGCATAAGCTGGAGAATGTCCAGGCGGAGATGCAGCAACTGTGTCAGACAGTAAAAAAGCAGTTTGAGGAGCAGAACAACGTAGGAAATTCCATGTTGGAGTGTATGAAAAGACCAGACTTACAATTAATGGCCATGATGGGTGCACAATCGGTCCACTCCTTTCCCCAGGCCGGTGTCCACTTCCCATCCTCCCACTCCTAATAGCTACTCACATACTCCTACTTTCAAGCCACCTGTAAAACAAGTCTTCCTTCCAAGGCTTCCCCTGTCATGCTAGTGGGGAAAAAGGACGGCAGGACCTGTTTTTGTGTGGACTTTAGAGCCCTCAATGGCAAAACACTGCTGGACGGCCTTCCTATGCCCCAGGTCCACGAAATCTTGGAGGTGCTCTACGGGACTACTGTGTTCAGCTCATTAGATCTGTTTAGTGGCTATTGGCAGGTGGAAATGCATCTGGACAGCATTCCGAAAACAGCGTTCATCGCAAAGAACAACCAATATGAGTTTGTCTGTCTTTCATTTGGCCTGAAAAATGCCGGAGCAACCTTTCAGAGGCTTATGGCTTTTGTTCTGGCAGAAGCCATTGGGAAGTATTGCTTTGTTTACATTGTCAACATTGTTGTTTACTCAAAAGACTCCAGTACTTATCTTAACCACCTCTGATAAGTATTTATGTTCCTCAAAGCTGCTGGTCTCACACTCTACCTAAAAAAATGCAAGCTCTGTCAGCCATCACTCTCCTTTCTGGAACACACCATATCTGCTAAAGGCATAAAAATGGAAGAAGCCAAGGTAGCAATTATACAAACTTACCCCGTTCCCTGCAACCTGAAGGAGCTACAGTGCTTCCTAGGTGTGGCTGGTTGGTACCATGGTGTTTATCCCCCACTTCCCAGAGTGTGCTGCTTATTTACATGCCCTAAAGAAGCATGAATCGTTGATTCCTGCAGAAAGTGGGTTAATATCTTTCCTTTAAGAACAGCAAAAGCTCACAACATAGCCAACATCTTAACTAGGAAGATTTTCACACGGTGGGGCACACCAGCTTACCTGGTTTCTGGTTTCACCCCAGCAGAGATAAAACTGGAGGGAATGCTGCATCAAAATATCTCACCTGATCATCCAGCCTATGCCACAATGGAGCGTCAGGAAGCTCTGTTCCAGGTCGTCTGGAGCAACGTAGCCCATGCCCAGGACCCCAGGGAAAGTATTACAACCTTAGATGACGGGCTGTCACATAAAATGTGGGCGACCTCGTGTGGGTTCATGCCTTTCCTCAGGCTCAAGTGGAGAACTCGCACATGGCCAAACAAGCTCCAAAATGAAAAGGACCAGCTAAAATCACCAAGGTTCTTAATAAGGTTACCTACCAGGTGGAATTGATTTATCAAGCCTAACCATTCATGGTCCACATAGTTAATTTAAAGCAGTTTTATGGCAAAGTCACGCCTTCTTCCGAGGGGGAGGGGGTGCAACAGGTGGTTGCCTGGTTATGGGCTCTCGGCCAGCGAGGGCGCTGTGGCGACCTTTTCTGTTCAATCAATAAAAGAAGAAGAGAGGTTGGGCTAGGTAACAGCAGCCACATCACAGCTGAAGCTAAACAGTCAAAAGCTAATGCTAACTCTAACGCTAGAAGCTAAGCTACTTGTAAACCCGAGTGCGGGTTAGCCTTGTTCGACGCGCATGTAAGTACTTATGGTTCAATGTGTTTGTGTGTGTGAAGCCGGCATGTAAATAAGTATGGCACAATAATAAAATGTATATACATGTTTGCAATGCACATATGTTGCCTCTGGTGGTCCCCACTTTTTTTAGCTACCTAGTTACTGCTTTTAAAAAAAGATTTGCTTTTATTTTCCTATGAAATAAAGTACATGTACAATTAGTTTTAATTAATTAGTTCTAAAAGTTTAGAATTTATTACCAATTTTTAATGCCCAGTTATATGAGTTTTTAATGCCCAGTTATATGAGTTTTTTACATTAATAGGATAAATACTTTTGCAATTACGATTCTTATACTTAGACTTGGTTGATAAGTCAATGTCTTTTTATACATTGTGGCAACAAATTTATTTTGCCACAATGTCTATGTGGGTATGTTAATCCCAATTAAATACATTTCAGTTCCAGTATGTAACAGAACATAAATGTAAAAACACTTGGTGTAGGGAGCAGAGGGGAGGGACAAAAGGTCCTGAATATCCAAACATAATAATAATAATAATATAATTTTTTACAGGATGCATATAGAGTGTTGGAACACCCAGTGAACCTCAGTTGCACTTTGCAGTTTGATTTACATTCCATAATGACTCTCTGTTTATTGAACATATCCAGGTTTCTGTTGCATGCCAGAAGCTTATTGCAGTATTTATCCCATTATCCTATTGGCTGTGAACTTGGAAACCAGGTGCCAATCAATCACCCTCTTGCCCTCCCATGTGGGCCAGTGGATTTATGGATGTGTGTGACTGGTCTTTGCTATTTCTTCTTCTGTGCATCAAACATCCTGGCACGACATGTGGTGAAGGACAAGGCATTAGTCAGCCCGGTGTCACGGCTAATTAGCATACATTTCCCGTTTTAAGTCTAAGAAAAATAAGCTACCTGTCAGCCACTGCAAAGAAAAAAAAAGAAAAGGAAAAAAAAACAAATTTGGAGAGCAGCACGTACTATTGCTCACCCATGATCAAGTTAATACCCTCAGAGTCAGTTATCATTAGTCAGATTCGGTTAGAATGAATTAACTGGACGTTGTCCAAAACAACATTAGGTTGAAAGCAAGGTGCGTGGAAGATTGCGGCCTTTGGAGTTGAAAAATAAACACGGCTGGTGTGTTCCATCATTCAGAAGCCGGCGTGGTGGAGTTGGGGTGGGGGTTCTCTCTGCCTCAAGCCACTGGATTGAAAGAAATATGAAAAGAATTATACAAAAAAAAATGCATATTTTTTTCTCCATATCACAGCACATGTAGGGGTAATTTGTTTCCTGTGGAGTGTATGTAATGCCTGAGGTTGGAAAAGTCTTTAAGGTACTGTAAGTGCAGTTTTCTATGCATCATTCTGATAATGTGTCATTTTCTCAGGCTATAAAGAAGATACACTTAAAGTACATACACTGTAAAAAAATTGTGTGTGTGTGTGGATAAATCCGTATAGATGATGATGATGATGATCTGATCATAGCAGGTCTTAGTATAACACATAACTTTTTTCACCCTGCCAGTTTTACAAAAAAGTTATTTAAAAAAATAAAGCAAAGTTGCAGCCAGGTGCTGCTAATCATCAGCTCTTGATTAATTGATCATCAGCAGGTGTACAGACCTCTATAAAAGCAGACGTATTGGCATTTTGCAGCTCTGGAGCATTCAGGGGTGTTAACACAATTTAGAGAACCTACACATCAATCTGTAAAGTGTTATAAACTATTTCCAAACAATTTTGAGGTTAGCATTCAACAGTGAGAAAGATTATTCACAAGTGGAAAGCATTGAAGACAGTTGCCGATCTTCCCCCGAGTGGACATTCCAGCACATTCACCCGAAGGTCAGACTGTGAAATGCTCAAGGAAAAAAAAAAGAGCTACATCTCAGATCCCACAGAGCATATTAGAGTCTCACTGAGCATATTAAATGTTCAAGTCAATGGCACACAATTATAAGAAGACTAAACAAGTACAGTTTGTTTGCCAGGAGAACCCATTTCTGGTGATGATTTAGGCACTTTGCAGTCATTGAATCAACCATGAATTTCTCTGTATACCAAAGTATTCCAAAAACAAATGTGAGACAATCTGTCTGACAGGTAAAGCTTGGTCAAAATTGGGTCATGCTACAAAAAAATGATATTAAACACACTAGTAAATCTACATCAGAACTGCTGAAAAATGAAATAATCTGGGTTCCAGAATGGCCTAGTCAAAAGAAAGTCCAGACATTAACCCAACTAAAATGCTGTGGCTGGACCTTAACAGAGCTGTGCATAAGCAAATCCTCAAAAATCGCAAAGAACTGCAGCAGAAGAGTTAAGAAGAATAGACCAAAATGATGTGAGAGACTAAAGGAACTCATACGGAATATGAAGTCCAAGTTATTGCTGTTAAAAATAGACCTTTTTTTTTTCCCTATTTGGCTTCAGTTTTGTAAAATAAATAATGGCACAGTGCAAACATTTATATGTTTTTTGTCTAAGGTTGTGTTTGTCTAATACTGAGACTCTCTATAATTAGATGTTTATGATGATTGTATACATATTTTTACAAACAATTTTGGCAGGCTATTTTGTTAGGATTTTCGATGCTTTTAACTGCATTTAAATCATTGGCAATTCCAGATTTAAAAAGGACAACAGCTATTAAATTGAATTCTACAGTAATATAATGCTTCTAGTACAGTATGTAGTCCTGCAAAATTAATGCTTTTATTTTTAAAAAAGTGCTACATTGTCCTATTACTGAAAACAATTAATTCTGTAAACATTAATTACAGTAACTACCTGATAACTCTCCTGTCTGTAATGTTTGCACTTAAAAGCCAAAATAATTAGATGCAATGCATCATTGATTAGTTTAATGCTTTTCACGCCAGTGTGAATCATGCTCCCAGCTTGAGAGCTACAGCTGCTTTTGTGACACTACACAAGCCACTAGACTTTGATCAACTGTTTAGCATGATGCTTGTTCCAAGCAACCCGGGACTATGAGCTTTAGCTAAAGGCCAAGGTGTCTGGTGTGATAAGAGGTTTGTGATCAAACTGATGCCCTTAAAGAGTTGCAGAATTGAATCAAAGGGGCTACATTGCTTGGAGCTGCAAACATGCGGTCACTGTTGAGGACAAAGTAGAGATAGCCAAGCATTGTGGAGACGTGCGAAAGTGTTTCCATAAATCAACACATACTCACAGCATATAGACCTAGATAAATCCACAGTCTTATTTCTTCAAAGGAGCACACTGATGAAAATCGTATTAGATACGATACGAAGAAGTAATCTTGACTCAGCAGGAAAGTTGTACTGTATGATTTAACAATTGTATAAACAATGCAATGTAATTTTACATAGTATGTTCTTCGGCACATCCTGTGGACTTTCTCATGTAATGCATGTGTATTTTTACATTATTTTTCCATACAGATTGTTTATTCTTGTATTATTTCATGAGTTTTAATTCAATCAGTGATATTTTTATGGTGGCTCGCAAAAGTATTGCTACTCACATTTTGTTACATACAACCACAAAAATGTTTTTGAGGATTTTATGTGATAAACCGACTAAAAGTGTCAACTAATTGTAAAGTGAAAGGAAAATCTGTATTTCAGGTTAAAGCTCACATACAGTACATGTCTTCCAGTTTTTTTGTACAGCAGAACTCTCTGCCTAACTTATATAATACAACTAACGTAATACAATGAACAAAGATTTTGCAAGGTAAAGTAAATCACAGATGAGAAAATCGTACAAGTAGATGGGATAATGATTAAGTTTTTTTCTTAAAATGACTTTACGTTGTTTACGTTGAGCAGGTAGTTTATTAGTAGGTTACAGTATTTTAAAGTAGATTAAAAAATCTAGCACTTAACTGTTTATAGCATCGCTTTTACTTAACATTTTGATTTCACTTATGGTGCTGGTTAAACTTCAGGCAGAAAGTTGGTAAAAGTTTTATTAAATTCTCTTCAGAGGTCGATGCCCACAGTTTGACACATGCAGTACACTTTTAAGACTTGCCATTTATAACCTG
Organism: Clarias gariepinus; assembly: GCF_024256425.1. NCBI lineage: Eukaryota > Metazoa > Chordata > Actinopteri > Siluriformes > Clariidae > Clarias > Clarias gariepinus. Next base: position 8,487,760 of record NC_071109.1, on the reverse strand, counting down.
GCACATGGCTGCTCATAACGTTATGTTTTGCATGATGCTGTGACAAATCTGGCTAGACATGCAGACAGAAAATTTTCCCAGATTGGTTTCGGGCCTGTCAAGTAATGACTGAAATGAGGAGCCTAAGAGTTGGAGGAAAAGGACCCAAATGCAGGTTAAAAAAATAAGACTTATGGGACTAATATCTCCTCCTCCTGAGATGAGAACGGTGGTGGGTTTGATACCCTAAACAACACTGAAAATGCACGCTCACCTGCAATGGTGTGAACGCTGAGGTCATGAAAGGGAGAGAATAACAGTTTCAATTCGCGACAGAGTCCTTTTAATGTATGAAACATAAGGTTATTATTGAAATAGTAAGTTCTGACTAATATACAGACAAAACCTTTCTTTTTTCATATAAAAAATGTGGCCAGGATAACTGGAACATCTCAGTAAAATGCATAACTTAATGGCCTTGCTCAAGGGCCCAACAATGCTAGGGTTGGACCCTGGGACCTATTGATTAATAATCCAGCACCTTAACCACTGAGCTAGTCCTAGCCCTTCTTAGTGAATAAATAAAATTTTCTCTGCCTTACTTCAGCCAATTTGACAGCATTAAAACACAATAGTGCACTCTCAGTACACATTGTCTGTGATGTAATTAAAGTGGCATCTGTAAGTTTACACCGAACAGACATAACATTAACATCACTGCCAGGTGAAGTGAACAATATTGATCACCAGTTATAGCAAATTGTGACAGGATCATGAACACCCAAGACTTAGCCAACTCCTTAGGGACCAAAGACCAGCCCATCCAGCTCATAGCACAAAAAGACAATTCAGAACAAATTATTAAATACAATCAATGCTGGCCACAATAGAAAGATAACAGAACACCCACTGCACCCCAGCCCACGGGCACAGGACCGACCCAACCTCCAGTCCCCACATCTCAATCTGATTGCGCTCATCAGATGCAACAGACTGATTCATTTAGGCCCTACTCCACGACCGACAGCACCAAAAGATGTCACTGTCAACATACTGGTGCCAGACACCCAGATCCCCTGCAGACCCATACTCACACAAGGCACAAGGTGGTTTTAATATTGGTGGTTTTTAATGTTATGGTTGATGTGTGTATGTAAGAGTAATGGCAAAAGTAACCAGTGGTCTAAGTTCCCACTACAGTGTGACAATCTATACATGGAACCCTCTCATTGATAAGAGAGATCAGAGGAGAATGCCCAGACCAGTTGAAATATGTTAACTTATTATCCATGCTTTACAACTTCGGTGAGTAGAAAAGCATCTCAAAATGCACTGCAGGTTATATGTTAAGGAGAATTGGCTACAAACGCAAAAGAACTAGTTTTACCCCATCAGCCAAAGCTGGAAGCTGAGACTATAATAGGTGCAGACTTACCAAAACTGGGCAGTTGAAAAAAAAAAAACACTGAGTTTAGTGTGATTAATCTATTAATTTGTGCTGTTACTTGCAGATGATGGTGGCGCCAGCATTAATTCAAGGACCCAACCCACTCTGAGTCAATAATTCTCAGCTGGTGGTTTTGGTATAATGTTGTAGGGAATGTTTTCTCACCAAGCACTGAACCTTTTAACAAGAATTTCATAACCTAGCTGTGTATTGCAACCCTGAACAATACTGACTACTGTATATCAGCTAAAAAACATCTGGTACAATTTACTCATTTTATGATGTCTATTGGATTAAACCAGTTTCGACCATCATAATCTTAAAGAAAATTTCCATCACTTTGCAACACAGCATAAAAACTTAGCATTGCAAGCAAAGAAGGCAAATACTGTATGCTACCCAGTTTTTTCTAATGGTGTTTTCAATAAACTGGCTGGTAAGTGTATACTTCAGCCATTTCATAGTAAATGGAAACAGTTGAAGGAACGATGAAAATAAAAATGAAATGTCTGGCACCATGTATCGTTTTTTTTTTATTTTCAGCAATTGCTTTTGACCTATAGCACTTCCTGATAAATATTTCAACTAAGAAGCCTATTTTTCGCATAAAGCTCTTGCATTGGGTGTCGATGTAATAAAACAAATTATGCTTTTAGAGCTGAACCAAGCACAGTTAATTGGACTTTCAGCTTCATAGCGCAATATATTTATTGTTTGAAACTCTAGACATTGCCAGGATGCCACATTTCTTATGTCAGAATGTGGGGACAAAAAGTCACCCGGTCGAAGAGAAAACATTTCTCAGAATGGCACCCACTGTAAGATGACTCAAGGGTATTTGACTTGGTCTTTCATCATTTTCTTAAGATTTCACTAAAATAATGTGAATTATTTCATTCAAAATGAAAATACAGCAAGTTTCCAGCATACAAAGATCTGGAGATGCTATGAAAAGATTGCACATTGTAGATTAACTTGACCAGAAGAAAAAAAAAAAATGAGAGGGGAAAAATGATAATGTGCACATTACTCTACAGCCATAATAATGTGACAGGATAATGGGCATCCAAGGCTCATCTATGCCTGTGGGGACCAAAGGCCAACCAAAATGTGGGTGTACTTGTATTAATTCAAGAACTCAAACTAGCAAATCAAGTACACACAATAATTGGCCATTACGCATGGCCTTGTGTATCTTAGCTGTGACTAAATTGTGTGCATAATTTAGTGCAAAAATTATTTCCGTGGCCGTTCCAGTGCTCCGGATGTTGAGTAGTAGATTGCAAGGAGCCCCAAAGTGGTCATAGAAAGAAAAATAGACACCAAGGCCAGTTTTTGTAAAAAAAAAATTATACTTGGATTTTGATTTATTTTTGCCCTTATGAAAATGAGCATACAGTAGAGGGCCCGTATTAATGACTCAGGCACTAGCGGTACATCAGGAAGACTAAGATTTACTTATCTAGTCATTTTCATTTTGAATAGAATGTGCATGTCAAATATTTACATTTGCATGTTCATATACAGTACTAGTCAAATGTTTGGACACACCTTCTCGATGTTTTTCATTTAGTGATTATTTTCTATTTGCTAGAGCAATAATGATGATTTCTATGAAAGTATAAAATAACATTTGGAATTATAAAATTAAGTAAAAAAAAACAGCATCAATCCTTTTTTTTTTTTGCTTTTGTTCTGGAACAGTTTTGGCAAAAAACATATTGTCAAGTGCATTTGCAAAACCCATCGAGCAACACAATGAAACTGACACAATAAAATCTTCCCAAGAAAATAAGACCTACATGTAAACTTACTGTATAAGGTAATTAAGAGTTACCAGCCTCAGATTTTCACTCATTTTACCAAATTGTCTGCACTTTTGTTTTCTCATAACCAGTGAAAAAACTAGAAAAGGTGAAAATGAAAGGAAAGGTTCACAGGACAGTGGTGAGACCAGCAATGCTCTACGGCTTAGAGACAGTGGCACTGAAGAAAAGACAGGAGGCAGAGTTGGAGGTAGCAGAGCTGAAGATGTTGAGGTTCTCTTTGAGAGTGACAAGGATGGATAGGACCAAGAATGAGTTCATCAGAGGGACAACCCATGTTAGATGTTTTGGAGATAAAGTCAGAGAGGCCAGATTGAGGTGGTTTGGACATGTTCAGAGGAGAGATTGTGAATATATCGGTAGAAGGATGCTGAGGTTGGAACTGCCAGGCAGGAGGTCTAGAGGAAGACCAAAGAGGAGATTTATGGATGCAGTAAGAGAGGACATGAAGTTAGTTGGTGTGAGAGAAGAGGATGCAGAGGATAGGGTTAGATGGATGCAGATGATTCGCTGTGGCGACCCCTGAAAGGGAACAGCCGAAAGACAAAGAAGAAGTGAAAAAACTAGAAAAGGTATATGAACTGATCACTGCAAGATTATTGCATTTTACATATAGGATAGGGAAAAGGGTTCGTCCATATGCCAAACTCACACAACAGGTAAGTTTGCTTGTCTTTGGCAAACCTGGATGGCAATGTTGTATAAGAAGAGGAGGGCCAGTCATCCTCAACGTGCAAACAGTTTTCCAATATTGCCTAGCAGGTCTCTTTATCAACACTGGTGTAAATCCTTAAAGACAAAACATCACATAGATATTAAACAACTCCACCGAGTGCCATGTCAAATAAATTCTAACACAGTAAAAGACTGTGGCATAAATATGCAAAGGTTAATACATTTCCCCTTAGGTACCGTGCGCTGCATACAGAAATATTTTACATGTAAATGTATAGGTAGGTTTAGTTAAACTACACAATGTTGTATTTTTTTTCTTTTTTTTTTTTTAAGAGAAAGAGATTTAAAAATGAAGGCTGATGCAATTCAGTATTCATTTATCCTCATAGATGAGAGTGGGTTTAACTTGACACAAGTAAGACAAAGAAGCAATATTGGCCACAGAGAAACTTTTATTGTCCTCTGCTAATCTGGCGATAATACCACAATGCGCACTGTAATCATGGAGAATGGGGTCCTCAATGGCATCACACATTACAGTAGGTCCTCACACCATTGCCCAAATAATCACATTTAATATAAATTATTCATCTCAGACTAGCAGAAAACCAAATACAGTAAGTACAGAGCAAAAAGCATACATGCTCGATATCTGCAAACAATGTACTGTATTTTTCACTGTACTTTGCTCTGGTTTAAAAAGTGGTTTTTATCAGCATTTACTATTTTTATTTTTAATACCTCCCACAATACTGTCCATCCATGAATTTGGCCCATGGAAGAGACCTGCAACGAAATTGATGCAATGTCTGTGCAAGGACAGCTAGACATTATCATTAGAACAGTATAAATGTTAAAAATTATTAAAATTTTAAATCACAATTGTGTAACTGGTTCAAACAGGATCAGGGTGTATTAGGTTTTGAATTGTCATTTCGCAAACGATATATGATACTGTTTTGACAAATAAGCCTTGTTTTTTTGAAATCTTGCTCTTTTAAAATAAAATACAAATTGTAATAATAAAGCTTTCTTTTATGCTATTTCACTTAATTTATGCTGTTTTATGCACATGTAATAGTTTATAGATATTGCTTAATGTTCTGGAATGTTTACAAAACATGTGAAAATCATCTAACCCTAACCCTGGGTATGTTCTGTGGGGCCTAGCACCAGGCCTTTTGCAGCGGATCCTTTGGGTGCTGTGGGTTGCAGTGTGGGGCCTCGTGGAACAGAATTGGTTGTATGGCACATTTAATAAGTGCTTGAACAAGTTTGGATCTGGGGAGTTTGTCCCTTGGAGGCCAGGTCAGCGGACTTGGGCTATTTGCCTGCTCTTTCCTCACAGGCATTCAAATTCAAATTTTATTTGTCACATACACAGTCATACACAGTACGATATGCAGTGAAATGCTTATACGACCGCCGGTGACCTTAAAAAGAAAATAAAAACTATATATAAGGAATAAATATTAATAAAAAGAAACAAAATACAAAGGAAAATAAATGTAACTAGTAAAATAAACAAACTGTACAAATAAGGGCATGTAGAAATATCACAAAATATAGAACAGTATCATGTGCAATGGCAGATAAACATGTATTGTATAAAGTGGCATGGGTGAGCTGCTCTTTTCCCACAGGCATAGGTGAGCCTTTAGTGCCCATGATCATGTCACCAGGCCGATCATGTATAATGTATGCATAATATTTCCCCAATCCTTTCACCAGCTCTATAGCCATGTCTCTCTTACTGCACTCTCTCTCTCTTATTGCTGTACTGTTTTAGCCTATATACAGGGTCGCAGGGAGCTTATCCTAGGAGACTTAGGACACAAGGCGGGGTAGGATAGGGTGCCAACAGAGCGCAGGGCACACACATATATTCACAAGCTCAGTAACACACTACAGGCAATTTGGGACTGTGGGAAGAAACCCACCAAGCACAGGGAGAACATTTAAACTCCATGCACACAGACCCAATGCAGGAATTAAACTTCAGACCCTGGAGGTGCAAGGCGACAGTGCAAACCACTAACCGATTTGTTCTTTTACCAGAAAACTGAAAATCGAAACATCTTTATGAGGGAGACCATGGGACCATGGGGCACAGATACATTACACTAATTTAATGTCAAACAAATGTCTCCTTATGAAAACACTACAAAAAGTACTTGCAAAACAACAAGTTTTTAAGTAATAAGTCAGGAGTAATAAGGGTCAGGTGTAGCTCAGTGGTTAAGGCATTGGACTACGGTTCGTGAGATCCCAAGTTCAAACCCCATAACCATCAAGTTGCCACTGTTGGGCCCTTGAGCAAGGCCCTTAACCCACAACTGCTCAGATGTATAATGAGATAAAAATGTAAGTCGCTCTGAATAAGAGCGTCTGCCAAATGCCTAAATGTAAGTCCTTGTGAAGAAGCTGGTACTATAAAGAATTAAAAGTAGCACATTAATATAAATGTATAATTTCCTGTTATAGCTAGAACTACTGCATGATGCATGCTGTAGTAATGCACACCTTGTGGCTAATCAGATTTTACAAATCAATCATAAACAATAAAATGGTTATATGTTGATATGTTGTGTTAATGAGAGGCTATTTTTTTACCTTGAGAAATCTCGCATAAACATGGTTATAGTTCTCTATGGCCATAGTAACTCTACCCTACCATTATGCATTATTTATAGTTACAGTACACAGTGAGGCAAAAAAGTATTTAGTCAGCCAGTCAGACAATCACCAATTGTGCTCTTTTTAAGTTCTTCCTCTTAAAAAGATGAGAGAGGCCTGTAATTTTTATTATAAATACCTCAACTATGAGCGACAAAATAAGGAAAAAATCCACATTGTAGGATTTTTAAAGAATTTATTTGCAAATTATGGTGGAATATAAGTATTTGGTCACCTACAATCAAACAAGATTTCTGTCTCTCTCAGATCTGTAACTTCTTCTTTAAGACACTTTTCTGTCCTCCACTCGTTACCTATATTACATGTAATTGCATCTGTTATGAGTATAAAAGACACCTGTCCACAACCTGAAATAGTCACACTCCAGAAAAGGAGGACACCAGAAACAAAATTGTAGACCTGCACCAGGCTGGGAAGACTGAATCTGCAATAGGTAAGCAGCTTGGTGTGAAGAAATCAACCGTGTGAGCAAATATTAGAAAATGGAAGACATACAAGACCACTGATAATCTCCCTCGATCTGGGGCTCCAAGCACACAAGAACTGTGGAAAAAATCCCACATGACCATCACTCATCAGTCACTGCGTCGCCAGGGACTCAAATCCTGCAGGGCCAGACGTGTCCCCTTGCTTAATCCAGTACATGTCCAGGCCTGTCTGAAGTTTGCTAGAGAGCATTTGGATGATCCAGAAGAGGATTGGGAGAATGTTATATGGTCAGATGGAACCAAAATAGAACTTTGTGTTTGAAAGAGAAAGAATGCTGAGTTGCATCCAAAGAACACCATACCTACTGTGAAGCATGGGGGTGGAAACATCGTGCTTTGGGGCTATTTTTCTGCAAAGGGTCCAGGACGACTGATCCATGTAAAGAAAAGAATGAATGGGGACATGTATTGTGAGATTTTGAGTGAAAACCTTTTTCCATCAGCAGGGGCATTGAAGATGAAACATGGCTGGGTCTTTCAGCATGACAATGATCCCAAACACACCGCCCGTGCAATGAAGGAGTGGCTTTGTAAGAAGCATTTCAAGGTCCTGGAGTGGCCTAGCCAGTCTCCAGATCTCAACCCCATAGAAAATCTTTGGAGGGAGTTGAAAATCTGTGTTGCCCAGCGACAGCCCCAAAACATCACTGCTCTAGAGGAGATCTGCATGGAGGAATGGGCCAAAATACCAGCAACAGTGTGTGAAAACCTTGTGAAGACATACAGAAAACGTTTAACCTCTGCCATTGCCAACAAAGGGGGTATAACAAAGTATTGAGATGAAATTTTGTTATTGAGCAAATACTTATTTTCCACCATAATCGTTAAAAATTTTTTAGGTATACCTAACAAAAATGACAGGCCTCTCTTATCCCTTTAAGTGGGAGAACTTGCACAATTGGTGGCTGACCAAATACGTTTTTGCCCCACTGTATATATGGTTTGAAATAGGTTAGCCATTTAGCAAATGGACTGTCACAAGCAATTGCTATATATAAAACCTAGATAACAGCCAGGATATACAAACATGAGCAATATTACAGGGTTTTGTGAATATTGTAAACAGGTGTGCATGATCAGAATGCTTGTTAATCCAAATAAGTATAAGTCAATCACATTGCAGCAACTTAATGCACTAAGGCATTCAACACAAACTGCTAAAGTTTAAAGCAAGCATCAGAATGGAGAATAAAGGTGATTTAAGTGACTTTGAATGTGGCATGCTTGTTGGTGCCAGATGGGCTGTCCTGAGCATTTCCAAAACTGCTGATCTACTGGGATTTTCACACACAGCCATCACTAGAGTTTAAAAAGGATGGTGTGAAAAAGAGAAAATATCCAGGGAGGTTCTCTGTACAAAAATGCCCTGTTCATGCCAGAGGCCAGAGGATAATGGTCAGACTGGTTTAAGCTGATAAAAAGAAAAGAGTAACTCAAATAACATCTCTTTACAACTGTGGTATGCTGAAAGGCATATAAGATCTCACAACATGTTGAACCTTGATGCAGATAGGCTACAGCTGCATAATCCCACATTGGGAGCCACTCCTCTCACAACGGGAACAATTCACATGGTCTCACCAAAATTGGACAAAAGAAGAATAAAAAATGTTGCCTAGTCTCGATTTCTGCTGCAACATTTGGATGGTTTGGCTTAAACCATGTGAAAGCATGGATCTATCCTTTTTTTGTATCAATAGGTCAAACTGGTGGCAGTGGTGTGGGTAATATTTTCTTGGCACACTTTGGGCCTTTTAGTATCAATTCTACCTGTCTGTAGGCTGTGGTATGTGAGAGGATGAGGATGGATGTGAAGCATTGCATATACACTGGATGAGTTATGCATTTCGCACCACCAAATTTATATCCTAATTAAAAAAGGTATCTTGCTATTCGTATTACCTGTTAATTGAGCAGTCTCAAATCATCTGTTCAAGGTTGTGATTTATATTTGTGATAGTTTAATTGAATTCCCTGTTTATCCTGATTTATGTGGGAGCCGTGGGAGCTCTCTTCAGGAAAAGCGCCAGAATAAATAGGTGAATGAGATTCATCCAACCGCATTATTCATGCATCTGCTCTGCTTATCCATGCTGTTTGTACCTTTCACAACATAACACAACTAGACAACAGGTTTTTTTTTTTTCATTTGCAGTGTAATCACCAGACACCAAGTAATGTTTGTCAGCACCTGCCTTTGGCCTATTTATCAGTGCCACCTGATAAACAAGCCAACACATAAGACATATTGAATGTTGGACTCTTAAGCAGGGTGTTGAGAAAATAAGGCATACGGTGTTGGGAGGCAGTCAAAAAGCATTTAGTCTATACATGTACTGTGTAATAATATATTAGATATATAAGAATCAGAAAGGCTTGTGTAAAAATAATACAAAATAAATAAAGAAATAAATAAGGTTGCTTGATAATTAAAGCCTCTGGTCCACAAAGGGGAAGTGAAAAAAAAACCGCATTTGAGCTGAAATTAGAGAGGAATATGAGTCAGACAGAACAGAAGGGAAGCGAACAACGACATTTCTGACCTAGATAGAGCAGGGCACAGGAAGTCAGAATTAAAAGAGCCACCGCAAGGCAACGGCGAGACTCGGAGCAGACAAAAAAGAACGCAGTTCATGTCTATTCCGAGATCTCTATGCCTGCTTCTTCTTCAGATTTCCTCTCCTTCATCTCCAGCACTAATATGACCTCATATGCAAAGACGACAAGAAAGAAGCACTCAAAAAAATATACAAAAAAAAAAAAGTAATAAATAATTAAATCCTTTTTCAAAGTGTGATCTGCACTTCCAACTGCAATTTCTTATTTGATTTAATCATAAATGAGTGCAATTTTACTGCCTCAAATGATAGAGAAATTGCGACACTAATTTGCCCGCAGATGTGAATAAGTACATGTATGTGCATGTATGTGCATGTGTGTGTGTGTGTGTGTGTGTGTGTGTGTGTGTGTGTGTGTGTGTGTAAATTAGCCTATTATTTGTTGGTATATTTCCACCTTCTATCCAGCTTTGCCAGGATAAACTTCAACCCTGTACAGGTTAAAGCAGTTCATAAGGTATAAAATGAATTAGTAAATACTGTATCTGGGTATGAGAGACAGAATGAATTTTCCGTCTTTGAAATTATATTAACATAGTTATGAGGCATATAATAATAATAATAATAATAATAATTATTATTATTATTATTATTATTATTATTGTTATTATTATTATTATTATTATTATTTTGTTGTTGTTGTTAATAATAATAATTATTATTATTATTATTATTATTATTATTATTATTATTGGTAATAATAATAATAGTGATAATGATGATAATAATAATACTATTTAATTGCATCCGCTAGAAATGTAAACATTTCCACATGCCACCCGAGCATTAACTACTGTATTTGATGGTGTGTATGTGTGTGTCTGTGTGTTTAAATATACAGATATTGGGCCCACAATTAATTATTTCTGCCATTAGCAATACTTTTCCAGGGTGTATTCCTGCCTCATCCTAACTTTTCTAAGGATTCACTGCAACCCTATCCAGGGTAAATCAGTTACCTGAAAGAAAGGACAAAATTATAAATCCCAAAATTCTGTAAAACTGAACTCCTAATTGTATGTTTATATAAACATTGTCCTATTTTACCATTTTTTTCTCTCTTTTTTTCATTGTATTGTTAAAATCTATTTAGAATAGTGCAGAATTACCTAATCCCAGGAAAGCGATCTCGTTCACTTGTATTTTGTATTTTACCCTTGCTGTGCATATTTCAGAGAGATTATGATTAAAAGATAGAAGCTGTTGCAGAAGAAAATGTCAAATTGCATCAACCAAGAGGCTCCTCTGGGAATCTGGCTGTATTTACTGAGTGTCTAAAACATCCATGGGGTAAGTGTGGTCTAGTTTCAGAGTTACACTAAATGATTATGTAAGATTTCAAATGCTAGGGCATTTATTTACAGAATGCTTTCTGTAAATAATATGTAATAAAATGTATGATTTGTTAGGAGACAAATCATACATTCATTAGCTAGCCCATTATTCAAGTCTTAACCTTTACACATGCTTTATTTTGATCATTTTTAAACATATGTTATGAGCAGCTTTCAAGTAAAATCAGGATTTGTGATTGTGCAGAATAACAGAACACATTTATGAAAGTAAAACTACCTTTATTTCTCTATACACTGTAAGCACTTATCCCAGCATTTAACTAGTGCTTGGATACCATCAAGGTAGAAAGTCTTCTCAGTACACCAGAGGCTGGTCTCCCAGGAACTCCCTTAATGGCCCAAACATGTGAAAATGTCTCAGAATGAGGTCAGGACTGTACAGGGATATGGCAAATAACTCCCAGCCGAGTTCCTGTAATGTGGAAGTTGTGTTCTTGAATGATTGTGTGCACAGTTCCCACAGACAGATGTGTCTTTTCTGCAATTTGTAAACAGGTTATCCATCGATTTTCATCATGCAGGAATCAGGCATTCCACTTGTTGAACGTTTACAGGGACAACTGCAGTGGGCTTCAAGCCACCTTGACCAGGATCATCATTCATGGACGTATGGCCTGCTTTTAAACGTATGAGTCACTGCAGCCATGAGTCTTATTCTCATTTTGTATGTCATTTGGCTTTTATGCCAAAAAAAAATCATCAAGTCCGAGGTTTGGCTTGGACACCCCTCATAGAAAGTACCCCAGGGACGCGGTTTTAAATCTTTCTTACTATGAATGTGAAGTTTGCATGTTCTTCCCATGCTTGGTGGGCTTCCTCTGGGATCTTCCCTTGGGTTTCCTCCTACACTTTACAGATTTGCAGTTAATCTGCAATCAATGCAGTTGGTTTGCATTTCCAAATTGCTCATAGTGTCTGACTGGGTGTGTGATGGGTTGGCATTCTATCCAGTGTGTACCCTGCCTTGTACCCTGCCTTAGGTTTCAGCCCACAGTGACCGTACACAGGATAAGTGGTATACAGTAAATAATTAATAGATGGATGTATAAATAAATAAATGCTTTCTTTTAATGTATTGATTTTATTTAATTTTTTTAACTTTTGTATTCATTCATTTACTCAGTAAACAGGCCGGTAATTTAGGATGACACGATTAATTAAAGTCAATTAGTGAACCAGATGGTCGATTCGTTGGTAGGGAGCGAGGGAGTTTATCATTAATTGTTGTGATGCTTAGTCAGTAATTACAGCAGCCTGTGGAAGCATGAAAAGGGCCAGGCAGAAAAGAACATTGCAGATAACTTTTAAACAGGACATGATGTGTTTAAATATGTGCTTATATCATTTTGCCAGTTAATTAGCTATCAGTAGTTTTTTCTTTATTCTCTCTCTCTCTCTCTCTCTCTGTCTCTCTCTTTTTGTAACTTCTTGTGTGTGTGTGTGTGTGTGTGTGTGTGTGTGTGCGTGTTAGATAAAGTTAATTAGCAGACCTTTTCTTTTTTAGAGCATCTATATGTTCGTGACTCTGTAAACATTCGCGTGTGCATTTGTTCTCAAAGTTTAAATGGTGAAATTTAACTCCGTAACACAAAGCAATCTTGTAAAAACTTTACCCACTTGTATTGTTATAGTTTGTATTGTTTAAACCACTTGTAACTGTATACATTGCAAGTGTCTGCAGACGGCTTTATTAAAGTCTATGTGCTGCGTAATAATCTAGTTATTGAATTGCCATAATATGATTTCCATCCCGCTTCAGAGTCCTTTCTGTCAAGAGACAAGAAGCCATTCTCCTGTGATTTTTTTTTTCCCCCCCCTACTGCATGTTTAATTTTAATTCTGGCTTGTGCAGGCCTGTTTATGACAAAGTCCTCAGTTTACAATAAGACCGAAACACTGCCATATCAAAATTTGAAGTTTATTAGCAAGACGTCAGCGCCATCAGAGATACTTCATCCTGTCAGAAATGAGAACACCGACTCTCATAGGGAGGGCAGATGGAGGTTTTAGCTTTGAGGCATATTCATCCACAACATATACCACAGTCATTTCCATGAGCAGGTTTTTATTTAATCACTTTATTAACATGAAATTGGACATGGAATTGCGAAATTCAGGGAATATAGAAGGTCAAAGGCCTATAAAACCTATTTTTTCTTTGTTCTGAGGCTATAGGGGTGAATCCACATTCATAGTTATATAGCTATATAATAAACTAGACAATCTGTTTTAGGTGTTTCATTATTTTTTATTAATTTATTCATTTAAGGTTTAATTAGGGTATTAAATGGCAAATTAATTGTTGTTACCAACATTTTGTTTTGACTTATGTTGAATATTGGATATGTATGTTTAAACTTTTTCCCAGTCATATAATATTTATAAAAGTACTTTTAGTGGGACATAAATATATAAAATATGTTGGTATTCTGACATCAGGCACTGATTTTTCTGTACATGCTGAAACACTGTATAAAAAATATATTGTTAATGTAGCATAACTCCTTTGTAGTTAGTAAACAGATTAAAAGTAAAAGTTGTAAATAATTGAATCAATTAATTAATATATTTTTTTATATATGATATATATTTTTGTATGTATTTATTTGCTTGTTTATCTTTGTACTGTATCAGCCATGCTAACCTGCTCAAGGTTATTTATTAAATTTAGATGTATTTAATTTTGTTTAATTATTATTATTATTATTATTATTATTATTGTTTACATCTTTAGAATGCCTCCACTTAGTAAAATTATAATTCTGGTTTTAAAGCTTCTAAAAATTACAGTATGATTCTGATATTGTTTAAAACTCAGGACTAATCTGGATAATAATAACAATAAATTCTTGTTTATTAGGAATTTGGGATTCAGCCTGTGTTAGAAGCTAGTTAGTCCTGTAGCTTGTGTTAGCCATGAATGAAGCAGTAAGTTGAGACATGAACTTGCCTGTTGTTGAGTAATGAAAGATCGATACACAACATGGATGGTTCAAAGAAAATTACTAAGGAGACAAATTGTTGTTTAAGTAATGTGTAATGATGTGTAACATTATAAGATGTGCTTTCTCCCAGAAAGTGCTTACATGACAAAGTAATTCCAAGGTTTTGAATGTTGGTTTTGCCAGGAACCTGCTTCGGCTTTTTTTGGTGCTGCATGTCGCCACTGATTCTTTTATTGCCGGATTGTACAAGCCTATTTTCTGCGATTGTAGTAATTAATTTCTGTTTACTTTACCAAAGAGAACAAAAGGAAAAAAAAAACATTAAGTGACTAAATTAAAGTAAAAACTTAAAAGATACATGAATAAAAGAAGATAATTTACTGCCTAACATTAATTACATTTTTAAGTCTAGTTTAATAGTCTAAATCTGTTTTTTTAGGTTTTATATACATCTAATTATATCCAGCACTTAACACACACCATAACCTACTGTACCTCATTTTGCACACTCGGTCTGCATAGCAAGACAATTACATAGTTTTTTTTTTTTTTTTTTTAATAACAAATGGTGAGAGCATGGAAGTCTAAAACTATGAGCCTGCTTAACTTGCCAAGCAACAAAATAACAGTTAGCATGGAAACATACACAAGTCAGTTAACTTACTCTGGCTGAAATATGTCCGTTATCCTGCAGTAAACCCTGCATCCATGCCAGATTCATCCTTATAAACAAACACTGCATTCTTGCAACTGGTCTGCTCCCTAGCTGTTCTCTTTAACGAGCCCCTGGAGTCTCTCTGCAGCAGTGTTTCTAAACCCTGGTCCTAAAGGACCACCTGTCTTGCATATTTTCATGTTTTTTTTATGCTGTCACACTCGCTTTATTTCAGAAAGGTTTTTAAATGGCTGATTAGTTAAATCAGGTGTGCTGGGAGCTGAGAAAACCATTGACTCGATAAAAACTGGATAAACTCCACTGTATATGATGTCACCCATAGATTTTCTGAAGACTGGTTTTCAAAACCCAACTATGGAACTCTGGTCGCCACCATCTTGGCAGAAGCAAATGTGCCCAAACCCTGGTTAATTAATAAATATGCAAATAGGTGGAATAAATGGAGTCTTGACTATTAATTGAAATACACATACTGACCTCAGTTGTCACAAGCTTAGCTTCCCATCCATCCTTCTAGAAACCTCCATAAGACAACTAGCAACCGTGGAGGCCAATGGTGATTGCCATTGTATTAATCACCATTTTATGACTAGGGTAGGACCTCTGGTCAACTTTACGTAAATAAAGTACAATTTATTAACTAATCTGCATGTTTTTGGACTGTGCAAGGAAACCCACCAAGCACAGGGGAAAAAATGCAATCTTAATGCACACAAAAAAAGCTCCCTGAAGGTGCAAGGCGCAAGTGCTAACCAAAGGAGCCACTGTGCCACCTAGCTTAAAACAAGCTGATCTAAAATGTCTGGCGCAGTGGTATAATGCTTGCCCCTATTATCCGGAGATCGCGAGTTCGATTCCCGGGTGATGCTGTAACCCTTTGCGGTCTAGAAAGAGCTGATTGGACAACCTCCTTTAAAAGGGAGGGATAAGAGGTACTTAGTTGCTTCCACATTAATCACAGCTTTACAGCCAATCAGGGGCGTCTGTGAGCTCAAGCACATACGCGTCTGTGAGCTCAAATCACATAGTTCGGAGGAAACATGTAATAGTCTTCTGCCTTCCCCATTAAGGTAGTAGCCTTAATGTGGGAGCCCCCCTTGCGATGGGGAAGAATTAGACACGACTAAATTAGGGAGAAAATCAGGGGGATAAGCTTATCTAAAATGTCTAGGATGGCTAATGTTTTAATTTAAATGCCAACATTACCTTGTATTTGATTCAACACTTTTATCCATACCTTACATACCATCTTGTGTCAACTCCTACAATTCTTGTGGTAAATTAACCAACACTGATTACAGTTAGCTGGTTAACTAAAGTAATGCGTAGCAGATAGCTACTGTATCAGTTTGACACCTGCAATGCAGGTGCTACTCAAATCAGCCATGTGTCTAATTATGGATAATTTTATAATTTATAACTGATTAAAAGTATTTTTTTACTGATAAATTGCATAGAAATAAAGAGCATACAGTTGCCATAAATGGAAAATCTAGCTATGGAGACCAAAACTATTTTGAATCAAGCCTTTATTTCTATTGTAAAATTTCCCATTTTCACATGGGGCTATATGGATAGATTCACTTCCAGAACCATGGTCTTAGTGGTCATTCGAGGAACTGCATGTTTTTGCACTTTGGTCACATTTGTCTCATTTTTTCAGAACCACAGATTGCCCCTAGTGGCATGGTAGGTTAGCATTGTTGCCTTGCACCTCCTGGGTCAAGGATTTAATTCCCGCATGAGTGTGCCCTGTGATGACTTGGCACCCTGTCCAGGGTGTACCTTAACTTGTGCACAATGTCTCCTTCCTTGGATAAGCTGTACAGGATAATGCCGCTTGGGGAAAACACTGAAATGTAAAGGGCATGTGGTCCTTACAGACCAGGATTGAGAGCTACTGCTCACACCTTCCTACACTTGTGATTGGTCAGATAAAGACAGCTTAAGAAAAAGCAAACACCATGCTTTCTTTAAATAAATACTGTCTTTTAATGTGCATAAACAATGAGCAAAAGATTTCATCACCTAATTGTTATACTTAAAAATTAACAATTTCTTTTAAAAAGCCTATCCAACACTTATTAAACATTTTTAAAATAAATCGTTACAATGAACAATTTTTTTATTTAGTTATTTGTTAATCATTCAGTTTATGAACTTTTCAAATATAAATAAAAGTTGTATCCTGGGCAACATAAATATTAATTTTTTTTTTTTTTTTTGCAGTGGCTCATATGTTTATAAAACACATAATTAAACATTAATCTTAGACCTAACTACTAACCTCTTATTAGCATAACCGACTGTTGTTGTTTTGCTTTCTCCACTGTTTTTTTTATTAATATTATTCCTAAGTTAACCGTAATCGTATTTTGTCTATTGTTTCAAATATATTCAAAAAGAACGAAACTTAGCTGCATCATTGATTTTCTATTTCTCTGCAGAGTGGACCGAGAAAAGTTGTTTGCACAAATCCATAACTGTCAGACCTGCAGGTCTGTTCTTTGATGCAGCCATATATTAGGGTGAAGTTGCCTTGCTATCCTGCTGAAAGTAGGTCACATTAAGCCTGTGGTCTCTCTCTCTCTCTCTCTCTCACTCTCTCTCTCACACACACACACACACACACACACACACACACACACACACACACACACAGAATATTGTTTCATACAAGTTTCCTTTCGCTTTTTTCTAAAAGAATATTATAAGACTGCAAAGAAATAAATAAGTAAGTTTGGAAATTTACAAAAATAAAATGTAACTGCAGGGGTAACTTTTCATCTTCTCATCTTTTTTGAGTTGCACAGTCTTCCCTATAAGGATCATAATCACAAAGCACATGAATAAAGCAAAAGAGGAATGGAAAAGCCAAACAGAAAGCAGCCAATTAAAATAAAGAAAACAAAAACAACACATCCACATAAGCTCAGAACATAAAATGCAGGGCCTGATTGAACATGCCTGTTGCCGATTAGTCACATTGTGTGACTCTGATGTGGAAAAATAACTGCACGTTTCATTGCGTTATCCAATTCTAATTCTAGAGAAGAATTAATGTCTAGTGACTTATGCTATTATACTGTGGAGTATTTCTTTCTTTCTTCGGCAGGGGGCTTTCAGTGTTTGTTTTGATTTAGTGCGAAGTTGAGAGCACCTCAAAAATAACATCATATGATTGTAGTTGGTAAACATATAAGCAAATAAAAGCAGTAGATTTAGCAGTAGATAACTTTAAACATCCTCTGCTTCTCTGCTTTCTGCTGTCCTTTTTTCTTTTGGTTTGTTATTTCTGCAGTCGTGTACTGTTTATAGTTGTATGGTCAGGCTAAGAAATCTGATGTGTTTAGATTTATTTTTATTATTATGATTTTGACTGTTTTGATTTTAATTTGGCGACATGTTTTATTTTCTATATTTTGTGTTACCAAATTTTTTCTAATGATTTCCCTGTGCTTTTGTCAGGGCTGTTGTGAATTTGGCTTTTCTGTTGCGTTTTCTAAATTTGCTGTTTTTTTATAATAATAATAATAATAATAATAATTATTATTATTATTATTATTATTATTATTATAAAAGTGGTGTATATTGTGGACTCTGTATGCAAGTTAAATGTCAGTGCTTAAGAACTTCTGTTCTGTTTTTGGTCTGCTGCTCAGAACAGTTTCTCTTTAGGAAGACATGCTTTTGTTTTGTTTTATTCAAAGCAAATGACATCCCCTGAGCAAATTAGATGAAAATTACATTTGTGTCAAGGGAAAGCCATCTGTGCCAGCGGTGTTTATCCTGAAAAATATCTGTATTGATTGTGATATGTGCTATGTCTCCCTTGGCTTAAAAAAACAAACAGGACACAGTTTTATTAAAAACAGTATTAAGAAGTACAATCAAGGATCAGTTTCTATATCCAAACAAATGGACATATCCTGACACATTCTCACAGGCTTTGGATTGCAAAGCAAATATGTTTATATGCACTCACCGACCTCTTTATTAGGTACTGGGTCAGATCTCCTATTGCCTTCAGAACCGCCTTAATTCTTTGTGGCATAGATTTAACAATGTCCTGAAAATATTCCTTAGAGATTTTGGTCCATTTTAGCCTGATAGCATCACACAGCTGCTGCAGATTTGCCGGCTGCACCACATCCCAAAGGTGTCCCCCTGCACGGAGATCTGGTGACTGTGTACAGTAGACCATTTGAATACAGTGACTTCCTTGTCTTGTTCAAGAAGCCAATCCTTAATTTTAGCCGTTTGACATGGGGTGTTATGGTGTGGTCATAAGGGATGGAAACGGTCAGCAACAATACTCAGACAGGCTGATGGCTACTTGAAACCAGGGGCCATAAATGCAAGGCTCAACAAGTTGTGCATTCTGCGATCCTCATTAAAATTGAGTTACTTGACTTACTTTTGCCTTTTTATCAGCTTGAGTCAGGCTGGCCATTTTCCCTCTGACCTTAAACAAGTCATTTTTGCCCAGAGAACTGCTCCTCACTGGATAATATCTATTTTTTGACTATTATCTAAAGTTGTGCCTGACAATCACAGTATACTAGCGGTTTCTGAAATACTCAGACTAGCCTGTCTAGCACCAGCAACCATGTCACGTTTAAAGTCCTCATTTTAATGCTCAGTTTAAACTTCAAAGGATTTTTGACAATGTCTACATACTAAATACATTAAGTTGCTGCCACATGATTGGTTGATTAAATATTTGGGTAATGAGAAACTGAACATATGTACCTAATGGAATTGCCAGTGAATGCATACACCATGTATAAAAATGTTCCCAGTAGTCTGTAAATAGAAGTATTAGTAGTATTATTGTTTAGTCAAGTTCATTTAAACATTTACTTGCCACATACTAGACACCTTTTAGATCATTTTTTTTATAAAACTTTTTTTTTTGCAAATTGAAATATATATATATATATATATATATATATATATATATATATATATATATATATATAGCCTATATATATATATAAATATATATCTATATATATATATGGTCTTAGACCAAACTAATTTATTATTATGGTGTACGGCCTCCTTTCGCGGCCAATACAGCATTAATTTGTCTTTGGAATGACAGATACAAGTCCTGCACAGTGGCCAGATGAATTTTGAACCATTTTCTCACAGAATAGTGACGGTGGAGGAAAACGTTTTCTGACTCGCTCCTCCAAAACACCCCAAAGTGGCTCAATACTATTTAGATCCTGTGGCTGTGCAGGCCATGGGAGATATTTAACTGCACTTTCATGTTTATCAAACTACTCTGTCATCAGTCTTGCTGTGTGTATTGGTGCATTATCATCCTGATACACGGCACCGCCTTCAGGATACAATGTTTGAACCATTAAGTGCACATGGTCCTTCAGAATGGTTCGGTGGTCCTCGGTAGTGACGCACACATCTAGCACAAGTATTTGGCCTAGGGAATGCCGTGATATTGCTGCCCAAACCATCACTGATTCACCCCCATGCTTCACTCTGGTCAGGCAACAGTCTGGGAGGTACGCTTCTTTGGGACTTCTCCACACCGTAACTTTCCCGGATGTAGGAAAAACAATGAAGGTGGACTCATCCGCAAACAATACATGTCTAAAACTGACGTTTGGCATTGGCATGAGTGACCAAAGGTTTGGCTATTGCAGCCCGGCCAATAAAAATTGGCCACCAGGCTGGTAAAATTTTGCCTCCAACACCAAATTGCCAAGTGTTTTATTTTCATTGTATGTTTTGCTGTTGTTGTGTAAGAGTGATCTGAGGGAAAAACTATATCTAGACAGGCATGTACTTGCTATTTCTGATAGTTAAAGTGTGCAGTTTTTTTCCGTTTCTCCACTGTAGCACTACTCAATCCAATTGAAGTAATGTAAGTAGCTAATGCACTTGATTTAAAGTAAACTAACTAGCATTATAGAGTACAGTACATGTCTAGTGTGTTTAATGGCTCCTAATTAAAAAGGGGAAATGTAAACAGAACTAAATGTTAGGTAAGTGATTACTGTACTGTATGTATGAGTATCATTATCGTTATCTTAAATCGCTGAACAAAATGTTGTACTTGGTCTTGAAAAAATGGTTAAAACATTTTCTATTTAGTATTAATTGCAAAGTTGTCACTTTTTGACTGTTAGGGCTAATTTATACACTTTAATGACCAGGAAAAACCAGCCAGGAAAAAAAACTCACAATTTATATTGACATACTGTATGATTGTACAAGGTGCGTTCTAATTAAACCAAGACTTTTGATTATAGACAAGAGTTATAGATAAGAGTAAAAAACTACCTTTTTTTTCTCGATATATTTCCATACTACACTAATGCACATATACTAGTTATATCTGTGCTTGGATTCCCACATACAGATGTGTCTCTTCCGCAAATTGGTGAAAAGTTATCTATTGATTTTCAAGGATCAGACGTTCCACTCACTGAGTGTCCACAGTAATGACTTGCAATGGGCTCTGAACCACCTTGGCCAGAATCAGCATTCCAGGACATACGGCCTTCTTTAAAATGTTTGCAGCATTCAAATGTTTTACTCTGGCTAAAAGTCTCATCAGCATACTGTGGTTGAAGTCTTCTGTAAAAGTCAATCAGGTTTTTTATCTTCATTTACAAGAAATTTCATAAAACACAGTGAAAAAAAAAAGACTACTCAAGTTTTATTCACTCATACTAGCTGTTCAGTGGGTGGCACAGTGGTTGGTGTGGTCGCCTAGCATCTCCAGGGTCCTGGTTCGATTTCCACCCGTGTGCATGCTGTTTGCATGTTTTCCCCATGCTTGGTGAGTTTCCTCTAGGTACTCTGGTTTCCTCCTACAGTCCAAAGACATGGATATGCCATGTGATGGATTGGCACCCTGTCCAATGTGTACCCCGCCTCATGCCCTACTGTAAGTCTCCTAGGATAGGCTCCAGCCCCCCTGCAACCCTGAATACAGGATTAAGTGGTATAGATGATGTGTGAGTAAGTGAGAGTGAGTGAGAGTGAGCTGTTTAGTGTGTGAGTTTTGTCATGGAGAAGAAATCCTATTAAAGAACCCCATCTGAGAAAGTAACGGTGTGAATGTCTAAACTGAGATTTAACAAACACCTGTCATCCATTCCTGTTGCTAGCTTTTGTTTTTGCTAGATTTTAATTTCTTTCTTTAATAGACTACATGTTAAGGAAGTGAACAGACATTAAAACAGAAATATTTACCAAACTTGACCTTGCAAGAAAGCCCATACAAGATCCCTACTGAGACTAACAGTCCATTTACAGTGTATTGCAGCTTTTCATCCATTACTGCTACATTTTCTCTTAATTATTCTTTGTCAAGCATGATTATTTAGTGTTTATGTTTAATATACATTTAAAAATAAAGGTCCAGTAGTTAATTTAAACTGTAAATAAACCCAATTTGGCTTTGAAAAAACATAGGAAATTTAAAGCCTTGTGATTGATTTTTTTTTCCACTTTGGGTTATTTCTTATTTCATTACAAGCATTGGCATGCCAGATATTTCAATTCGTTAGGAGCTCCTGATTATGGACATATTTTATATCACAATGGAAGGAAAAAAAATCTGATCTCACTGACTTGGCATGGTTTTCAGTGCCAGACGAGCTGGTTTAAATGTTTCAAAAACTGCTGATCTTTTTGGAGTTTACACAGAATTATGTGAAAAAACAAAAGGCCCACAGTTTTGTGGGTGTAAATGCCTTTTTGAGGGAAGAAGTCAGAGGAAAATGACTACATCCAAGATGACAGGAAGGATATAGCAACTCAAATAACCTGTATTTACAACTGGGCTGAGGAGAGACAGAACACAATAAACCATTATTTGGATGGACTACAAAAGCATTAGACTACACCAGATTCCTCTCTTGTCAGCCAAAAACAATATTTGTAGAAGATCAGGATAAGTTATGTTTTATAAAGTGAACATTAACTAAAGCAGGGTTGGACCAGCCACAAGTCAATTAAAAATTTGTACATTGTGCATTAAATTTACTTCAGTGTCAAGTTCCAGTGCCACAGCTTCATAGAGGGCAAAAAATAAAACAACTGCTATTTTGTTTCCTATCAAGATGCAACTCAAACAGTGAAAACAGGCAGTTGCTCAAAACACCTTTAGCTCTGTCTTGCAAGTCTGTCTACTGAAACTCTTGATCTCTTGTACATCTGATTGCTGTTATGTGTTACACTGCTGCCAGGTGATTGCCTAATTTAATATTTTAAGTCAAATCGATTAGGGTTTTATTGTCATTTTAGCCATAGCCAACAAAACGGCGTTCCTCCAGGACCAAGATGCAACAAACATACAGAATACATTAACTAGCTAAACTAAAACCCCAAATTAGCTGCCTAGCTAAAACAAACCAAATTGACACCATAAATAAGCTAAATTGTCTAAGTACTATACAAAAGACGACACAACACAATGAAATATACTGTTATAGTTGAAATGACATGAGTAAGCAAATTACATGATAGATAAAAAACAGTAAAATTATTTTTGTAAAAGTAGCAGCAGAGACAGGGCAGAGTACTTGTGCAAATAACAGCTAATAATATAAATATTAAGCAAAAAAAAAAAAAAAAGAATTTCAGGTTGTGTGTGAAATTCCTAAATGGTTGTACATCAGTGTGTTTGTGCATGTGTTCATTAGTCCAGTTCCAAGGATCCAAATGTACAATCGTCCATATGTGGACAGTAAATAAATGACTTTACAATGAAACACAACTCAGATATTAAATGAAGTGCCATACAGGACTCCCAAAACATGACCTACAAATAACATTAAGCATGCATCCATTAGTTACATTTGAATAAAGTACTGTTTAAAAAACCACTCTAGAATCTTATCCTTATCTTTATGTAAAGCTTTAAGGCATAAAGTTTATAGCACTGTAAGCATGCTTTATTGCTTTTCTTTTCTTTGTTGTCAGTCTGTTTTTTAATTTAAAACAGTTATTTAGTATGATAGAGAAGTCAAGTGAGAGTAGGCCATTGAGAAGTAGAAAAAGGGTAATATTTTGAATCTTGTGAAAAATGAATGAAAACAGGTTTAACTCAGATGGCCAAGACCTTATCTAATTTATTGTGTCTGATGCACTCTCATTTTTTTTTTTTATTTACCTTTTTTTTTTTTTTAGGAGCGTTCTCTTAAAAAAGGAAAATGGAATTTAGGGGACTTAAATTAGGAAGTCTAAAAAGACTTGGATATAACTCTTTTTTTAGTGCACATCTTAAACCATGTCAGCCTGAGAAAACCAATCAAGTCCCAAAGCAAAAGTGTCAAAATACATTTATTCAGTAAAGTCCAGCATTTATTTTTTCAATTCAAAGATTGTCATGATAATGAATTGACTTGCACACTTATTTAAGCTGATCAGCATATAATTACTGTAAGTGCATATAATATATTAGCAGCCTACGGAGTCATATATGAATAGGTAGTAATAATGATATTAGAAGTGATAATGAGCTCACAGGAGGCTGATCCATACAAACACACGCTAAGCACTGTGACACATGCTAATGAAGGTTAGGTAATAAAAATCTCATCAACATTGTCAGATGAAGGAAGGAAGAAGAAGGAGCACACTGGCAAGCTCAGTGACACCAAAAGGCCTGGAAGACCCCATGCAACCAGTAAAGTGGGTGAATACGTTTAAGAAGGTAAATGTATCATGTAAAAATCTAAAGTTCAGAGATACCTTAATGTATTTAAATTTTTACCACAAGATGCAAACCACTGATAAAGCTCAAGATCAGAAAGGTAAGACTGGACTTTGCTAGAAAACAACCAAACAATATGGAATATTAAAACTAGCACATACATATACAGCTATAATTTATTACAGTGTGGCACGTTGGCGTAGTGGTTAGCACAGGGTTGAGATTTTAATTTCCACCTCAGGTCTGTGTGCATGGAGTATGCATGTTCTCCCTGTGCTTGCTAGGTTAGCTCCAGTTCAAAGGCATGTAGACTAGGTTAATTGGAGGTTCCAAATTTCCTGTAATGTGTGTGTGTGTTTGTTTCTGTGACCTGTGATAGATTCCCAACCTGTCCAAAGGGGAACCCTGTCTTGTACACTTAGTCTCCTGGCCACCCTGCAACCCTGTACACAAAATGTAAGTGATTGAGATCATCAAATTTGAATATTACCCCAAAATAACCCAAGTAAATACAAAATGCAGTTTTAAAATGATAATTTTATTTAGTAGCTGTCAAAACCTACCTGGCCCTATGTGAAAAAGCAATTGCCCTCTAATCTAGTAACTGGCTGTGCATGTCTTTGAGCATGAACAGCCTGTTTAAGGTCATCTCAATCAGATTTAAGTCTGGACTTTGACTAGGCCACTTCAATACCTTTTTTTTATTATTATTATTATTTTTTTTTTTTTGTTTTGGAGCCATTTAGAGGTGGACTATGTTTTGGATCATTGTCCTGCTCCATAACCTAAATACGTTTGAGCTTGAGGTCATGAATCCAAGGTCCCAGACCATCAGACTCTGATTACTGTTTGACTGTTATTATAATGTTCTTTAAAAAAAAAAAAAAAAAAATTCTGAATCAGTTTTATGCCAAATGTAACTAGACGCATATCTTGCAAAAAGTTTGGACCTCTCCCATGGATACCATTTTTGCCCAGTCTTTTTTGTATTGTTAAATCATGAACACTGACCTTAATTGAGCCAAGTGAAGCCTGTAGTTCTTTAGATGTTGTTCTGGGTTCTTTTATGAGCTCTTAGATATATCATCGTTGTACTGTACTCTTGGAATCATTTTGGTAGGCCAGTCACTCCTGGAAATGTTCACCACTTTCAGAATTTTCTCCATTTTTGTGGATAATGGCTCTCCCTGTTGTTCGCTGGAGTCCCAAAGCCTTAGAAATGGCTTGGTTACCATTTGCAGACTAACACATGTCAATTACTTTGTTTCTCATTTGTTTTTAAATTTCTTTATGCCATGCTTAGTCAGACAGGTTCTATTTAAGTGATTTTTTGATTCAACATGTCTGGCATTAATCAGGCCTGGTGTGGCTAATGAAATTTACCATGGCTTTCACAAAAATCACAGTTCAATCATGATTTAGCAAGTAGGCAATTACCTTTTTACGTATAGCCGGGGAGGTTTGGACAGCTTTTCTCCCTTAATAGATGAAATCATCATAGAAAAACAACATGTTGTATTTACCCAGGTTATACTTGTGTAGTATTAGAATTCGTTTTATTATCTTAATCATTTAAGAGTGACAAATATGCAAAACAAAATTAAATCAGGAAATACTTTTTTTCACTTTGGCACTGTACTTAGCTATAGTATTTTAGCCTTACACTGGGATTATAGAGGATTTAACAACAATACTTAGTCTTAGGGCCAAGGGTAGCTCAGTGGTTAAGGCATTGGACTACGGTTCAGAAGGTCCCAGGTTCAAACCCTACAACCACCAAGTTGCCACTGTTGGGCCCTTGAGCAAGGCCCTTAACCCTCAACTGTTTAGATGTGTAATGAGATAAAAAAAAAAATAAAAATGTAAGTCGCTCTGGATAAGAGCGTCTGCTGCTTAATATGTCATTTCAATTCATAAAACTATGTAAGTATACTGGATCATTTTACTTATGGACATAGCTTGTACAGTACCAAAACCAACACACAGTTTTGGTTCCTAAAGTTGTTGACTTTAAAAGCCTTGCTTATGTTATGTCACTTTAATGCTCTATATTAAACCTGACATGTCAGATCCCCTGGTCATTTCAATCTTACATGGAATGTTTATTAAATTGACAAGTTAGGCTGCTGCAGTAAGAACAGCTGACACATTGCCATGTTTAAATCAAACAGCGGTGTTTGACTAAGGGAAAGAAAAGTAAAGTCCTATTAAGTGTGGAGGCCCTAGCGGCGATAACATGTTCCACACTGACGTGAGTCGAGGGGATGGCAGCATCTCGCCTTGGAAACAAGGGATCTGATGAGAGAGCAGAGGGAAATGAAAATATGCCACAAATTGCTGTGAGCGTCAGTTTTTAGCCATGCTCATTTGTGCCCTTACACACTTCAGTTCCTACTTTTCCCAGCACTTGTTAATTATGCCAAGCCTAATGTGTTCTGCTGCATGGCTCATTTGCTATGCAGTGCAGCATACTGCTTCATCCAGGCAGAAACGGAAGCGCCCTTTTTGTGATACCACCACACGTCGACAGAGACCGTAACTGGCCCAAAATGAATGCTTTTCAGCGAAAATAATGGTGGCAGATGGGTGAGAAAAGTGAAGTATCCTTTCCAAAACCGAGTCCAATAAAATAATAAAATCTCTTCGATAGAGAACTTGGATTGTGAAGGAGATGAGGACAGAGTCCTTGTCACGGAAAGAATTCTGGGCAATTTCAGCTGACCCATTTCTCTGGGGAGAAGAGACCTTCAGCTGTCAAGTGTCACTGCTACAGC
This sequence comes from Clarias gariepinus, assembly GCF_024256425.1. NCBI lineage: Eukaryota > Metazoa > Chordata > Actinopteri > Siluriformes > Clariidae > Clarias > Clarias gariepinus. The sequence continues at coordinate 8,460,583 of NC_071109.1, read as the reverse complement.
ATGATATATTGGTCATTCTGGGTTATCAAACCTCAGAAGGAGATTTTCTTTTCATCTGTTAGAAAGAAAAAAACTGCTAAAAAAATTGAGACATTCAAGGAGTCTATTCAAGGTGGGGAAGTAAAATATGGTATAGTAAAAGCAAAGGACTTTTTTTTAATAAATAAATTAATAGTCAAACCATTCATGTTTTATAAAATATTATTTGGATACTAATGATTCATTGTTATGCCAAGTGAGTCTCAAGATTAATTACAGCATGCCAAAGACGCTGTTGGAATCCGATTGTATGTTAGTTGACTGAATTAAGACACACTCATGCCTGATGCTTAAGGCAAAAAGAAAAAAAAATAAGTTCCAGCTCAGCCATGCAAGATGAATGTAGTAACTAACAGCTTGTGATAAGCTTGTGTATTATTGTTTTGTTGTTTTTTTTTTTTGTTTTTTTTTTTGGTACGGCTAAAGGCCATTCGTGTAGCAAATTGGCAGTGCAGTGATTCAGAAAAATAGGCATTCCATCCCTCATTCCTTTCTTGATCTCGAAGCGTACTGTCGGAAAAACAGAGAAATGAAACATGTAATGAAAGAACCCATGGAGTTCATCCCTTCAAGAGGAATGCTGCACGGGCATTTCAACTGAGAGCTTAGTTTAGGCAGATTAATTGCGAGGTGCCACCAGAGGGTTATGCAACTGCTATGCTGGCGTATCAAATCATAGAATAGTTAAATGATAAATCCACCCTGAATGGCTTCCATTAATATGTATAGTCAATCATGTATTTTATGATTAAATTCCCAGTTGACTTTTTTTATTATTATAATTGTCTTTTCATTAACAAGTTAGTCAATTGTTACATACACCGATACTTCCCAAGACCTCTGGGGGTGTTCTGTGGTGTCTGGTACTGTACCAGGATACTTCCAATGGATCCTTTGGGTGCTGTGTACTGTGGGGTGGGTTCCTTCTCATGTCAGACTTGTTTTTCCGGCACATTCCATGGGTGCTTGATCTGATTAGGATTTGAGGAGTTTGTAGGCCAGGCTACAGTATACTGCATTGGCTTTTCTGTGGGATTGGACCAGACAAGCTCAGTTTTCTACCCATAGGTAAAAAGAGTGCCCATGATCATTAATGATATACAGTGAACTGGTGACAAGTTTACTGGTATATCATTAATACCCAATGCTAATGTGTTAATGCTATGTAGAGTTGTTTTGGGTGATCCGTGTTCCTACTGTACCCACTATGCCATTTGGCTTCTTCCTGTTAGAGCCACCAATGGCAATTCATGTCTATTTAAAGAGCTGCAATGCTTTAGTCATTTAATCTGTCCAGCTCTCTCTCCTCGTTTAATGCTTATATTTAATTTGATTACTACTGTACATCTACAGTATGGCTTCATTAATATGCCTTGCTATAAAATGGTGTTTATATTTTATATTATTTTAGGAGCTAATACCAAAAGCTAATCCTTATTAATGCTCTAAATGAATAATTACATTTAATTACAGTTCATTTTAAATGCGAGACCTTGTGTGATAAATGTGTTAGCCTTAAATGTGTCATGATTTACTTTCCTAGGAAGATTAATTAGTCACCAACTTCTGAGTTGTCAAATCCAAATATTTGGCACTTGGTAGCATTTCCCCTCAAAATATTCATGCTAAAATTTGTACAAAATGAAATAAAAAATACTAATGAACCCACTAAGGCACCTAAGGAGTTTGAGTATCTGCCATTTTCTCAGGGTTGCAACTGTATTCAGTCATTCGTTATATATTGTTAAAAAAAATCATAGGCGCTCAACATTCAGGAAGCGTTATCATAAATCATTATTCATAAAGTGTCGGCCAGGAAACTACAGGTCCCCCCAAAAGAAAGAGACAGCAACTTTTCTCACCCGCTTGCCGTTGTCCAAAAGGCTTAGGAGGCTGGCTGCCTTCCAATCGCCAGTGGAAAGAAACTATTGATGGGGAGAGAACTCCCACAGTTCCCTGCTTCCTGTGCACACAATGCCCACTGAGACACTCGCCCCCATCTTCAGGAGCATTTGAAAAGACCAAAAGAAACTTTCCTATTTCTCTCCCTTTTTATTTTTGTTATTTTAAAAGAGACCCATAGAGCTGTGTAGCATTTTTATGGCCCTTTGACCGTCCATAAGCACAGCTTAGGTTCAATTCTGAAAAAGACCAGTGGCAGAATGACAGGTCTGGGATTTAATCCAGCCATGCAGGAGATAAGAAGCAGGGATATCAGCAGCAGACTGTGTAGAGCTTTGTAAACTGTACCATCTGTTAAGGCACATTGCTCCCGATGTCAAAATGCCAAATGTGGGCAGGTAAAGATTTCCTAAACCACCTCCCCGCCTTCTGTCATATAGCATGTAATTGAGAAACATGCTTGAGCCAATAGATCCCTAAAGAATATTTGCACATAATGTTTTTATCAGCAGAAAATGTACAGTGTACACAATTTTTTAATCAGACATGTGCAGGTCAATGACTGCGCAAAGTCATGGTGTAAATGTACAGGTGTACAGAAGTTTCTGAAATCGTTGTTAGTGACTATACAGTACATGGAATCACAAAGAAAAATAGATGCGAGTTTGCATTCGTTTGTATGCATTGCGCAAAGGATTACAAATTCAGGTAAAATTGGGCACCAAACGTAGCTTTATTGCATAAATATTTTATGCAAATCCAATTGCTCCTACTTTATCCAACTTGGCTCTAGGCTAGGTGGGATTATACATGTGTCTCTTGTCTGTGTCCTCCAGGGGAAAGCTTCTAGATCCACCACATTACACTACTATACCAGAATATACTACAGAAATCAATTATTTCCATGAAAATCTTAATTCTAAATATTAAATTCTGAACATATAATCTGATTGGAAGATAGGCATTCCACAAGTGTTGATTATAGAATATAACAGCACTGGGACATTTAACTACACCGTATGTAATAAATTGCATCATAGATTTTCTTACAATTGATAATTACAGTAACTGTCGGTCACCAGCATTGGTGATACTAGAACAATATGGTCCACACTCAAAACCAGTCTATGAAGCACTTTCTTACACACTTTGTCTCCTTAGAAATTGCTTTTAAGTTGTTCCAAATTGCCTCATACCGTCTGTGATGCTGTAAAACTAACTAGCTTTTAACACAGGCCTGGATCGCAAATCCCTCTCTAAGCCTGATCTAGGGTGCTACTTAGTGTTTTTGTCAGGGTTACTGACAATAAATTAAAAAAATCAATTAATTAATATTTAAGCATTTCTGACTAATTAAACAACAAAGCACTTTTTAAACAAAAAAATGAAACAAAATTCATATTTTATACTGTAAGTGTAATAAAACAAATATAAAATGATCAATCATAGCTGCATAGCGAAGAATACAATTGCAGGTAGACATAAAAACTAAACATGTAAAGTAAGACTCTGTGAAACAGGTGACGGTCAAGTGATGAGTAAACCGCAAATAAGAGTGGGAAAGAATCAAAGGGGCAAAATAACTAAAATAAAATAAGTCACCAGGTTGTCAATGACAATATGATGTTTTAGTATAACAACACAGAGTGTATGTTTTGCTAAAAATTCTTTTACACCAATTGTTTTCCATATGGACGAAGTTTCCCATCTCTACCACTGCTGTTAATTAGCCGATAAATTAAATCAGGTGCACTGCAGTTAATAGTACAGTGCATGACAAAGGCACATCTGAAGCCAAAGTCTAATAGAGCTCATTCTCCCTTCACTATGAACATTAAACTCCCACTGTAGCACTAATGTGATACAGATCCATCGTGCATGATCATAAGTGAAGCTATGTAATGTGCAAGCAAGATGCATCAAAGCGGCAGAGGCTGAGCTGATCTGTTGCTGTCCTTATGCTACAATCCAGGCCTATCGCTCACTTCCAGTCTTCCAACAGACTGGGCTGGATAAAGACAGGAGCCGCGATCAGCTGCCCATAGAAAATAGAGCCAGCTTTGGAGCTCATGTCTCCTGCCATGACAGCAGAAGATCCACTGGCATCACAGGTCAGACAGACGGTCTGGTGAAAAGAGAAAAATGGAGGATAGAGAGTTGTTGGCAGATTGGAGAAGCAGAAGAGCAGAGCTGTCAATTTGCAAAAAAAGGCCCAATTTAAGCTTTTAACAGGCTACAAAAAGTGTCAAAAAAAAATTTCATAAGATGTCATAAGAATGAAGAAAACTTAAAAAAAAATCTACTGCTTGTTAACTTTCAGAGGTCCTTAAAAGCACACATCATGTGATAGTCTCTTCTTGATAATAGTAAGATTTTTATACATTAAATTGTAGCAGCACATGATTCTGGGACGAGTTGTTCCCGATTAACAGTGATGTGGTGTGCTAAAAGTTTATCTTGTGTTCAGCACACCACATCACAACAGGAACAACTGTTTTTGGAATTAACTGCTTTTTGCAATTTACCATATTAGAAACCATGTATTTTTTTTTCCCCCTATTTCCTGCCAGCTCTCTCCACAGAGGCCACTCAGGTGCTTGTTCCTATGCTGCAGTAGTGTATGCCAGAAATATAAAAGCTTTTGGCTGGTGTACTGTATGTGTGGGATCCCTGATGATGCTTCTTCTTTGCTTTTTCTCACAATGTTTCTCATGGATGTCAAAGATAAAGGAGTGTGGTGTCCCAGTGATACGTTGGACTGATCTCACTATCCTCTGAAGGGCTTTGAGACTACTTATTCTGTCCCTCATGAGAATTTTTCGTGCAGTTGCATCCCCACACTTTGTCTCTCGACTACAAATTTTGAAGAATTCACATGAACCCACTTCTGGCAGGTCTATTCCTGCATGGCATCCATCCCTGCAACTGATCCAACATGCTGTTGCTCGAATCATTCTCAGCTTTCGCAAATTCTCCCATTTCAACGCACACGACACATTTTCTGTGGAAACAGCACCACCAGTGGTTCCAAGAAATATGAATATCTGGATATCATAAAATAGAAACGCGGGCTGATTTCTTTCTAGTCCAGTTTGTAGATTTCCATAGTCAGTGCCACTTGTGTCAAAGTCTACACGTACAGTAGGTGTACACAAGGTGTAATAGGCATAAAAGAGGTTTGTTATTTACTCTCGCATCCTTTTTCTTTAAGGTGAAAAATATTAAAAGGAGATACATACATACAAATGATATATTTAAAGTAGAATAGATGAAAGAATCATACATTCCCTTTCTGTGATTTAAATTAATGCCTTTTTCTATTTACAAGGGAACATGGTTTCAATTCAGTAAAGCATTATGGCCTTGAAACTGCGAATGAAGCTGCCAATCCGCCAATCCTGCATATGTGTAATAATTTGCTCCCTATTATTTCTATAATGTGGAGCAAACTATTTGTCAGAACACTTTGTCAGATTTGGTGGAAATCATGAAAACACTATAAAAGACAAGTAATTAATACACTGGGTAAGAGGACCTGGAGGACCTGTCTCATACAGCAGTTGCAGAATGAAGAAAGGTCATTTCTTTCTCTCAGCCATTCTATTTTATACACAGACATCTTTGCTAACATCATCTATGCCCCTTACATAATGTTCGTACATTCAAGGATCTGATTTTCTTTATCTGACCCAGACCAGATGTCATCAATCTTTTCATTTAGTGGCAACTATATTACAATCTGTTTGTTTCTATTCTATCCTCGACCTTGTCTTTATACTATACAATAGGTGAGTTCTAAAGATTTTATAGTCTACCTGGCACATTTATACATAGACCAGAATTAATACATAATTCAAATGTGAATATTATTATTATTTATTTTTTACATTTCGCAAAATGTACACATTCCAGCACTTTCCAAACTGCTGTTTTTTGGCATATAAAAACATCTGTGTGGAAACACCACTATAGAGTTTTACACTAATATACTCATACGCTACAACTGTAGAAGACGCGGTCTCGACAACCTGCCCCTGCTGCCTGCCTCTCGGTGATGGATGATGGCACCCAGCTACTTTAATCACCCCATTAGTGAAACCATCTCTATACTACAGCAAGATAACACCTCACTCAGAAGCAGGGGAAAAAAAATGGGTAAAGGGAATCTCATTGGCTGCTGCAAGCCTTATTTAAAACTAATTTTAAGTTGCATCCTGCCAAAATGTGTAGTTCCATATTTTACAATAGGTTTTTAATGTTAGGTCTGTTAATGCTCCAGTGGGAAAGCCCCTAAAATAAAGCATGTTTTATACCTACATTTTTCTTTGTTTTTACTCCTCTTCCGAACATGCAGTTTCAGTGCTTACTGTATGTAAATGAGATACTGCTGAGCCACGCCCCTTTAAAGAACAGCAGGGCTGAGCAACAAGCTAGGGAAGGAGCACTTGTTATGAGAGATAACATTAGGGGGAAATCAAATGCAAGCTCTGGTTAATTCAAAAATGGAAAAAGAATAAAAATGTAAAAGTTTTTTTTTTCTCAATGGAGACAAATTGTATTGTGTAAAAAGACTAAAACGTGATTTTTTCCCCCTCTTGCATGTGTGAAAGGCTCACAGGAGATTTTTTTTTATAGTGTATGTGTGTGTGTGTGTGTGTGTATGGGTGTGCGTGAGCACGTGCCTCTTGAATGCCAGCAACATTGTTCTGAGAAAGCTGAGCTAGTGAAAAGAATAAGAAGAAAATCGACAGCACAGGCTATGCACTCCATAAAACATTATGAGTGTGCTATATAGTAGACATTTTTAAATGTCATATGAGTTCAGCCTTATAAAGAATTTCTTCAGTAAAACTATAGTAGGCTTGAGGAATGACAAGTCACCTTTTCATGGGAAATTCTTTATGAGAAAAGCCAGAGTGTCACTTTCTTTTCAACTAGGTTCTCAGCTCATTGTGCGATTTCGCCTGCTTGATCAGCACAAGGCTTTTATTCTGAGCCTCTTTGAATTTGCACCTAAAGTCTTGCACTCAGTTTTTCCCTGCTCTTTTGTACAGGAACGTAATAATGTGCTCTGTTGAGAGACCACCAAATTCATTTGAAGAGGATTTTGGTGGAATAACGATATGTAGACCTTAGCACTCTATTTTTTTCCCCCCCACAGCTTATGCTTTGAGGATTTACGTGTGCTTGATGGAGACGGTGGTTCAGTGTAAGAAATGATGAGATGAACCATGTTGAGCAGACAGAAGCTGATTACACAGCCAGGAGTGACTCCATTATTCTGGATTTAAGTGGGTTTTACTACATCTGCAAATTGCACTCCAGTTTCATCAAATTTTTTTGATGGGCCAGAATTTATAAAGTAGATTTCTGAGTGATATTCCAGATCTTTTGGAGCTGAGACAGAAAAGTGAATAGGGAGCTGGTGGGGAATGTTTCCCTTTTTATGTCATGTCCACAAGCTACAATTTGGGGACTACACAGGGTTACCAAATACTTTGATGCATAAATGCTTTTTCATCCGTGACCCTGGCACATCTGAGGCTTAAAATCTGACTCCTTTTTTTTTTTTTTTTTTTTACAACCTAAAGGGCATCGTTAGATCCCTAAAGTGGTAGGAAAGCTCTGTCAAGCAGTGCAGTAGACTGTGGAATATCAGTATATCCTTATGAGAAGGACACACAATCTATGTCTTTATGACTGTCTGAAGTCTTTCATAAAAAGCTGCATTAACAGAAACTGAACAACTTGCATGTTAAAATTTTCTATTTTTATAAATAGTACAGAATGTTTCATTGCAATATTTTATTTTATAATAAAATTCAGATTTGACAAATTCCATTTGATTGTGTATTTTTTTTTTTAACTATGAGAATAGTCTCAAATCAGCTTTTCAAAAATTACAAATCCAAATTTAAACATACTGTATCTTACTGTATATAGTTTTCTACTTAAAACATTCCAAATGTTTTAAAACATGAACATATTGTGGCGTAGGCGGGGTTTCGGCTGGGGACCATCATGCCTTGCAGGAGGAGTTGCTGTGTGTTCACCCTGTAGGGGAAAGGTGTTTGGGTTAGTGGCTTCGGCCATGTTGTGTGTGTATTAGGTGTGTGAGATCTAGTGAATGTGCTCTGGTTTGTACACAGGCTGAATTGAATTAGTGGTTCTGGTGTGAAGGTGTTGCTTATGCTTTTGTATGACTGCATGCTTAAAAAAGTACTCCCAGCCATTGGCATTGGGCAGCAAGGAAGCTCACTCGTCTCTCTTCAAGTTCCGTTCTAGGGGTGAAAAATGCAACAATATACAATTATGAGCAACTCATGAGCAGTGCTGGGGGACATTACTTTTTACAGTAACTAATTACATTACAAAATTACTGACACTAAAATGTAATCAGTTACATTACATCATTAACTTCTGATAAAAGTTACTAGTTAGAGTACTTTTCCATTGCAGAAAATAAAAACTCCTTTGTGATTCCTCATGCATGTTGTTTAAGTCAAGACCTTTATAATTATTCAACCATCATCACTCTGCGAAGTTTGGCCCATAATCAACTACTAACAGCAGGAATAACGGAGGGGGTTGGGTTCTCGGGGTGGGGGTGGGAAGTGGTTTGTAGGACGACTTTCACACACACACACACACACACACACACACTAACGGAATCACTGCTGTCTGCTTCACAGATTACATAAGCTGTCTGAATAACGAATTACATTTTGGAAAAAATATAACAAAATAACTGAGTACTTAAATGGCGGACCTAACGCGTTTACTCGTTACATCAAAAAAGGATTCCAAGTACTCTAACACGTTACTTTGAAACGCGTTACACCCAAGCCAAATTCGCTAGTTTGACACAGTTGAAGGCTAACGTCTCGGTATCAGCATTTAGGTCATGTACCAGGTGGTTTGTGACTGACCTTCCTCTGAGTTTGCTCTTTCCATGAGGGAATCCATGTATGGACTTGTCTTGTTGTGTTAGAGGTGAGGATTGAAATGTGCAGCCTATCCATTTACAGCTTTGCTAGAGAGTCTCCTAAGTATAAGCTTGTGTCTTCTTCCCAGCTACAGTTCTTAGTTGCTTAACGAGTCTGGTCAGTGAATCCAAGAAAAGATTTTCTTTTTCACACAGAGTTATTATATATTGTAGACAAAATATTTCTTGAAGTTGCTGTTCAATGTAGAGAAGTCTGAGTTGTTGCGGGGGTAAGTTATCGTATCGAATAATATTGCTCTGGGATTTTCACCGCAATCACTACCTACATGGGATGTAAGAGGTACAAGCTCAGAGGCCGTGCTAGCCGAGGTGTAGCTGCCCACTGAACGAAGGTTGCCAACTCACACATTTGGCAGGAGAAATGTTTTACAGGTATATATATATATATATATATATATAGAGAGAGAGAGAGAGAGAGAGAGAGAGAGAAAGAGATCCCTGCAAAAGGTGAATGCATATTTTTCACTTGGTTACCTTTAAACACATTTGATGTTGTCCACATTCAGCGGTATATGTGGCTGTCTGCAAACCTTAATCCATTTTAAACACTTTTCTAGTTGTCTTTTACGGCTTTGGAAAAAGGTCCTTCCTGGATATCGCTTGTCTTTATTACAGGTTTTCCAAGCTCAAATATTTTGTTTACAGTATATAAGTCTGTATGAATATTTTCTTGGGTTTTATGACCAGTCTTTAGGAACCATTTCTCCTCCAAGTTTTCGAATTACTTACTATTAAAAAAACGCTTTGTTTGTCGGACAACATGGTGGGGGTCTTACGAAAATAGTGCAATTGGATTGGGTAATATTCTATGTATGATTGACAGCTGGTGAAAGGTCCATTGTTGATGACAGTGGACTTAATTTTTTAGCACTGCACAACAGAACTAAGTTCACATTATTGTATATCTTTGTAGCGATGGACAGAAGACATTCTTTAGTCCTTCAGAAAAGATTTCCTGGACAATTCTGATGTTAGCTCCTGTTGTTACAGTAGCTTCTGTACCTCCCTGTTTGTCTACTGTGCTGTTTAGGTATGTAAAGTTTTCTACCTTACCCAGTTCTTCAACTTCCAGTGTGATGGGAGAAGCACTGGTACTGTAGTGTTGGTCTTAAAGACTTTGCTGTTACCATTGCTTTTATTGAGTAAAGGGTAAACTGCAATGTCAGTGGTCTTTTACTGCATCTAGATTCTGTTTTTAGTGGCTTAAAATTACTGGAAACTGCTAATATGCAGGATAAATAAGTAAATAAATAAAATACAACACCAACCAATGCAAGAGCAGCAGAATCACCAAATAATTCAAGGTAGAGTTTTACTTTATATATATATATATATATATATATACTCATAAATATATTTACAGAATTCCGGATTGGCCAAAAAAATAAAATAAACGTAAACATAATAATATTTACTGCTGTATTTGAATTTTGCTGACTATTAAATGTTGTTGTGCAGGGTTTCCATTACTGTCGACTATTTCCCCCTCTCTCTGGAGTGTGACTGAGAAAATAGATTTAAGAAGTGAGCTGTATCTAACAGCCATTTAACCCTGTGCCTGAACCCGGCTTTACATTTCCATAAGGAACTGCTAAGAATAGGGGAACATTTACCTTTCTGTCTTTCATAGCACATACATACAGGTATTTTCTCTCAGTGTGTTTAATATTTTGATGCATGCTAACAAGAAAGAGAAGAACAGAACCATGTACTGTACAGTGCAGTAGGGGGATATGAAAAACAAGGTAATGTGATTTAGCAATGAATGCAATGTCTATAAAAGTATTAACATTGCCCGGAGCTTGTGTTATTGCATCCATATGATATTATGCATATATTCCCAGCAGAGATACATCAGTATTATTACTGCTCATGCAGTTGCTGAGTCATTGTTCAAAAGTCATAGTTGTTAGTCATTTTTCAAAATTCTTTATTCCCTAAAACATCTTTTTTTTTTTCTAGAATGAAGGGAGCAAGAGCTGATTGATATAAATGTTATTATTTTCCTACAAAGTATTTCCTATGGTGGTCTGTAAAGACAATACAGATTAACAAACAAACAAACAAACAAACAAAAACAACAAATAGATAAATAAGTTTTAAAAAGTGAACTTAGAAATCATAAACAATAACACACAAAAGGTAATTATCAAACATTACATGCTAATTGTCAAATTATGAAGTACTGGTTTATTTCTCCTCAAGCAAGAGAGTAGGTGTGTTTTTAATTTAATTACAATATAAAGCCAGTATAAAATATGCATCTAGAGCTATACAAATTCAAAAAGGAAAAAATAAACTAGAAAGATTAATAAAAAAAAAGTTGCTCTGAAAAACACGTTGCCCTTAACTTTGTAGCAAGTTTTCCCAGTTTGTTTGTGTTCAAGCTGTTTATAAGCCTGAGATTTTTGCAAAGAAGAGTTACCTTTTTAAAAAGGTGGAATATGTTTCAAATGTCAAAGACTGGTATTTGGATTAGAAGCACCCTGCTGGGAATAATTATGCATATATTCTTTGAAAATAGCTCTTAAGATAAAAATGATGGGTGTATACTTCACAAGAGCTAGTGAAAATGTAATATCAATGCTCAGTGCAGTGAAAAGGGGTTGTTTAATTTTTACGCAAAGTCTGATTTTGTAATAATTAATTTAATATTTATGTTTGTTTGGTTCAGAGGGACCTGACTGATTTGATTGGGTTTATAAGGCAGCCATCTTTCATTAATAAAATGGCAGGAGTTGCTTATTGTTACCTGATAAAGAAATATGATCCCAATTGTTTACAACTTAAAATGATGATATACTGTTTCTCCTCAACCTTCCAACAGTAATATCAAATTAAATTGCTGTATTTTCTTTAAGATTTTTAAACTACAGTGTGCACAAGACAGTTATTAATAAAATTGTCCAACTTTTAAGCTTTACTGGGAATAATTATTCCAGCCTGCTGTGTGGGATTAGTGCTACTCAATTAATTTCTAGAGTAAGTAAATGGGGTGTTGAATATCATCCATAAGTACTGAGTTGCTGGTTTATTAGTTACCAAATCAACGCCTTTAAATACATAACAATATGCTTAGTATTATGTAGGTTACCAACGGGACACTGGCACCTAGGGGTGTGCTGTTATTTCTGGTACAAATAGCAGATACTCTTTGTGGATTATCTGTGGGCGGGGCCTCTAATGCTATGTATTGGACATTTCATTGGTTTACACATAGGTTTACTCAGATTGTAATCTCGGGAATTTGGCAGCCAGATCAGCAGACCTTGGCCTTTTTGCCCACCTGCTCCTGTCAGTGGTGGGCTGTGGTGCATTGAGTATACTGGTGCCTTTTTATTATAGTCAGCATTAACTTTTTTTTGTGATTTGTGCTGCATAATTTTCCTGTTACCCCATGAGGATAAGTGTGCCTTGGGTGTCCATGATCCTGTCACCATTTTACTGGTATATAATTGTTGATTAATTTTAAGGTTATGTGGTGTTAATGTTATGGCCGATTGTATATACACATGTTCATTTTACACACAACAGTTTTAACCCTCAAAAACATAATGATGTCATGTAGCCATTGCTTATTACTATTATGTCTATTTTACTGAAAATATAAAAAAGTATATAAATATATTTTTTATATAGCAAGTTGTGAATATACTACGGTAAAATCTGTGAATACAGAACATGGTCCGGAGGTTGATGTTGATGATAAAGATCAGGAGAGAATTAACAGACTGGTATGAGCTACAGGAAGTCAGGCAGTTTCCCTAGGCCACCACCCAACTGATGGTGAGAACATTACCTGCTTTATTTATAATGAATATTTATGACAACATTTACAAGACCATGAAGTTTACTTTTAATGGCCTGTCTGATTAATGAAGACAGAAGGAGATCATGTATCCTAAATTTTGATGAATGCAGTGAGGAATGTTAACAGAGTGTTCCTCACGTCTCTTGTCAACATCTTGAAAGTTTGAAGACAGTTACCAGTAAGTTTATCTTTTATAAACGGTTTATAAATGGCTTATAAAATAACAATGTAAATGTATAATATGCAAATTATGGACCATCCCCCCCGACCCCCCCCCCCCCCCCCCTTTTTACTTGCTTCAATTTTCTAACCGGGCTTGGGACATGCACTTCACTTAGTGGCTGGGTTATATGGTGTGTACGGTTAAGGGTCTTGCCCAAAGACCCAACAATGGTGGCCCACCTACGGCAAGTCTGAAATGGTGGCCTAGCTAGGGCAAGTCCACTGCTAAGCTAGGTTACCAGGACAGACGAAACAGAGGTACAATACAAGCAAACACATCAACATAGCCTTATTGTTATCTGCTGACATCAAGCTTGTAGGGGAGAGAACAAAAGCTGATTTGATTGCTGCCCACACAATTATATCTATGGCTGATTTTTTTTTTTCCTTTTCACACACAACAGGATACTTCTCCCATCAAATTTGTTAACACTGACACATGGTTTTAGACTGAAGGAGGAGGTGGAGTCTTACACAATTTAATAAGCACCTATGCAACATCCATAGTGTCTCAGAGTGATGGGTGCTGTTGGGTTTTACACATATACAAATGGAGGTCTTGAATGTATGCTGTAACACTAAAATTGTTCTTCATTGGAATTAAAGGACCCCAAACCTGCTCTTGGGCACAAGATCCATGAAAACAGGGACTATTTAAGGGTGGAATAAATAAACGTATGTGGCCTGCACAGAGCTCTGATCACAAGCCAACTGAACACTTGGGATGAATTGCTGCATCACTATGCAACAGGTTAGTGCCTGACCTCACTAAAACTTGTGTAGCTACAGTAGATTAACACAATTGCCACACAAATGTTTGGTTTCCAAAAACCTTACTTCAAAATCAAGTGGAAAGCCTTCCCAGAAAAACTGGGGATTTACTGTAATAGTAACAAAGTATAAAACTCTGAAACAGGATGTTCAACATGCACATGTGTGTGATAGTCAGGTGCACACACTTTTGCTGTGTACATAAAATATAATGCAGTCTAAATGTAATTATATAAGAGGCTATCAAGTCAATCTGGGACTTGTGAAAGCGGCATATCTGGCTGTGTAAAGGAGTTCCTGAAAGGCCAGTATTCCAGACGTGGAACAAGGAGTCAGATCATGGCTTAAACAGGCTAAAAAAACGTGATATATAAATAGCTTAATGGTATCCAAGCATTAGAGAAATGCTTTTGCAACTAAGTGCCTTAGTGTAGCAAGGGATTATATAGAGGAAAAACAGGCAGAGTAACTGTTTTCTGTTATTCTTCATGATCATAAGTCTGGGTTTGACTTGAACACCCCCTGTAAAATGTATAAAATTTTAAGAGGGTTAATAAAGTCTGATTTTACCCTGTCAAAAAACTTAGTCTAATGTCGACGGGTACAAATATTCAAACAGGAGGTCAGACTGACTGCTATTGTCTACACTTTTGTTGGCCTAGCTGTCTGTGTCATTGTCTGTCTGCCAATATCATCTCATCAACTGGCATTAGAATGCAACGCTCTCACTCAAGGGCACAAAGAGAGGCGTCTCGCAACATGATACTAGAGCTATCAATCGGGCAAAAATGCCTGAATGGCAACCGAGTGCATCGATCAATGGCACTATCATCTGCTGCAGTTGGTCTGTGAGAGTGCAGCAGTCACTGTAGCAGTGAAGAGTGACAGGCTAGATTCTGCTCCTGTACATACATAATGCTTTAGGCTTTAGGCTGTGCCAAGAAATATTGCCACTGGGCTTCAGTTAATCCTCATTCATGTTAGTATCTTGCTTACTATAATGGTTAAGTGTTTTATTTTGCATTCTGGAAGATAGTGTAAATATATGCAAAAATAATAAATATTTATAAATAAATAAATAAATAAATAAATAATAAATAAATGCCTAATTAAATGCATTAAATACAGTTGGGCACAGACGCCTGAGTCACAAGCAAAAACTTTTTAATCCATCAGTTATGAAACACTAATGTAATTTTGTAAAAATTATATTACCCAGGCAAGATTATAAGATTATGTCTCTCAAGCAATGCAGTGTGTATTGATTGAAAGCTTTAGGGATAAGTAAGTAATAAATCACCTAGGGGTGTTAAAGGGAGATATGCAATAACCATCTATAACATCATTTCTTAAAGTGTTTTAATTGGTCCCCGGCAATTTGCCAATGATTACTATTTGTAATTTAATAACGGATGACATGTCATGCTTGTAGTTACATTCATTCTTGTGGAACATCCAGAAACATTACTTTCTGTTATCACGTACAGTACATTAAAGCAGCTACAAACCTGTGACCCTCGCACTCATACTGTATATGGTTTTGAACATTCCAGTACAGATTAAGTCCCTTTTGCTCTTAAAATAACTTTCAGTCTTTTAAGAAGGCTTTCCACTAAATTTTGGAGCATGGCTTGTGCTCAATCAGCCACAAGAGCATTGGTGAGGTCAGATACTGATGTCAGGCAAGGAGGTCTGGGGCACAGTAACCACTGCAATTCATCCCTGAGGTGTTCAGTGTGGTTGGGGTCAAAGCTTTGTGCAGTTCTTCTATTTCAACCTTGACAAACCATGTCTTCACGTGTATAGGGAAATTGTCATGCTGAAACAGGTTTGGCAACAATCCAACAGTATACAGTAAAATCCCTAGAGTTGATTTTACATTTGCAGAGTTCATGCGAGTCCAAAGGGACCTAAAGTATATAAGCACTGTAGGGTGTAAATCAACACTGGGACTTTGCTGGGAATATAATTGTGTGCTTCTTCTGCAAAGGTGGCAAGTAATAAAGTAGAAATACTCGTTACTTTACTTAAGTTTCAGAGGTGGGTAGAGTAGCCAAAAAATCTACTTAAGCAAGAGTAGCTGTACTTCAAAATAATATTAATTAAGTAAAAGTAAAAAGTAGTTATCCAATATATTACTCAAGTAAGAGTAAAAAAATATTTGGTGAAAAGACTACTTAAGTCCTGAGTAACTGTTTTAATTATAATTACTGATTTATATATACAGTGCATATATAGTATATTATATTATATAGTATAATAATTGTATATATATAACATTGCAGCATTCAATAAAATAGCTAAACTTACCGCGACATGTTTCCTCAGGTTAGAAGTCGAGTATTTATATGCTGAAGTGTGTGTCTGTTTTGGCAGACCGAGAAGGTACCGCAGTATGAAGCTGTTCTTTTGCACTTTGTGTAAGTGAAACCTGCTTTGTACAGGTATATGATGCCAGGGATGCCAGCTGATGATTTTTTTCCCGCTATGCCAACAGTTTGTGTGTGGTCATGTGACTCCATGTGGTTATTGTTAATGCGGCTGATTGGTCAAACGGAGTCATGTAATTAATGTGGCTTTCTCTGATTGGTGAAACAGTCATATGGTAGATGTACCGGCTGCATGTGTATAATAAATGGTTAGAAAAGTAACGAGTTGAGTGTAGCCAAATGTATCGGAGTGAGAGTAGTGTTTCTTCTTTACAAATCTACTCAAGTAAAAGTAAAAAGTATGATGCAGTAAAACTACTTATTGAAGTAATTTTTTTTCAAAAGGTTACTCAAGTAAATGTAACTCGTTACTATCCACCAACAGGGACCTTTTTTTCTACTCACTATATTTTTGAAGAAAAACTTACTTTTGCTTACTGCATTTTTAAATAGAAACTTTTCTGATGACAATGACAGACGTGCATAGATGCTTGTTATCACTCCAACCATACTGTAGCATGGGAAGGACAGGAACTAAACAATTCCACCAATCCAAGTTTACAGAAATAACTGCCAGGTCATTATAAAAGCATAGATTGCTTAGCACACCAAAGTGATTGATGGTTACCTGGGCAACAGATCTTGCCCACTTGGTCTCTGAGCTGCAGATTGTTCTGGTTCCTTTTTCAAGCACCTTGAACAGGTGCAACTAAGATTAAGGTAAGATTTGAAGCGAATTATGTTTTTATGCCAATAAAAAAAAAAAAAAAAATATATATATATATATATATATATATATATATATATATATATATAACAAGCTTATAATATTTTGGTACATCCTTTGATCTTATTGTATTCTAAATGATTGCATTTAGCCTTGTTTAATTGCATAGACTACTTGAATTATAGCAACTAGCTAGTTTAACTACCTTACTAATTAAAGACACTAACAATGCTATTTCCAATTCATTTACATAATATAAACTCTTTCACTATCAATATGTCATGGCATTATGTACAAGACCTTCTTTCCATTATCCTTAAGAATTTAATAATCTTTCAGTTCATATTTTTCATCTCCCTTTATGAAAAAAAGCATACTTCTCAGGTGTTTTTATTATATATTTTTTGGTTGTTTCTTTTGTTTTCAAGACATATTGCAAACCATTACAGCACTGGCTGTTAGAAACCTTTAATTGTTTAACGTATAAGTTAATCACCGATTTATTTTTAGCACCTAAAAAAGCCACAGCTCCCTCGAAATAAAATTACAAGCACGGCAGAGCAGCGACTTGCATTGTGGTTTATTTTTCAACCATAAAACTCACCAATGCTAAAAGTTATTCAACATTCTAGCAGTAATATCTATTGCCTAACAAGTATGCAGTGTTTACTCCTCTCTGTCCAGCCATGTCTATATCAACCAGTCAAATAATGAATATACTGTACCAGTAACTTGGGTTAAAAAATTTTAACAATCAAAACGTCCCGTCACATTTTTAGCCCAACAATCTTGACCACTTTTAAAACCTACAAGGTTTCATGAACATGTAAGGCATCTGAACACAGCCCAATGAATTATATGTTTATTTATTCATTGTTAATTTATACTCTAGTTCAGGAAAGAAAATAAGACTCTACTAGACTTGCTCATTCATGCTATCATAAAGCATCAACTTAGAATGGATATTGTTGTATACTACTTTCTTACTTACTATTTATTGATAACTAGTTGTATAGATAGGCAAAGCACATATTTAGTACTTGTACTTGCATAGAAATATGCTCCAATACAAGCAGAACTATCTGTTCTATTCTATGTGGCATTGATTCAACAACGTGCTGAAAGCATTCTTTATTAGGAACACCATACTAATACGGTGTTTGACCCCCTTTTTGCCTTCAAAACTGCCTTAATTCTACGTGGCATTGATTCAACAACGTGCTGAAAGCATTCTTTAGAAATGTTGGCCCATATTGATAGGATAGCATCTTGCAGTTGATGGAGATTTGTGGGATGCACATCTTGGGCATGAAGCTCCCGTTCCACCACATCCCAAAGATGCTCTATTGGGTTGAGATCTGGTGACTGTGGGGGCCGTTTTAGTACAGTGAACTCATTGTCATGTTCAAGAAACTAATTTGAAATGATTCGAGCTTTGTGACATGGTGCATTATCCTGCTGGAAGTAGCCATCAGAGGATGGGTACATGGTGGTCATAAAGGGATGGACATGGTCAGAAACAGTGCTCAGGTAGCCCGTGGCATTAAAACGATGCCCAATTGGCACTATGGGGTCTAAAGTGTGCCAAGAAAACATCCCCCACACCATTACACCACCACCACCACCAGCCTGCACAGTGGTAACAAGGCATGATGGATCCATGTTCTCCTTCTGTTTACGCCAAATTCTGACTCTACCATTTGAATGTCTCAACAGAAATCGAGACTCATCAAACCAGACAACATTTTCCAGTTTTAACTATCCAAATTTGGTGGGCTCGTGCAAATTGTAGCCTCTTTTTCCTATTTGAAGTGGAGATGAGTGGTACCCGGTGGGGTCTTCTGCTGTTGTAGCCCATCCGCCTCAAGGTTGTGCCTGTTGTGGCTTTACAAATGCTTTGCTGCATACATCGGTTGTAACGAGTGGTTATTTCAGTCAAAGTTGCTCTTCTATCAGCTTGAATCAGTCGGCCCATTCTCCAGTCGGACCTCTAGCATCAACAAGGCATTTTCGCACACAGGACTGCTGCATACTGGATGTTTTTCCCTTTTTACACCATTCTTTGTAAACCCTAGAAATGGTTGTGTGAAAATCCCAGTAACTGAGCAGATTGTGAAATACTCAGACCGGCTGTCTGGCACCAACAACCATGCCACGCTTAAAATTGCTTAAATCACCTTTCTTTTTCATTTTGACGTTCAGATTGGAGTTTAGGAGATTGTACTGACCAGGACCACACCCCTAAATGCATTGAAGCAACTGCCATGTGATTGGTTAATTAGATAATTGCCTTAATGAGAATTTGAACAGGTGTTCCTAATAATAATTCTTTGGGTGAGTGTGTGTGTGTGTGTATATATATATATATATATATATATATAAAACTTGTGTACTGTATATCCACCATTATGGGCCTGTTAGTATGCTCAATGATTGTATAAAATGGACATTTCATGTATATTGTTTTGTGAATAATCTACATAATGCTAGTTTTATTACCTAAAAAAGGAGCGGCCGACAGCTGGTACTTGGGTGCAAACAATTACCTCCACTGCTGCTCTTTCAGTAAGGGATCTTACTTGTAAAATAAACATTAAGATCCAATGCTCTCTTGTGGGGTATAAATGTAAAAAGCCTTTATTTACTCGATTTATTTATATACTGCATCTAAAACCACAGCCTGCATGTTGCAGCTGAATAATCCTTTCTTAGTTTTAGATGTTCAAGTGCACAGACCAGTTTGTTAGATATGGCTACTTGACCCATAATTAATCACCCATTCTCCATTCAATTTAATTCCATTCAATTTAGTTTAATTTATATAACACTTTTAACAAAGATCATTGTCTCAAAGCAGCTTTACAGCCCTTTTTTCAAAATATAGAAATAAGTTTGAAAAGTGTGAGGTAATATGTTTAAAAAATAATTATCAGGTTGTCCTTGATATGCAAGCCAAGAATGACTGTGGCAAAGAAAAACCTCCCTGAGATGACACTAGTAAGAAACCTTTAGAGGAACCAGGCTCAACAGGGAACCCATCCTCATTTGGGTAATATCAGATAACAGGAATCCTTGCTGAGTGATGTTCTGAAATGTTCAGTATAACAGGAAAGGTGTTTAAGTTAATATGAAGTTTACTTTCATTACTGGAGGCTCAGGTACAAAACTATTTGTAGGAATTTCAGTCCTGAACTATTGAGCAACTGCAGGCACGAGTCATCAGAGAACTTCCTGTATCAGCTGAGTCCAAGACCATCTTTATGGCCAGATGGAACTGTGCCCAGTCACCACGTGGATTCGAAGCTGGCCACCTGGGGCCTCCATGCAACAAGATCTCCAACCAGAAGCAGGACACCAGGATGAGTCAGACAGGTCCAGATGGCAGTGGGGGTCTAAGCTCACTGGCAGCTCAAGTGTGCTATGTATAACAAGACTAAGAGAGAGAGAACAGTTGAGTATGGTCACAACACATTTAACAAACCAGAGGTATCAATGAGAGTGGGGAAGACAGCATCTAAACCTTCCAGTTCACCATAATACTCTACATCCCCCAGATCTCCACCTTTACCTAATACAGTACAAAACTAATAACAAAAGGCTTAGCCAAAAAAAGAACTCTTGAGACTGTGTCTGGGTCCCGAACATTAATTGGAAGGCTATTTCAGAAATTTGGGGCTTTGTAAAAAAAAAAAAAAAAAAAAAGCTCTGTCCTTCTGCTAGTTGCTAGCCTGCATTCTTTGATTGAAGCATAAACTATTTTTTCAGCATAATGCAGTATCAGGGGTAGCTCAGTGGTTATCGCATTGGGTGATGTTTCAGAAGATCTTGGGTTCAAACCCCACATCAATCAAGTTGCTACTGTTGGACTTTTGAGCAAGTTGCTTAACCCTGGACTGCTTGGATATACTGTATAATAGGATAAAAATGTAAGTCGATCTGGATAAAGGCATCTGCCAAGTATGTTTATTATCTTGGCAATATTTCTAAAATTTCCAAAAAGAATGCTATCCTGGTAATAATATGTACATGAGCTTCAAATTAAAGACTGGTACTGGTATATCTATAATCACTCCAAGGTTTTTTACTGTTGTAAGTGATGAAACAGAAAGGAAATCCAAAGTTATTGTGTAATCCGAACCTTCTACGTACTTCTAGCTGCACTTGGTACAAGTTCTTCTGTCTTGTCAGAAGGGAGTTAATTAGCATGCAGTGTCTAATGTCTGTCACACATTCAACTTTATTAAGTTGGTGTTTTTCATCTGGCTTTGTCGAGACCTACAACTGTGTGTCATCAGCATAACAGTGGAACCGAATATTTGCTTATGAATTACGTTTCCTCGGGGAAAGCATGTAGAGAGAAAATAACAGTGGGCCAAAACTGCTAATTTAAAGGATTTAGAAATAGAACTATTGCTGAGTGAGGAGTAAAATTAGTTCAGTAATTTTGGGATTATTTGTTTGTATAAGTAAAATGTGTAGGTATCGGATCTGATATAATAGGTGATTATTTTGCAGAAGAGATTGGTGAAATTAGTTCAGTCTCTTGAATGGGAGTAAAATATCCTAAGTGCTGATTTGATATAGTTAGATTATCAGTTTATTAAAATATCTTGTTTTAAAGACATCATTTTTACTCTGATATTTCAATTTTGTTTATTGAAAAAATACATACATTCCTCACTACTACATGTTGCTGGTGTGCATGTTTATATACTATATAAAAAAATTAAGACGCTTTCCTTTCATGCTTTTTGAAATACTATCAATTTAGTTTGACGCAATTTCCAGTCATATTTTTAAAGCAGTCTGTTTTAAGAACCATGTGTGATCTTTATACAAGGGAGCAACTTTTTCTTTCTAATTTTTTTTCTTTTAACTGAAGATCCCTTATCTAAAGTATCGAAACATTCAGTCGACGGATCAAATTCTGTGGGATCAAATGGTGATCCTGTCATACAGTAGCAGATATCGCTGGTAGATTACTCTTAAAGCTCTGTGGATTTCTTGATGTGAATGTAGGTTTAATGCAGTCGCGCGGAAATGTACATCCATGAGACATGTTACTAAAACACAATTTAAATGAGATGAGATAAAAATATGAGATAACTTCGGAGAGTGGAAAGTCACTATATTCTCTATATTTAATCTGAAGGTACTGTTAGTATTAAATCGAGAGTGTGACCTGCCGATTTACTCCTACTGAGTCTCTTTATTGCTTATCCTGTACAGGGTTGAGGGAAGCCTGGGGCCTATCCCAGTGAACTCTGAACACAACCTGGATAAAGTGCTAATTCATCATAGGGCACAAACTATGGGCAATTCAGACACCCAAGTTAGCCTACGATACATGTCTTTGGATTTAGGGAGAAAACCTGAGTAGCTAGACAGTCTTCCATAAATCAACTTTTCACATACAGACGAAGTGGTAGGCATTGCATAAATCCAGTTTAGTAAATAGTCTGGCTCCATAGAGAAGCTCGAACGCCATGGCCATAAGCGGCAGGGGGTATGGGTTCTTTTTGTGATGTCATTTAGTCCTCTATAATCAATACACAGACAGAGGGACCCATCCTTTTTGCCGACGAAATGGAACCCGGACTCTGCTGCTGCGAGGGACTCGTGATGTACTTATTCATGGTCTCTGGTTCCTTAGGCATCATAAAATATAGGCAGCCTTTCGGGAAGGGTTGTCCCCGAAAGCAGGTTGATGGCACAGTCGTATGGTCAGTAAGGAGGAAGAGAAATGGCGCGAGATTTACTAAAAACCAGTTTGAGGTCGTAGTACAGTATGCTGTGTGTACATGGGTGTGGTCTGGATGTTCAGTTGTGATGACTGGGTTGAGACATGGACGGATATCAGATTGTAGACATAACATAGAACATGATGGGCTCCAGCCTATGATTATGTTCCTTGCCCAGTCAATTTATGGGTTGTAAAGGGTGGACTAAGGGAGTCTAAGGACAATAGCAGCATGGGACCTTTCCATGATGAACAGAGAGGTCTCCGCAGAGTGATTACCTCAGGCCCAGTGGCTTGAAATGTGATCATGGAAATGTGACAAAAAATATGCAAACTCCACAGACACAGCCCTGAGAAGGGACATTCCTAACCATACTGTATATTAGTGGGTTGGTTTGGAAAATGTAGTACACACTAGTGGAAAAAAAATTGACAGAGGTAGTTTGCATCAGTGTGCTTCCACACTAAAATCCCTTTTATAGTCTATAGAGTGATTTATTTATTTTTTGTTATTTCAGGGCCATTTCTGAAGTGGTTAGTTATTTTTGTTCAGCATGATTTTTTTTTTTTTTTCGAAAAAGGAGAATTTTTCGAGCTCTTTGTTGTGATGTGTCTCTTTTTTTCAATCGCATCTACTGTAAAAATGAGCAGTCTTGCAGTTAGTGCAGTGGAAAGGGTACTAAGTGGATCATTATAACTTTAAATAATAAAAGCACCAACTTGCATAAATTGCAACTTGTTTGAAAGCAAAGGTTAAAGGACCTTTGTTACAGCACAACTAATTTTGTCAGTTGATAGTGGATATTTTTAAAGTCTTATTCCTAATCTTTTTGCATAGTTAATAAACTAAAATGTTCATTTGTTTTGTGCTAATTTGTGAAGATACACATCAAATACAGACTTTCATACACATTTGTTTAAACATAATTTAAATTATTTTTTTTTATATTTAATTAAATATTTTATTGATGCAGGTCATCTAGAAACTATAATTCTAAACATATAGGAAAAATCTGAAGTTGCAAAAAAAGTGATTTTTGTGAGTAGAAGATGCCTTCATTCGGGTATGCCTGATGGTATGGATTCAGCATAGTGCTCAGCACATGGCAGATTTTAGATTTTTCAATCTTGTTTCCCAGAAATCTTTCTTCAAATATTTTCAGCCCAGGGAACATTGAAACTATGGTTCATTGAGCTCATGGTTCAATGCATCCTTGGAAGCAAAACTCATGGATATGGCAGGCCAACTGTACCAGACAACTGCAATTTACCAAGCCATTACATCAGGGAGAAGCTGAAAGAAAAAAAAAAATCTTTGGCAGTATGAGCATGTCAAGGACTTATTTGATTTAGAGTAGGAAATACAAATACATACTGTGATAAATAAATATTAATATTCTGTTGTTTTAAGGTCATATTTTGAAGTTATTAATTTAATATTATACCATTGTGATTTTTAGAAAATACATAATTCTAACTCAAGGTCCAATGTTGAGTTATCGGTGGTAATATTGCAAATTAATTACAACTATATGACATCATCGTGCAATGTTTGCTCTGTGGACCTCCATAACACCAACATGTCTGGGATGTATAAAAAAAGACTTATATTACACAATGCATTATTGTCTCCACTTTACCAAGAGGAAATGTCAATATGTGTTATTGTCAGACACAAACAAATAAAACCTTTTGGCCATAAAACATTTGTTACTCAATGTCAAGTTTATATTTGTTTTCTTTCTGTCTTTAAATGTAGACCTTTAACATTAATCTAGTCCCAAAACTTTACTTAGAGCTCACCTTGAACTGCAGTTTATTCTATTTAAACTAAACACTCACACTACTGGCCGAGATTTAAGGTTCAGTATTTCAGATTCACTTTATTATCATTCTACTAGTACAAAGAAATTAAATCCTATAATGGTGTAATACCTGCAGCAAGACCAAAATCCTAATAACATGCAAACAATTACGGGACTAAAGTATATTATAAAGTATATAGACTATATAGTACTCTATCTATCTATCTATCTATCTATCTATCTATCTATCTATCTAAAAACATACCATTTACGACTAAAACTAATCACCTAAAAATGTTACAAATAAATACATCCAGTTAGTTGATTGATTAATTGATTGATTGATTAATTGATTGATTAATTGATTGAGTAAAAAGTGATGTTACCCAATATAAAAGTCATACAGTAATAATCAAAACTAGAGAGGTACATTTCCTGAAGAAAATGTAAGTGGTGCTTGCCGTGGCGAAACTCTGGCCCCCCATATCTCTTCGACAATGGGATCTTGATAGCAACATGCTAATATAGCTAGCATCAAGCTAGCACCATGCTAATCAGCTAAACATCATGCTAATCCCACTAGCATGATGCTAGGAACATTCTATACGTTATTAGCGAAATGCCACTAAAGTTAGCATAATGCTAGCGACATGCTAATAGCGTTAGCATCATGCTAGCGATGTGCTGATGAAATTAGCATAAAGCTAGAAACATGCTAATTTTGTTAGCATCATGCTAGCAAAATGCTAATCGCGTTAGCATCATGCTAACAGCATGCTAATGAGGGTGCTAGGGGGCGTGGCTCATGAGCATAATGATAAATGCAAAAGAGTGTCTCTATGACAGTCAGATCCACAGTTAAATCAATGTTAAGTCTGTAGGTGGTTAATTGCCCCCTGCGGGGGCAATTAACCACCCACCCCTTCAAACAGTCAGAGCACCCTACTCCCGAATAAGCCGCACGGTTTGACACCTCATTCATGGGTCCACGACGAACGGTGCAAGACTCAGTCAAAGTTGTTCTCAGTGTTAAGTCTGTGGCCCTCAGAAAAGTCACAGCACCCTGTTCCCGAAAATGGGCCGCACAGTTCAACACCTCACTCATGGTACTCGGTCAAAGTTGGTCTCAATGTTAAGTCTGTGGGTGGTTAATTGCCCCGCAGGCACCCCATAGCACCCCATTCCCGTATAAGCCGCACGATTTGACACCTCACTCATGGGTCTATGACAAACGGTGCGGGACTAGTTACGCGCCAAACTTTTGTACGGAAGAATTTTGCAAGATAACAATAGTGATGCTTTGCAAGCACCACTAACTAGTTGTATAAAAACAATGACTCAAATGCTAATAATACATACAAAAACAGTGCACACAAAAAAGAGCTAATTTCAAAGTTAAAGAGCTTTGAAATTGAGATTTAGACACAGTGAGGCCTGAAAAAAAGCACATTAATAAGAAACTAAACACAGAAGTAATTTGGCCATGGGTTCCAATGCTGGAATACAACATCCATAATGCAATTCCACTATGGAAGTCAGTTGTGATAAGTTAGAGTTGCTGTAGCAGGGATTTCTTTCTGCCTTTCAGTTCATGGGGACATAGACTTCAACACTGATCTTTCGGCAGCTTCCAGTTCGTAGCACATTTAAGCACTGGTAGTTCCTGGATTATTCCTGACCATCTAAACTAATAGGTGGTTAAAATTAAATTTGAAATGAAATTTGGTGTCATTGGTTATGTGTTTGGGTGGGTGGGTGGGAGGGTGTGCTTCTGAGTATATCACAGATAAGAAGAATATGTAATAGTAGATGTTTTGATTTATAGCATCTGACTGATCAAATGTGATGTTTAATTTTCCATAACAGCTGTAATTTAAATAATGGTTTATTTTAAAAGCATGTTGTATTGGTATCATAATGCTAAGATTATTGTTTCAATAATAACAACTAATTCACATACAAGGCATGTATGGCAGATGCACAATATAAACAAAAGCTCATAATAAATGGATTTAACAGCATGTGTTGTTTTTTAACAAGCAGAAATGTATCATGATTGAAATGCTGAGTCATTAAGGAAATTTTATTTAACAGCCATAAAGAAGTCTCCAGTGTGGAGCATTGGCTCAGTGGTAGCTCTTTACCTGCCATGCGGATGGCCCGGGCTCGGTTCCCACCCAATGAATATGCACTAGATAAAATGGGAGGGTTGCATCAGAAAGGTCATCCGGCAAAGTTGTTGTGCGGGTCAGTTTGGTCCGCTGTGGCGACCCCTTAAAGGGAGCAGCTAAAAGACTAATAACAAACAAGTCTTTGTTGTCAAGCAAGTTATTATGAAATCTCTCCGTAAAAAATTCCTTAAACACACCATGCATGCACTTGCATGCTTTTTTCTGAGAACCCAGGCAAATGCTGTGTAAATTCAGAAAGTCCAAGGAACACGCATGCACATAGTGCTGATATAAAATCAAAGGCAATGGACAGTGCTGTGAAAAAGTATTCGCCAGGTTCTGATTTTTTCTTTTTTGCATATGTGTCACATTTAATTGTTAGGAGCATAAAACTAATTTTTATATTACACAAAATACTAGTTCTGACTGCTGCGTCATGTTTGTAAAGTTAGTATATTTAGTAATCGAACATATGCACATATGTGTAGTATACTCTGGGTGTAGTAATAATGGGATTGATTTTCAGGTAACACAAGGAGTGAAAGAAGGATTGTACTGCCCAGTTAAACCAACTATTAATCAGTTATTGGTTTACTAAACCTGATGATTAGTTATGGAATGGTTACCAACTCAAATCACTGGACAAAATGCCAAGGGAATATATTATAAAATATTGCATGCTTTATAAAAATTGCTGAGGATAGATACTAAATATTGGGACAATTTTGTGACGACAATAATTCTGCTCCATTGTTAGGTATTTTTTTCTAAAAGCACACCCCACCATGTGTCATGCTTTACTTAATGCAGAGCTGTAGAAGACTTTTAGCTTGTTTAAAAACAATGAGGTTGAAAACTATGTCTTGGATAGACGTCTTGCCAATTAAGTGAGCAACAGGAATCCACTTTTTGTATTGCACAGTTTGGCCATTATAATTTCTCATGCTGACTATTTCATCGGTGTAAAACAAATAGCAAAAGACAGCGACAATGGCTAGCATAATGAATAATTTAAAAGACCAATCCAAATAGCGGTACTAGTCACATTTTCATTCCAACTCTTTTGACCAGCTATGTATGTTCTGCCAGACCAAATCCTATTATTTGCCTGACAGAAAAGAGTTTATTATTACATGTACATTTAATAAACCGATAGTGCCTCCTGCTTTTACTGATTTCATTGCAAATAAATGACAAAACAGACATGGCTACTTGTCTTACTAGATCACTTTTCTCCACAGACTGAATGTTTTTCTTCTGGCACAGATAAGTAACCAGACATTATATGCTGCTTATTACAGTATATGCAGGTTAACTGTGATATATACAAAAAATCTCAAAACATAATCAGCTAATCATGTTATTAATTCACAACAGTCAATAAGCCATATGTTGCATAGAGAAAAAAAAAATGTTTTAATAAGTTAAATGCAACGGTTTGCATCCCCCAATGTCATCTGAATGAATCTTAATAAGACCGGTTGACAGGAGCGAAAGCCGAAGTAGTCTAACCCATTGTACTGTAGCTCATCTGCTTAAAGGTTGGATGTGTTGTTTTGTGTGTTCTGAAGGGCATTTCTGCTCACTGGGGCTGAACAGAGTGGTGTTTAAGTTACTGCCACTTGATGAATATGCAATCTTTAGTATTGTGCATGAAAACCCAAGGAGGTCACCAGTTTATTCAATTCTGTACTCAAGTTATTCTGAAACCATCTATTTAAATAAAAGAAAGTTTTTGACTGTACATTGGTCAGAAGGAGTTCAAACATATTTTTATAAAAAAAATTATATACAGATGTTGGGAAGTCTAAAACCAGTTTGTCTCATATGTTCCAAAACCATGAAGCTAACAAAAAACAGTGGTGTGAAGCGCTAGACCAAAGATATCCGCAGCAGCAGTCCGAGGTGAGGACGTGTAAAAATACCCTAACTGAGAGCCCAGTGTTGCACCCCTACTTGAATGGATTGCCCCCCTCTATAATCATTGTAAATGTATTTATTTATTTTTTTTTTATTACCTAAAAATCTATTTTGTCACATCATAAAAATTTAATGGAAGTTTGGCTTAGATTACTTAGTACAGTACTTAGATTTTTTGCCTGAAGATAAACCTGTGTAATAAGTTAGATTAAAATGTTAAGTACAAGTGAAGTGATGAGCAGTTATGTGCTCATCACACTAAACTGGCTGGACAGAATTTATTGAAACTTTTGCAATACTCGGATATCTGTCTAAAGTTTAAACTAGCCCTAAAGTGAAATAAAAATCTTGATTAAAAATGGTTATGTGCCAGATTTAATAATCTACTTTAAAATAAGCTACTTCCTCAGTGTAAACAAACACCTGCTCCAATAGATATTAATTAGAAAAGCTAAAGTGAATACTTTTACAAAGATTAGTTCATATTTTCATAGAGCAAATAACTGCGCTGAAGTGAGTTTTAATGCACTGGAGTCATTTTAAGACAAACCTTAAATCTTTATCCAATCTACTTTTTCGATTTCTCGTCTGTTATTCATTCTCCGATTACCAAACAAGTAGTATATTTGGCTGACGATGAAAGAACTACAACTTAGAGTAAACATACTTAACCTTTACAAAGAAATTGTACTCAACCTAAAATAATATTATCACTGATTACCTTACAGCTGATCATTTTTTTTTTAGCTTTAACCTTTTAACTATTACTACAAATTATTTTCCTATCAACAATAGGTACTTATGCTAGTCTACCATAACACAGTCACTGAGATGGCATTTACTTTTCTCCCTTTTATCATGTTGGATGTGATTCAGATGCCTCACGACTAAAAATTGCTTGTTTACATTACCACACTGACCAACAACTTTTGTGGTTAAACTAACAAGAAAGGTAACGTGAGGTCCCAAATGCATTAGCCTACCTAGCTAGCTTGCTAACTTTTTGCTCCTCTAGTCAGTCATTTACCTATGGGACTCCGGTCAATTATATTATCCTTAAATTATTCTTAAAATAAAAGAGATTAAATCTCCACATTAATTCCACAACTCCACCAAGAATTACCGCTTTGCTAAAACTTCCTCTGTAATGTTGAGAAGCAATAAGCACTTCCAGGTCATAGGGTTCAAAATAATTACAGAAATGGTTTATTTCTAAATTAGTCTATGCTCCCTATATTACCACCGTCTCTCCTTCTTGACAACATGTGGAATTCAATATATTATTATTGCATGTTTTTTTTTTTTTTAATCTTCAATGACAGAATGTTATTCTCTGTTTTTGTTCTCTCTTTAAATAAAGATTTACTTATCCTCACCTCTTTGCATAATAAGTACCTTCATGTCTTTAGTCTGCCCTGGACTTCCTGGTGACATTTGTGACTTCCTGTCAACAAATACCTGGGTAGAACATGAGACCATTACATTTATTTCAGGATTTTATGCATTGTGTATTGCTACATGATTTACTGTACCAAGTATGTGCCAGTCTGGGAAAACCCACCCGTGTTTGACGACTATAATTAAGGACATAAATATACAGTATTTTGTAAAAAGGCATAGCAAGTTCATTCTTTTTTTCACCTTGCTTTGTTGTGATAAGAAGAAATATTTTTAAAGATGTCTTTTTTTTTTTTAACGGTGTAAATTTATTTAACATAATGCCATGACTTGATCATGGATGGTTACATTACAGTACATAGCAAAATGGATAGAAGCCTAATAAATTTACTTTGTAAACATACTGTATATCAACTGTCTGTGATATACACTGTCACATATTCATCAACACCAGAAAAGCACTCTTGCATAGACACCTGAGAAATGATAAGAAATTTAAGCAACACAACAGAATGTACCACATAAATCTTTTATTATTTGCATATGACGTGAAGTGAAGTGATGATGATGATAATGATGATGATGATGCAGATCATGTTTATTGTCAGAGCACATTTTGAAGCACTATATCATACTAAAAAATTTTAAACTTCCATTTTTTACCACTTGGTTAAGATCTGCCATGCTAAAAACCAATCCACTATATGTTGTTAACCTTAAACAATACCGTATGCCTTTTTAGTTGCTTCACAGCAAACCATGAGAAATAATATGTTTAACATTTGTGCTGTTGCACAATAAAATAACATTTTTTTCTTTCTTCCTTTCTTTTTTTTCTTGCATTACCTACAGTATTAAAGATGTTAAAGGGTTAAAAGTAGTAAGTGACTTTTATTGCAGGTAATGAGACAGGTCCTGAATGAGTTTAATAATGAATTGTATGATGTTGATTAAACTAAAGTTATAAAACACTTACTGTACTATTGAAAATATATAATTCTTTAAAATTTGTAAGTAGTGTACTTTTCCTTTTTCATATTTTTTTTTATACAGTAAGAGTAGGATATAAACATAGAGACTCATTTTGTGCCACTTATTGCCAAAAATATTAATTGCCTTGTTTTTGTTGTGTGCCCACATGATCACAAAAACGTGTCCTAAGTGCTATAAATTACAAGAATTTGTTTTCTTGCATTTATCCCAAGGGTGGTCAAATTTTACTTTCAAAATTTGATATTCACACATACTGTATCTAATTATCTCACTTGCACATTTTTTTAACTTGAATTAAGTGATTTTTTTTTTCAAAAAATAAAAAATAAAAACAAAAAGAAGTAACCTTTCTAACATTTCTAACTTTTCCAATACTGTGAAAAGTTAAGAAATTAGACCGGCAATATATATATATATATATATATATATATATATATATATATATATATATGTTGTTTCTTAAACTTCATAATACTGACTGTAGATGCAGACCTGTAATCAGGTTGATAAAGGATATGCCATTGGTACTGCAGGCTGTGATACAGCTTTCCCCCAATGAATTATCAGGCCATGCTCGTGAAAGCAGTTAAAATCTGGCAGACCTATTCATCTCGCTCCTCCTACAGCCCTTCATCGTTTCCTTCACATAATGTAAGTTTGCAAGACACTTCACAGTCAGGAGATTTGGATTTTTATTTTTTCCTGTTTTGTTTTTTAGAATTTAGACAGAGCAGCTTGGTGCTGCAGGTGCCAAAATCCTTGCAGGCGTAGGCTATGAGCAAAATGTTCAGTACCTTGATAAATCTGCTAAATGTTGTGCGCTCCCAGATTTTGAAATCTTACTCAGCTCTAATGTCTGGCATGTATTTAAATTGTAAAGCCTCATGAATTCAATCGTCCTTTTTGTATTTATTTTATTCTGCACATTTTTTTTAAGTGGATCTCCATGCCTAGCTGACTATGAGTGCTGTTATTTTAAATAGAGTTGCAGTGAGAGAGGCTCATAAAAGAATAATACAGTATATACATTACCCAGCACCACTGTAGTTGTAAGATATTTTCACCACTTCAGTGTTTACCACATATTAATCTATGCTTCACAGCCATATAATAAAGAAGAGTAGTTCCACAAATGCTTAAATGTTTTGAGGTTAGGTTCTGTATATATTTGCTCGGGTGGCACCACAGACAGACACAAGGCGAGTTCTTTTGGAAAAAGACTGAATTTATTAGGAAAAATTGGGAAAAGTAAATGGCATTTTAAGCGGAAGGGAGGAAAATTAGGTGTCTGGAGGTCTGGAGGCATTCCCAGCTGCCAGAGTGGGCCTGCATTGGTAGCGGATTCTGCATGCTTCTTAAAGAGTCACCCTTCACCATCTCAGCCAACCGGCCCCTTCTAGCTTTCCTTGTGTGTGGCCACAAAAAGGAGTCCGATGTGACATCCAACAGCTGGGCAACTTTCCTGACTGTGAAACAGAGACTTACAGTAACGTTGTTTGCAGCGGCCTTTTTACTACTTCAGTGTCAGGATTGCGAAAATTGGCTCTAGGCGAGAGTGAAAGTGCCATGGGAGCTTGTGCTATCCTTTTGTGGCTGCCCTGGAAGCAGTGGTCAAAAGGTTGCAGTCAGTACTTGCCTTTGAAGTCCCTGAGGTTCATTACATCACCCAGTTCGCATTCTACAGTAGTTTGCACTTTTTTAGCATCTGCTGTTCGATTCTAGGCTTTAGACCTCCGAACCTCAAACTAAACTTGCCGGCCTTACTTTAATAGAATGGTCTATTAACAATGATTATCAGCTTATCTAGCTGTGCTGGATCCAGTGGCCCTGCCCCTTTAAACGCCTGACAAAGGGGAGGCCACCTACTTACTGTAATGAGCCTATGAAGTGAGCGAGGAGTGACAAAAAAATTAGGCACACATTCATTATTGGTGTACGTTCTGACAGGAGATACTGAATACAATATAAAGACCCCTTTTTTACACAAAGCTTTACCAAATAAATACATAAAGAATAAAGCATTTGTCTTATTTTGATTATAGAAACAATCATATACTATTTATTCATGTTTTATATTATAACAAAAAACTAGTGACAGAATTCTGGGCACCCAAGGCCACTCTATGCTCACAGGAGCCAAAGGCTATCCCTCCCATCCCGATTTTAAAGTAGACACAATGCAGCACAAACTCCATTCTGGCCATAATAGAAAGGCAACAGCACTCCCAGTGGACTACAGATTGCCTCGTATGGGACTTAGTGGACAAGGAGTTCAAGGTTGGCAAGGGTTGACCCAGCCTCAAAATTCCCTAGATCCCAATCTTTGAAGGCCTCACTGAGCATGCTAAAGTCTAACACTAACACAAAAATACTAAACAAGTCTGGTTTGTTTGGAAGAGTTGCCAGGAGAAAAATATTTTTGTCTAAAAAGAACATAGAAGCATGACTGGGGTTTGCAAAACTGCATCAATGAACTGAAGCAGTGTACTGTAGTAAAGAAGAAAAGGCAAAAATTCTTCCACAATGATGTGAGAGACTGATTATGTCTTACAGGACAATATTACTTATTTTTTTTAAGATTAGTTGTAACTGCTAAAGGTGGATCTAGAAGCTATTAGATCATGGGGTAGGGCCCCCTTTTTTTTTTAAAATCTTTTTGGCTTTATTTTTATTTAATAAATGTCATTTTTTCTTGACATATTTTAAATCAATTGCATAGAATGTGATGGTGGAAGTGATCTCTGTTTTCTGCCAGACACATTTTGACACAACGCTCCATATTTCTGGAACCATATAACTTGCTTTGAGCTCCTTAATGACAACGGGATGATATTCATGCAATGTTGTCCATTTTGCAGCTCTCTGACATTTTGATTAAGACCTCCCAGTCTCCTATGCGAGGTGTTTCAGAGATTTTGTAGTTGACTTCTGCAGAGGGTTGCACGTCAATAATTGTGTACTGGGACATTTTCAGATCGCCTCCGCCATGCCATAAGACGAGATCAATGATCCCGTCGTTTCCAGTTTCAGACCATCCTACATATACATCTTATCCAGAGTGACTTACATTTTTATCTCATTAAACATCTGAGCAGTTGAGGGTTAAGGGCCTTGCTTAAGGGCACCAACTTGGTGGTTGTGGGGTTTGAACCTGAGATCTTCCAAACCATAGTCCAATGCCTTAACCACTAAGCTACCCCATCCTCTCTATAACACTCTGAGGGTACACCATATTTCTTCCTAAGTTCACTCTGACATTGCTTAAATGAATTAGTGAACCTAATAGGTTCAAACAATGTAGACATGTTGCTCATTACTGTACACCAGCATCCTGATGAGAAGTTGAGAGACGAAGGTGATGTTAAACAGAGCGATGGCTGGCTGTCCGACTCAGGCATCCCAGAGTGTTCAAAGCTCCATATACTAGTGAGCGCATTGAACATTGTTCCATTTAGATTAACTTCTAGGAAGAGTTATTACAGAATATTTTTGGCCTCTTTTAAGAAAATCATATATTTAGTATACATTTAATAGATTTGCATTACAATCAGGACAGTTGTCAGAGCCGTTTTTATAAAGAAATAATTGATACTTCTAGCCAATTTGTGAACAACTACATGACACAAATTCTGGATCCTGTGCACATTACAGACCTTTTATGAATAAACTTGGAAACTCAGAAGCATCTGCTATCAGTTAAAATAATTTCAAAATGGCATTTGGCACACCCCCCTCTCTCAAGTTACCCACAGAAGTGCTCATTCACTAGGTTAAGGGCTAAGAAGACATGCAGAGGTTGTTCATTCCACAACCTATTTGTCAAAATTAAGTGTTATGATGCCTGCCTCCTTTTTCGTTTGTGTGTGTTTTTAGGCTAGCGTTTTTGTTAGTCTTTTGGGTGCTGCCGTTAAGGGGTTGATCAACGACTTGGTATAGTTTTTACACCAGGTGCCCTGTTTATGCAATTTCCTTCCATTTTTTTTTCCTGCTTGGGACTAGCACTGACTCCAGTGGCTGGGATTTTGGGCATTGGGTGGAAATCGAACTTGGGCCACCCCGAACATTGAGCCGCCAATCCCCAGTGTGGTCATAGGAAAGCATCTGTGCTTTAATGCGCAGTGGAGAAACATTGGGGGCCAATTGACTGAACAAGCACCTGAGCAACTTGTGTCAATAGAAGTTTATTGGTGTTGCAAAAGAGAAATTAGCATGAGTTTGTCGGATTATCAATTGCAAGGTTGCATGCAGGCACGAAGGTGTAGTTGTTAGCACTGTTGCCTTACACCTCCAGGGTCCGGGTTCAAATCCTGGCCAGGCTTTATTCTCGTCTCTGTGTGCATGGAGTTTGCATGTTCTTCCCGTGCTTGGTGGGTTTCCTCTGGGTACTCCGGTTTTCTCCCATAGTACAAAGATACGCAGGTTAGGCTCATTGGCATTCCTAAATTGCCCGTAGTGTGTGAATGAGTGTGTGTATGTGTGTGTGCCCTGCAATGGATTTGCACCCTGTCCCGGATGTACTCCGCCTTATGCCCTAAGCCTCCTGGGATAGGCTTCAGGTCCCCGCAACCCTGAATACAGGATAAAGCGGTGTAAAAGATGAGTGAGTGAGTAAGGTTGCATGCAGGGACTCTGTTTTAATTTTGCCATGATGAACAGCATTACAGTTTTGCTGAGATTAGGATGAGTGGTAGGGTGAGTTGCTATTTACGTGCTGTATAAGAAGATGGCTCCAAAACATGCAGTGATTTGAGAGAGGGAAGGAAAGGATGAGTTGAAGCACTATCATCCACCTAGAAGTAGTATAAGAACCCATGTTACAATAATATTTCGTTTACAGCAGTATACTAAGACTTGTGGAACTCTAGTAAAGAATGTGCAGAAGTTTCAGGTGAAAGATAACAAATCACACACAATGATGAGTATCTTCTAGCACTGCAGACTATAATTCCCATGCTCCTCAGCCTTTGGCCTTATCACAAGTCAAGCTTCTCTGCTTATTCAGAGCCATGGGATTACTAATGACACTCACTTGTAAGTAATTAGAGAGCTCCCTTTAAATAACCCAGACTGACAAACACACTTGGCCAAAGTCTTCCTTCATTATTGTGTTTGGAGTGATTGGACTGTCTGTTTTGATTAGTGCTTATATCGTCACCTGCTTACTGTTTGCCTCTTTAGCTTTGTCCAGTGCCAGCCTGCTTGCCAATTACCTGACTATTTGCTTGTCTCTTGTTTCAAAGTATTGCTCAGCCTTTTTTGTTTGTGTCTAGTTGGATTTGCATCTTTTTTTTACAGAGTGAGACAGAACTGACCATGCACTTTGATCACAATCTACAACCTTTAAACCATTATAGAAAAAAAACACATATAATCTGTTCTCTTTGTGTGTCAAGCTACATGTGCTCCTGTCCTGTCAGTTTGTGATTCTGACAAACTTCTCCTGCTGTGGTTTGCCCTGTGGACCTGTCAGAATTTATTTAGAGACTTTATATGCGTGGAGCGTCTGCACTGCTGTTTTCTCTTCTGCTGCTCTGCATGGTCCTGCAAGGTTACCCTAAAGAGCTGAGCTACCCAAAGCAGTATTTGCCCAAGTTTCACACGTGCTTTCTTGGCTATAGCTGACACATGCATATGTAGATACTGTTCTTTAAACACCCTTTTTGTTTTAATGTACTTCACCCATATATCATAACTAAGCAATATCCCATAAAAAGGGAGTGTTGTTGTCCTGAATATCAGCACGATCATGATACGGGGCAAAGAAAGCACAGCCATGCTGATATTCAGTACGACAGCACTGTGTTGAATGTGAGCTTGCTTTTATACAACAGTTCTATAAATGCGAATTATTATCAAAAGATGATTATTTGGTTGTTTATTGATTCACCAATGGATATCTTTCGGTGATTGAAGGAACTAAGCTGGAGACTGATAGTTAACGACGATAGTTAGAATAATTAACCATAGCAAGTTAAATTAAAGGCAAGGCGAAAAGAATAATGTATTAGGGTGCACAGCTCTGTGAATCTTGTGTGGTAAGTTTCTATATGTCGGAGTTGAATACCAAATAATATTAAATGTTAAACCAGTGCATTATAAAGGGTGTCTATTGTCTTTCTATAGGTCAATCTCTTGTTCCCCACACAAAGTAATGCCCTTTTCAGGGCTGAACAATTATTAGAATGTCTGTGAATTAAAGTGATGCATATAGTTAAACTCATGGAATGCATGTTGTTCAATCAAAGCGCTTTGATTAGACCTTACTCTTGTATAATCATTATTAATCCAACCACCTAGTGTCATGCTGAACAGGATGTGATCCTTTTTGAATCTGGTTTCACCTCATTGTTCTTATTGCTATTTTTGACTTTCTCTTGCTTGTTAGAGCTCTAAACCTACATTTCTGTGAAGCTGCTTTGTGACAATGTCCATCAGTAAAAGTGCTACAAAAAAGACAACAAAAATTATGATCATCTATATGATTTCTATGGCATTTGTTAAATGGTGAAATGTACTGTATTTCATCATGTCTGTTAACTGTAATGTATTTATTGAGAACATTGGATATTTAATAAGAACATTTGGTTGCTCTACTGCCAATTTTTAATAAAATAATAGGATGGAAAACTAAAGCCACTGTCTTCTCAAGTGAAATGCCTTGAGCTTTAAAGTCTATTAAAATCCAGATCCTGCAAAAGTATCAGTCTGAACTTAATGGTATTTTAATTAGGATGACTGAGATTTCTCCTTATGGGACGAATATAAAGATACTGATCAGTCCAAAGATTTCAAATAGTTAAGAAAATAATGATGTAAAAACCCTGGAGATCTCAGCTTAATAAGATGTTTCTTATTATCAACAGTTTAGTTGAACTTTTAAAATTGATAAGTCAGAAGGTGACTTACTGATTGAATTTTCTATAAAAACAATTCTTCAAGGCAGATCACAGATTTACCTACATACTGTATACTGTATGTGTCATAATATGTTCTGGTTTTGCTAGTTATCTCTTATATTTTATAGGGACTTGTACTGTATAATAGGAAAGGTGTGTAATAAAACGTGTAGTTAATTTAAGCCTAATAATAACTTTTTTATAAACTTTTTTTAATAAGTTTTGTTTCTGGTAACACTTTCTTTTATTATTAACTTCAAAAGAGATAATGAAAGAAGTACTACTGTTTCTTGACGTTATTACTGTGCCATAATAGAAACTAATCTGTGCCACAGACTTGTAATATGTAGATAAGTAATATGCAAAATAAAATGATATTCATTCAGCAATGCATTTCAAATCGTCACTTTTAAAACACCTAAGGACATGAAGTTATTATCTTCTCAATAGTAAAACCCATCTTGATGTATTTTTTTTTAAACATAATTTTATCATGTTTATTTTATGCATTCAATCCTGAAATCTGCATATACTGTGTGTGTGTATGTGTGTGTGTGTACTGTATGTGAGGGTGTGTAAAATTCCCAAACTGAGAGTGCACTGTTTAGCATTTAAATCAAAATGTTGACTTAAAGAAAAGAAAAAAGGAAGTGTATTTGGCTGACGAGGAAAGAAGTATATCTTAAAGTAAACAAGGCATAAGATACTTAAAATTACAATGATATCATTTCTTTGTATTAATACAAAGAAGAGAGTTCTGGACTTCAACCCAAAATAATATCACTGTATCACATTACAGCTCACCAGCTTATATTTAGCTTTAAAACCGTTTACCCATGGCGGCTCAGTGGCTTAATGGTCAGCACTGTCGCCTTGCATTCCCAGCTGTGTGCATGGAGTTTGTATGTTCTCCTGGTGCTCGAGGGATTTCCTCCCAAAAATTGGCATTCCCCTAAATGCCTGTAGTGTATAAATGAGTGTGTTTGCCCTGCGATGGGTTGGCACCCTGTCCAGGGTGTACCCTGCCTCAAGCCCTAAGTCTCCTGGGATAGGCTCCAAGCCCCCTGCAACCCTGTATACAGGATAAAGTGGTATGGATGATGATGACAGTTTAACTTTCTGACAACTTTTTACCCATCAATGATGGGTACAAAGACAAAAGTAAATAAGTAGTAACACATTTATGAAAAACAATTGGGCAGATTCTTTACTACATAGAAAAATAAAAGTAAATCTTTACAATGTAGCCATATCTTCTGGCAACGTTCACCGAGCCTGTGATTATCAGCTTTGTATGACAATTTTTTTCTTGTCTCTGGACGTATTTTGCATTCCTCGCTCTTACTGTACGTCTCTATTTCTGCACAAGAACAATGGAATTTTACACTTTATAGGGTGCTGCGATCTTATCTCACTCCTGAACAGTTAAGGAGGTCAGCCATCCATTTTTACGTTGCATGTGTGTCTTTTTGCAGTCGATGTATGTACTATCGCCGCAGGGAATTTGAAATCCAGTGATACAAGGGTTAGTGTTAGTCCATTAAGTATATGTAGTGTGTATGTATATATATATATATATATATTTATATATTATATGGGGGAGGGAGGCATTATGATACAGCTCACCTCACTCTCACAATGTTACATTGGTCTGATCACATCATTTGCTAAAGGGCTTGGGCAGTTCTTTATAGTAACTGGAAACTTTTGTGCAGTTTCCCTTCCTAATATCCTCTTTTAGTTGAAAAGTTCCAAGAATACATATCCATATTCAATTTACTCAGGCACATTTCTTTTTTCACATCATCACAAGGATTTCTCTTCATGGAAGTTGTGCCAATCTACTGCCATTTGCTTTTGGCCCGTCTTCTCCTGTGATCTACAAATGCATTTGCAAATACTTTCTCAACCTTTATCACCCTGTTGCTGCATTTTATCGACTGGCTTGCTGTAGCTGAATGCCCTGACTTTCTCCACAATTCTTAAAGTAGCAAAGGAGATATGCATCAAGTTGCTTCTCTGTTTTGACATTTAAAGAGCTGAATCATCAGCTCAGACATGACTTAAATTTACTCATTATCTTTTAAGGTATACATAATGTTTTTTCATCAAAACTGATATCTGTCCTGACACCTGTTGGCTTGACCATCCATTGGATGCCCAATTAATGCTGAATTATTGACATGGCACCACACATGCATGCATGACTGAACTGCTCCTGAATGCCCCAAAAAACTGAAATCAGTGTCTTCAAACAAAAACAAAATATCTGCCTCACAACCAGGCACTAATTACATAGTCATAATCTATAAAATATAATAAAAATCATTACCATCATCATTTTTTGTTTCTGTACTAAATACTTCCCAACAAGGTTTTAGCTTCATACTATTCTCAGACCCTGACTGACTTGGACAAAGAATATTTGAAGAAGCACGTCTCTCTGGGTACAGTGGTTATAGCTTTTCACATGACTTAATTTACAAGAAATTCACCATTTTCTGTCAGTCTCAGAACCTGTGGTTTATACAAGGACCTAGCTCTCCAACAGGGTTTCTGCAAAACCCAAGGGCTTTAAGAAGGTACTGGTAGATAGAAGGTTTGTAGCCCAATCATCAAATATGCACTTTAAAAATGTAACACCTAAAAAGGTTAAAAATGCATATGCACACATTCAGGCTCATCTCAGGAGACTTAGGGCATGAGGCGGGGTACACCATGGACAGGGTGAAAATGTCAATTAGCATGATCTGCACTTCTTTGAACTGTGGGAGGAAACACACCAATCATGGGAGAACATGCAAACTCCATGCACACAGAGATAGGAATCAACCCAGACCCTGGAGTTAACACAAAATGTCTTTAGACAGCTCTCAGGATTTTATCGCCATAAACCATTTTACATTTATATATATAAAAAGCAAAACACTTGTAATGTCTGTAACCATGTCACATTCATGTTGCTTCTATCTTAACAATTTTGCATTTTAGAATAATACACTTTTTCAGATTTATTTGTTTATGTGAAATCTAAATTGGCCAGGTTTCTCCTGAACGACAGTTAAGATCATTAAAAGATATATGTGTATGCATATTTACAAAAAATGAAGCATACATCAGGATATAAGAAGAATTAAGTATTAATAAAAATGGTGTCATATTTTCCCATCTGAACACTTTCAGAATTTCAGAAATCCTCTTTAGCTGTCTTTAGGTGAGACAGTTTTAGCACCAACGTCACACTGCGGCCATTAATGAGGCCTGTAGGATTTGACATGTAGCTCTTTCTCTCTCTGAACGTTGCAGAGTCTGACCTTGGGGTGAATGTGCTGGGATGTCCAATCTGAGATGATTGGCAACTGTCTTAAATGCTTAGCACTTGTAAATATTCGTTCCCACTGTAAACCGTAGAACTCCAAATTGTTTGGAAGTTGTTTTATAACCCTTTCCAAAGTGATGTGGAGCAACAATTGCTACTGTAAGTCCATTGATTATGTATTTCCCTCTTGCATAAACACACAAATGAATTCTCCAGATCAGCCAAACTTCAAACTGCCAAAACATCTTCTTTTAAAGAGGTTGGCACACCTGCTGTTGATTAATTAATCGAGATAATCTGATAATTAGCAACACCTGGCTGCAACTTACCCTCTTAAATTCTGTGGAAGCAGCCTGTTAATTATAATAAAAAAAAAAGCTGAGAATTAAAACAGGTGGTACTAACTTTTGAACATCCCTGTAAATGAGCTGTGGATGCCCATGATCAGTTTACTGGCATATAATTGATACTAAATATTAATCTATTGTTGTGTTCATTGCCAATTGCTTACCAGTTCTGTTACTGTAACGTTTGTATTATATAAGTTCTGTATATACATTATAACATTCTTATGTACC
Organism: Clarias gariepinus; assembly: GCF_024256425.1. Lineage (NCBI taxonomy): Eukaryota > Metazoa > Chordata > Actinopteri > Siluriformes > Clariidae > Clarias > Clarias gariepinus. Next base: position 8,418,856 of record NC_071109.1, on the reverse strand, counting down.
GTACTTAGTAAAAGAGGTCACATTCTCTTTTCTTCCTAAAGAGACTGGATTGCTCTTTGGTTTGTTGTACATTATTAAATAGATAGACGGATACATGTATACATGAAAATGAATGAATCCTTGTCATCTGTATAATGGCATGACAAACAGTGATTTGATTTCCCTACATGACAAAACCTTTGTGGATATTTTGCAATCAAACCTGTTTTTGCTCCACACCTCGACTCTTTTTTAAAGGGCTTTTATTAAATTTTGACATGTTTTGTCAAAATAGTGGCGATTCAGCAAAAAAAAAAAAAAAAAAAGACATAAGTCAGGTGATGCTGTGAAAAAAGGCCAGGCACATCATTGGGTTGAGGTCAGGGCTTTGTGTAGAATGCTTAATTTCTTCCACTGCAAGTATGGCCAAAAAATAATGGATTTGTGTGCTTCCAATACAACAGCCCACATTCATGTTTAATATATAATGTATAGTATACTGTATAGTTATTACATACAGTATTTATGTCCACTGCTGATGCAAGGACCTGATGATAGACATTGGGTCACTGAAGTCTAAAATACAAAGATGTGCTTTAAATCATGTTGAAAACATTATATTATAAGTGAACTTCCGCTAGAAAAATGGCCATTAGCATTAGTCTATTTAGAAATCGTTCAGTTATCTGCAGGGATACAACGTCTGATTTGTGTCACAACATCCCAGCAAAGCTGCAGCTCTAGGCTTGTCCGAAGCATTTTGTGTCAGCTTAACTGTTCTCAGGCTAGTGAGATATACAGTATACGTACACACACACAATGATTCAATCCACAGAATTCCCTTCCATCTCCATATCATTTTGATCAATTTGCATTTAATTTGATGTTCAAAAGAAAAATGGGGAATAAACCCAGAGAGACCATGCCAAAATGTATGCACACTAACGCTCCAATTTTTTATTTTTTTTGCATAATACAGATATCCGGATGATAAAATGGAAATGAGTGTATAAATATAGCAGAGTGAAGGAGAGGAGATTTGCTGACTGAGTACATTGAGGAGAAAAATACATCGTCAGGTTTACACTTTCACCTGCTTCATTTCTAACACGTTTAGCAAGTTAGCTCATTTCTTGTTTCTGAGGATATAACCGTGTTGTTTTTGCAAAAGTGCTGATTATGTAACCTAAAGGCACATCTATGATTTATTCAGCACGGTTATCATTAAAGGATTATGCAAACAACATCAAGATATTAAAAGAGCGTCTTTTGTTAATATTCATTATTTAATATGGTCATATTTACAGCCTTGTATATAGATCATTAAAAACAACTTATACAGTCATTAAAAATACAGTGTGCTACTATAGGTATCACTGTTTTTTATTCACTATTAAAAACATATATATGAATGTGTGTAAACGTTTATGCAAGCCAAACAGAACAAAAAGTTTTCATAAAAAGCTTCATAAAAGCTGATTGCCTTCATCTTGATGTATGTATGTTGTTTAGTGACACCCTCCAGTTACATGACTCACGCACACCACAGATGTTTTGTGTTTGGTGTTGCCTATGTGATATAAAAAAGTAAAAAATAAAAATAAAAAGCTACAGAAAAACTTTTAAAAAAAAAGCTTTTCTTTGAGGCCAAAGTTGAAATACGTTTGACTTATGTCTTTACAAGTCAAAAATATTATTCCGTCAAGGATCTAAAAAGCCCAAAATCTGGACAGAAATAACAGAGCTGAATTTGATGTTTTTTACCCAGCTCAATAAGATAGGGCAAAAAAATAAAAAAAGAGTCGTACAGAGTCTTAAAGTAGGGAAGAAACACTTACAAAGCTCATTTAAAGTTAGCCTTACACAAAGTTACACTCACTGTTTAACTGCCTCTTAATGCAAACATTTAATCGGCCAATCACCCGGCAGGAACTCAACGAATTAACACATGCTAACAGATGAAGTTTAAGTGAGGAGCAACAGAATGGGGAACAAAGGTGACTTATGTGACTTTGTTGTGCCAGATGGACTGATCCGAGTATTTCTGAAACTGCTAATCCACTGGGATTTTCATGCGCAACTATCTCTAGAGGTTACAAAGAACGACCTTAAAAAGAAAAAAAATATTCAGTGAGCAGTTTTCGGAGCAATATGCCTTGTCGATGCCAGAGGTCAGAGGAGAATAGCCAGACTTATTTGAGCTGATAGAAACGCAAGAGTAACTCAAATAATACAACTAAGGTATGCTGAAGAGCATCCTTCGAATGCACATGTTGATCCTTAAAGCAGATTGGCTACAGCAGCAGATAACCACACTGGGTGCGACTCCTCTCAGTGAAGAACAAGAAACAAGACAATATTTTGCATGGGCTCATCAAAATCACGCAACTGAAAAACTGAATTGAAGAAAAAACTTTGCCTGGTCTAATGAGTCTGGATTTCTGCTGCAGCATTCAGATGGTAGGGTAAGTATTTAGCATAAACAATATGAAAGCATGGATCCATCCTGCCTTGTATCTACGGTTCAGGTTAGTGGTGGCGGTGTAATGATGTGCGGGATATTTTCTTGCACTTTTAGTAGCAAATGAGCATTGTTTAAACTCCATAGACTACCTGGGTATTATTGCTGAACATGTCCCTCTACAATCACCTGATCGCAATCCAGTATAGCACCTTTTGTACGTGGAGGAATGGGAGATTCGCATTATGGATGTGCAGCCAACAAATCTGCAGCAACTCTGTGGTATTATCATGTGAATATAAACCAAAATGCTTCTAGTTAAATTTATGTTATGAAGAATTAAGTCAGTTATGAAGGCAACAGGGGGGTTAATTTAGTGGCATGTGTGTGTATGTAATATAGCGTTTTTATAATAATGCTATTAATTTTAAATGGCGGGATCTAAAAAAATATATATTAATAATGTGTATGCATATGTAAAATAAATAATAATTTAAACTTGACAATGTAATCAATGCATATTAAAATGCACCCTTCTAAAGTTTTGAAGTTAGTTAATTGAGTTTTACATTTATTCGTCTTCTCATGCATAAATTTACACCCACTCAGGGCCAGAAGTACACTATGTTTTTTTTTTTTTTTCCATGACTACTGTTTCCTCTCTCTCTCGCTGTATGAGTCTCTCTGTGTGTGTGTGTGTGTGTGTGTGTAAATGCATATGAACAGCTTGATTGCAAAATGAAAAATAATAATGACATTTTTTCAGAAAAAGCCTGTGTTGTTGTATGTGTTAGTGGAAATACAAAGATAAAATTATGTATAGATATATTTAGCAGCAACAGCATGTTGCTTCAGTTTGAATTAATAATAAAGCGAACTTATGCTTTGATGGTCTTTTTGTAATGTATCAATAGCATCCGCTTGAAAAAAGTTTTGTTTTTTTATTATACATTTTTAATCACAAACATTGTTAAGGATCATAAAAAAACTAAAACAATACAAAAAATTCTGTTTCCAATACACCAAATCCCTCCTCCTCAAGTTTCAGTTTCTTTACAGTTCTTTTTTCAACAATTAATTCTGTGCTGAATCCTAAATTAGAGGCACCTGTTGCTTCATTTATTGATTTATGTGAAAGTTTTTTACACTTCTTTGTTGATTGCTTATCGGAGATTCGGAATAATATACAGCAGTGTAAAAATGTGCCTTTGAATGCACTAGAAATTACTGCAAATCTAATGCAACTTGAGCCTATTTCTATTGTTACTTTTAACATTATTGTTTTTAAGCTAAAGCCTACTTCTGCTCCTCCTTAATCTGACACCTCTGTTAAAGCAAGTCACTGAATCGGTCGGCCTATATATGGTTTCTAGAATAAATAAAAGTTTACTTTTAGGGATTGTGCCCAAGTATTGTAAAAATGCTGTAGTTCACCCTTGAAAAAAGAAAATCTGGATAAGAGCATTCTTTGCAATTATAGACCAATCTCAAAACTTCCATTTCTGGCAAAGATTCTAGAGAAATGTGTTCTGACCCAACTGGAGTCATATATTGATAAAAATCACATCAGTAAAGTATTTCAGTTGGGTTTTAAGAAACCGTGTTATTGAGGGTTTTTAATGATATTTTTTTGACAACCGATCAAGGGAATGTGACTGCTCTATTGCTGCTGGATCTTACAGCAGCGTTTGATACGGTTGACCACCATATTCTGATTTCCCAGCTTGAAATGTGTAGGCATCCCTGGAAATGCCTCAGATTGGTTTAAGTCCTACCTCCTAAATAGACGTTTCTCTGTTTGTATGGGTGAATGTACATCAAAATCACCTTTATCGTGTGGCATTCCACAAGGGTCCGTTTTAGCACCACTTCTTTTTTCTGTTTATATGCTTCCTGTGGGTTCAATTCTGCGTAAAAACAATGTGTCATTTCACTGCTATGCAGATGATACACAGCTGTATATACCACTTAAGTCAAATGACTCCACTGCCATAGAAAGATTGCTGGCCTGTCTCAATGAAGTTAAGGCATGGATGTCGATAAATTTTTTGCGCCTAATGAATCGAAAACAGAATTTATTTTGTTTGGTCCCTCCGAACTTGATAACGCAGTTGAATCTAAGCTGGGTCCTTTGTGCCAGTTTAGAAAATATCATGTAAAAAATCTGGGGATGATTTGTGATAGTGCACTTAAATTTGACAAGCAAATAAATGAAATCGTTAAAACAAGCTTTTTTAAATTGAGGATGATTTTCAAAATTAAGAAAAGGTAATCCATGCATTTATTATTTTAAGATTAGATTATCGTAACTCACTATATTATAATGCTTAAAATAAAGTCTTAGATAGACTGCAGATGGTCCAGAATGCGGCTGCAAGACTGCTTACAGGCACGTGCAAATTCGAACATATTACTCCGCTGTTAAAAGCGTTTTGGGATACATTTTTTAATTTTATTATTTGTTTTTAAATCTTTACATGGTTTAGCACCAACCTATATTGCTGATCTAATTCAGGAACAAAAGTCAATGAGATTATTACGATCTCAATCACAGAAACTTCTTGTTGTTTCTCGGTCTAAGATGAGGTCTAAATGGGATCACGCTTTTGCGGTCGCCGCCCCTAACTTATAGAACAGTCTGCCTTCATATATTAGGGACTTGCCTACGCTTGGCCGGTTTAAAAGCCATTTAAAGACATATTTTTTTATGATAGCGTTCGATCAAAGATAAGTGTGAAGGGCGTTAGTGTCATGTATTTCATTTTTAAACTCCATTTTAGATATATGGCTATATTCTGTCTTTTATCTGTCTTTTGCTGTTTATTGTGTTATTGTCTGTACTCATGGTCAACACTGTTGTTTTATTCAGTGCTTTAGAAATAAATTAGAACTTGAACTTGAACTTGAACTACAGTAATTGAAGACACTCTCTTATTCGAGAACAGGTTATGATACTGTACGTAAGTGTGGATACTGTACATCCAGTGCCCTGAACTTGCCCTCATTGTGATTTTTTTTCCATTACGCTTATACTGTACTTACTGTATTTGATTAAGATCATTAAACAAATTAATTAATATTACATAAATATAAATACAAAATGCAGTTTTTAAATAATGATCCAAACCTATCTCAAAAAAAAGGAGGGGGGGGGGATAATTACCTGTGATTTTTAAAAAGCTGAGTTATATTTCTGATCACTGCCAGACCTGTTGACTCAGGAAATCATGTAAATAGGGGCCTCCAAGTGGCGCAGTGGTCAAGTGCTCGCCCTATTATCCAGAGATCGCGAGTTCGATCCCCGGGTGATGCTGTAACCTCTTGCAGCCGGAGACCTCGAGAGAGGTGATTGGCCAAGATTTCTCACAAGGGAGCCAATCAAGGGCGTCTGTGATCTCACACCAGCGGAAGGAGCAGATAGCGCTGTCCTCCGAGTGTGTTACGGTACGCCACCCCTAACAGGGCGTGAGCAAGCAGTTCAAAAAGATGCAGTCGGTGACGTCACGTGGGTCGGAGGAAACACATCATAGTCTGCGGCCCTTCCGACTGAGTGGTGGTAGAAGCTTAATGTGGAAGCCCCCTAGTGACTGGGAGGAATTAGACATGACTAAAAAAAAGAAGTCATGTAAATAGCACCTGTATGACTAAGTGAAGCACACTAAAAAATCTAAAAAAAAAAAAAGCAGTATGATCTAAAGAAATTCAAGAACAGATGAGAAACAAAGTAATTGAGATATATCAGTCTGGAAAGGGTTATCAAGCCATTTCGAAGGCTTTGGGCCTTCAGTAAACCACAGTGAGAGTCATTATTCACAAGAGGAAAATTTAGAACAGTGTTGGACATTCCATAAGTGATGAGCCTACCAAAATTACGCCAAGAACATAACTGACATGACTCATCCAGCAGCTCGTAAAAAGAACCCAGAGCAACAGCTAAAGAACCTAAAGCTTCACTTGCCTTAGTTAAGGTCAGTGTTCATGATTTAACAATAAGAAAAGACCGGGACAAAAAAGGCTCACCTTACATTTGACAAAAATACTTTGATTATCCCAACAAGTTTATAGTTTTGGAAGGCATCTGGCATAAACCTAACACAGCATTTCATTAAAAGAACATTATACAATCAATAAACATAATGGTCCGAGGCTCCTTTGTAGATTCAGGACCTAAATGACTTGCCATAATTGACTGAACCATTACTTTTTTGCTTAAAAAATCCTGGAGGGAAATATCTGGAAATCAGTGAAATCTGAATTAGATGCTGTGACATGACCTTAAACAAGTTAAACCTTTCAACGTGGCTAAAGTAAAACAATTATGAAAAGACTATTTATTCAAACGTTTGATTGCACTTGTTTCTGTCGAAGGTGGATTAAGGGAGCAATTACTTTTTTAGGGCCAGGGTCTTCTTTTAGGGGCAGGCAGATTTCAACAGCTTTTTTCCCTTTATAAATAAAATCTTCATTTAAAAACTGCATTTTGTATTTACTTAGGTTGTCTTTGTGTAGTATAACAATGTTTTAAGAACTGTAAAGGGAATGGTCGAATGGTCTTACTTCATGCGACTTGTTTGTGTTGAACACAAAACTGTTTAAGCATTTTTATTAGTTTATTAACGTACTAAAGTAACTTATGTTCTGATAAAATGCTGAATTCAGATGACCCCACGAAAAAAGAAAAAGTGTTGTTTGGTTTGGTTTGAGCCGTCCTGAGTATGAAAAAATAAATTAGGTATGAAATTTTATTTTAAGGAAAATGCCTATGGATCTGTATAATTTTAAAATCACAAGCATAATCTTATAATTCATTTTGATAATTATCAGATAATTATCCACCACTCATTCTTGCAAGATTTTAATGCAATTTGTGAAGTTTAATTGCATGTTTAAGGAAAACATAAGCTTATAATTCATTTTGATAATTATCATGATATACTGTACATCATTGTCTGTCTCTTCACAGAAAGTCACTTGAGGCATTTGAACACAATTCTCATTATTGTCTCTTTATTCAAATAAACGTATGCTAACATCAATTAAAAAAAACTATTAATGTAGTCATTACAGTAGAACCTTGGACTACGAGCATAATTCACTCGTATTCGAAAAAACTCCTAAATCGAATTTTCCCATAAGAAATAATGGAAACTCAAATTATTCATTTCACAACCCCCCCCCCCAAAAAAAAATAAATAAATAAATGAATAAATACATAAAAATAATTAACACAAAATGTTAAGTAAAAATAAAACAAAATAACCTGCACTTTACCTTAAAAAATATATATAAATAAATCCAGACAAATAAGTGTTTCTGTTTGTGCGCGCAGGTGCTGTTTGTGTGTGTGTTTGTGAGAATCTAAAGTAAGCTCCCCGCTCCCTCTTGTCTTCTTATACAGTTATATCCTTCCTCCACTCTATTCACACACGCAAGTGCAAACAACGGAAACACTGTTTTATAGAAAAAAAATTAACAACTCTCTAATGACACTCAATTGAGCGGCACACTAACAGAATCACTGCTGTAAAGTAAAAATAAAATTAACCTGCACTTTACTTTTGAAAAGAATCGCGAGAGCAATGAGAGAGTGTGTGTGTGTGGGTTGGGGCACGGTGTCCAATGATGCATGTGCACAGAGACACACAGAGCAGGCTGAGCCTTGAGCAGAGAGAAAAAATGGATCTTCAATCTCTCTAATGAGACTTGATTTTGCTTTATACACAGACTGTACACACACATGTACAGACACAAAATTATATATGTTTTACGCACACAAACGTGGTCACAGTGTTGTCGTAAATAGTACATGCACGCACAGATGTTGATTATTCCAGTAAGAGACGCGCACCAAAACCCAGCAGGGGAAACGATTACCCACAATGCTGCAGCACAAGAGAGAGAAAAAACGTCACAGTTGTGATCACGTAAGGCTCGGCATCAAAACAAGTAGCGCATGTATGATACATGATACTCGGTACTCGTAAACCAAGACTTGTTCGTTTTTCCAAGTAATTTAAAAAAAAAAAACTCGCAAACCACGTTACTTGCAATCCGAGGTTTCACTATATTGACCTTGTATTAGGTAATATAAATATTTCATAATTTTGTTTGACTGAGTTTTGACAATTATGTAAATATGCAGACATTTTGGCAGCTAGTATTTGATTATAAACTACATTTAATTTAATTATTAGCACATCAATATGCTGTTTAAGTATTCAAAAATATGATTAAAGTGTGAACGAAACTAAATTGGCCAGCAAAGTTTTAGACATCTTTAGAGTTTTCTAACTCCAATTAGGTATATAATTTTTTTGCATTTCTTTTTTTCCCAGGATTTAGCCACAGTGGCAGCCGACAGGTTTTTTCGAGAAGATTCATATGGTAAGAGAGCCTTTTGTTGAACTTTTTTTATTTTCTTTATTTTTTTTTCATGACTTGTGCAGAAATTGGTGTTAATATGGCAGTGCAGCCCGTGCGCTCAGACACATTGAAAGCAGATTTATTGTGACAGGCACCAAATAGGATTTCGAAGCAAACTGAAATTCCATCAATACTTATTTACATTTATTGAAATCTACAGACACTTTTTTTTTATTCTTAATAAACATTAGAAATGTCCCTTTTCCTTTCCTTGCTTTGAAAAGCAAAGGAGCTGACTCGAGGTTAGGTTAGAATACAGTGCTAAAAGGCATTGAAAGAGAAAATTTTAGTGGAATTCTCCACTATAGATTTCAAAACGAGGAACAACATTTCCAACAACCAGGAAAAAGCCTAGGTAAAAAAAGTAAGTTTTTTTTAAATTCTTTCTTATTCTTTTTCCCGTATTTAACTGTCATTCATAATTTAGATAAAAATTATATTTACAGAGAATTTTTTTACTTTTTAGAGTTTATTAGCATTAAAATAAGCTAAATGTTATTTGAGAAAGGGATATGGCTATTTGTTTAAAATAAATAAAAGTCTGTCTGTATAGACAATTTTGTCACAGCGCCACACAAAATTGGCTGGACAGAATTGAATGAACTTTACCAGTCCTTCAGTATTTACCTGAAGTTTAATCTGCGCCATAAATTAAATTATAATGTTGAGTAGAAGGAACGTTATGAGCAGTGATGTGCCAGATTACATCACGGCATCATCACTTTTTGGATAAATATATATATCGCTTTTTCCCTTAGGGTGGGCTATACGCTTCACTCAGCAGAGCCAATTAATGTAATAGTTAACCATAAATACACAGGGTACTAATAAGTTAAGCAGAGAGTTCTGCTGTAGAGAAAGACAGACAGGCATGTACGTGGGCTTCAATGTGAATTAATAATATCACTGGAAGCTGAACTATTAAAGCTGAACAGCTTATTTTTAGCTTTAACCTTATTTAACTATTTTTTAACTATTTATGTATCTGTTAAGTAGTACTGGTAAGTACTGGCCATAGTACTGGTAAGAAAGGAGAGCAGCTGCCCATTAAAAGCCGCATTCAAAAACAGAAGCTTTCAGCATGTTCAGCAAGAAAACACACCTTGTTATGTTATGTTATGTTATGTTATGTTATGTTATGTTATGTTATAACAATACTTTGTCTTTTTAGTTATTCCTTCCAAGTTATTCTAAATAGCCTTTAAACTGTCCGTCTTGTTTTGTTTAGGGCTAACCAATTCCAAATCTTTTTCAAAACCCTGATCAAGGACACTACTTGGTGTGTGGAACAACGGATTGTGCACTACTATTCTGATGTAGAATATGTGGAAATATATACAGTAAATCATGTAAGTATTTTATGACAGTCCACCACCTCCATGGTTTATTCTCCTCACCTTGTGACTACATTGTACAGGTAAGAATTTAATACATATTACATTTAAGCATTTGGCAGATGCCCTTATCCAGAGCAACTTACATTTTTATCTCATTATACGTCTGGGCAGTTAAGGCCGTTGCTCAAGGGCACAAGAGGGACAACTTTGTGGTCATGGGACTTGAACCTGGGACATTCCGAAAAGTAGTCCTTGCACCTCTAGGATCTGGGTTTGAATTTCCAGCTTGCGTCTGTGTGCATGGAGTTTGCATTTCCTCCATGTGCTCAGGTTTCCTCCCTCAGTCCAAAGACATGCAGATGAAGCTAATTGAAGTTTCCAAATTGCCTGTAGTGTGTGAGTGAGGGTGTGTCTTGTGGTGGATTGGCACGTCATTCAGGGTGTACCCCGCCTCGTGCCCTCTGACTTCTGGGATAGGCTCCAGGCCCTTGTGACCCTGTGTGCAGAATAAAGCAGTATAGGCAATCAGTAAATGAACAGTTGATTTTTAAGTTCATTCGGTAAAAACAGGAAAAAAGAGCTAGCATAATAATCTGAGAGAAATTAACAAGGGCTGATTTGTGATGGCTTAAAAGCTGGAATAGAGGATTTTCAAAAAAGCAGGTCATATTGGAAATTTTTTTTTTTTTTTTTTTTCTATTTTTTCTATTTTCTAGTGGTTACTACCTAGCAAAAGTAGCCCAAGGAAGGACAACTGGTTATCTGGTGACAGTCATTAGCTCAATGCACTAACCTGTTTGGGCCAGTCCTGTTTTGGGCACAGAAGAACTACTGTGACAGGAAGATGTCAGAACCCACAGTGCATTGCAGCTTGTTTATGGGGATGTGGAGCCACAGACAGGTCAGAGTGCCCATACTGATGACCTCTGTCCACTGCTGAAAACTCCTACAACGGGCATAAGAACATTAGAACTAGGCCATGGAGTAATGGAATATTGGGTGTACATGCTTTGTTTTGATGTTTAAAGAGAAACCGACACAATATTATGCAGGTGATTATATTGTTTTGGCTGATTGGTACATACTGTTTGTTTCTTTGTTTTTTTAAATCAATTCATTTTACAGCATTATGACTGAATGCTGTTCAGAATTAATAAAATAGGCATCTCCACACATTGCTGAAAGAACATACACACCATATATGGTCATGTGTTGGTTCCTGGTCCTACATTGGCTGTCTCACACACAGAGAAAAAAAAAGATGTGATTGCTGAGAAAAAAAGGTAGTGGCACAACGAGGCAACCTACTGGGATGAAATAAAAAAAAGATGCATGAACACATTTGGAAGAGAAGGCTGAGCGTGAAATCAGGACTTAACAATTCGTTACCTCAGTCAAATGTACTTGACTGCCTTGTCCCACCGTGCCAACCTAATTTAGCTGAGGCAGGATTTCAGTGCAATTGTATCTGTCAACACTGGTCCATTTTGGCTTGGTGCCTAGCAAGAGTTCATACTCCACACTGATCTTAGAAAACAAGAGGAAAAAACAAACTACTGTATATACATTTCCTTTCACAGTGCGACAGATCAATGTAAAGCCCTGATCTGAGTTAAGGAAATTATAAAAATAAAGGAAACAGATATCCATAAATATCAATGGTTAATGTGCTGAACATTTGGTTAATAAAACCCTGATGTTTTATCATATTGACTTTCTGCATTCAAGCGACTACAATGACACCAGTCATGACAGCAGATGCCAAAAAAATCATTACCGCATTAGACTACTATATATTTTGGTGGATAATAAAGCGGGAGTTTTTTTTTTTTTGAGGCTAAATTTAACAGAAATATTACTTAATGATTATGAGGTTACCTAAAGGATTACTTGATTGTTTTATCACACAAATTAAAAAGTAACTTAGCAACTGGTTGCTTATGTTCTGCTGATTATTCTTATATGCAAAAGATCTACAGTATGCACAAAGAACTGGTGTAGCTGCACATTTTTATTGCAACCAATAAAAAATATGATTCCGTCTGTTTAATATATAAAATAAAATATTAATAATAAAAAAGGTCTTTAGTTGGTTTAGAAAATTTGGATCTTGTTTGGATCTTTACCAAGAATAAATAAAAAAAGAAAGAAAGAAAGAAAAAAAGAAAAGAAAATTTTAATACAATAAAATAAATAAATAAATAAATAAATAATTACTCAGACAACAACAACATAATAATAATAATAATAATAATAATAATAATAATAAAGTATAATTGTTTAATTAGTTAAAATAAAAAAAGTGTACTTGTGTAAAAGTGTAAACTTTAAGTCTATTTGTAGCGCAGCCACATAAAAGGGCATTTTAACAAACAGGGAAATGGATTAAAGAGCTAATGCGGCTCACCTGTGCTCGTAAATTTGCCCGATCTGGTTTTATTTGTCCCCATTAACTGTGTTGGTCACTCGGTAAGCTCTCGCGAGCATGCGCGATCGCAGCGCGAGGGAACCCGGAAGCGGCGTCGGGTCACGTGTGCCGGTATAAAGCCGGAACCGGCAAGTGGCTCAACACGGAGAGATTTACCCAGCGCGCTGTTTATTTTGAGAGAGAGTTTGTTGATGAATCTAAAGGAGTACTTTTCCCCGGTTGGATTATTCCTCATAGACACTCACAATTCACCTCTCGTTCCGTTGCTCGAGCTCCCGGATTTGTCATCGATACCGGTGAGGCCGAGCCAATCTCTCCCGTGCATCATTTCACACACTGCAATAACATTAACTCTGGACAATCATACACGCACTCACACACCCGCATACACCATACACATTGTTTCTATTTGTATATATTTTGTATATATTGGTTTTGGTGCACCTTGTTTGTTTGTTTGTTGGTTTGTTTGCTTTAATACACTTTGTTTTGGTTTATATATAGTTATTGTGTCGCGTCTTTACTTGTCCTGTCTTGATTGCGCAATACCGGAAGTGTTGTTTAAAAGCCCGTATTTGGATTCTCGACCCCGTAGCAAAGTAACTAGCGGTTTAATTAAATCCAAGTGTTACAGAGTGGTGGCCCGTACGTACGGGGAATCGTTGTTTTCGGGTATTTTCCGGTTTTGTGTATCTTGGCAGAACAAAATGGATGCTAACATTGCTAATGCTAATGCTAGTGGTGCCGTGCAGGCCGACCTTGCTGTAGCTAATAATGTGCTGGAGGATGTAGATGATGCATTTGTTACACGCCGTAACCCTACAGCTGAAATAACCTCATTGATTAGTTCACTATATATATCTGACAGACATGATGATGATGATGATGATGATGATGTTGTGTCTGATATTAATGTTGTGCATACGTTGCAAACTGAACTGAATCAATGCAAGGAGGATATGGGGGCGCTTACGGACAAAGTGAACACGTTGGAGCAGGATTTTAGACAATCCGTAAACAGCAGTTTGAACAGGGAAACCAGTTTTCGGGACGCAGTGGACGCTAGCTTAGAAGGGCTGGAGCGCTACTGCCAAGAGGCCCTGGAGAAACTGGAAAGAGCTGTCACTGACTGTTTTCTGCGACGTGACGTCATCTGGGAAAACCAGATGAAAAAACTACGGCTCACGAGTACGCCCACCATCCAAAGGTTAAAGGCCTACACCCCTGCATCTCCCCAATCTCCTGTTCTACATTCTCCCAGCACGGCGATCACAGCATCTACGGCAAAGGTAAAGCACATAAGCAGTCATGAAACATACGACATTCCTCCTTGTGTTCAACCACACGCTTCTGCTCAGCTTACCTCCTCAGTTTCACCCTCTTCTTCTTCCTTTTATGGCCGACCACCCATCCGCCTGGAGTTTCCAGCCTTTGGCGATGCTTCAGAGACAGCGGATGTTCTTAACTTCATCGAACAGTGTGAAAACTATTTGGAGATCAGACCACTGCCCAGCCCAGAACTGTTAGGAACCCTCAGCACGGTGCTACGAGGACCTGCTCTGAGCTGGTGGAAGGCAGAGAAAGGCAAGGTGAAGGACTGGAAGTCTTTTAAACAGGCATTTATGGCGGCTTTCTTACCGGATGACTACCTCACTGAAGGGGAAGAAAACTTAAGGTCTCTGGTACAGCAGCCCAGTCAACGCCTTAGAGACTTCGCCTATGACTACCGCGCCCTCTGTATGAAGTGGAAGCCTGATATCTCCGAGGAAGAACTAGTGGGTCGAATCCTGAACAACATCAACCCAAGAGTGGCAGGATGTCTGAGAGGAACAGTGAACACCGTGGAACAGCTGGTGAAGATAGGTTCTAGGGTGGAAAAAGACTGCAAAAGCTCCAAAGACTACTGGCAGAAGGTGGACTCCCAGCACAACAAGGAAAAGAGTCATAAGAAGGCAGGTGAGCGAGTTCCTACAAAGCACGCAGCAGGACTCTCCATTGCTCAACCCCTGGCAACTCCTTCGCTTCTCCTGGTTCCAGTAACAGTGCAAGGGAGGAAGGTGAGTGCTGTGGTCGATACGGGAAGCTCCTACACGCTGATGAGGGAACATCTATGGAGGCAGCTCTGCGAAAAGGAAGTCAGGTGTGATGTTCCTTCTCCTCAGAAGTTTGTTATGGCTGATGGGAAAACACACCAGGCGCAAACCCAGAGAAGGCTTCATTACATCTGGCACACTATCGAATGTGAGCTGGACACATACGTCATGAGCAACTCTCACCTGGCTTTCCCTCTGATCGTGGGGCTGGACTTCTTAAAAGCCACAGGAGCCACCTTGGACGTCGCACGCGGGGAGTACGGGCTGAAAACAGAGGAGGGAGTCACTAATCATCCCTTTATAATGTCCCAACCCCACTCTGCGCCATCTAAGTCAGCTCAAAGGACACACACACATCTCCTGGCTACGGCTAACCTGTATCTAGCCTTACCTGTGACTCCTGATGATCTCCTATGTGCGGAGGAAAACTTAAAAAGTGTGACATCATGGGACACCGACAACGAAGAGGAGCTGCTGAAACTAATGGCCGCTTGGCCCCGCACCACCTCCAACATCTTGGGCAAAACAGCATTAGAGAGACACAAAATCACTTTATCTGACGACACCCCTTTTAGATCCAGAGCATACAGAGTTTCACCCTTAAAGAAAAAAATAATAGAAGATCAAGTCGACCAGATGCTAAGGGACAACATCATCGAACCTTCATGTTCATCATGGTCGTCACCCGTTGTTTTAGTACCTAAACCCGATGGGACTTACCGTTTCTGTGTAGATTTTAGAAAATTGAACAGCAAAACCAAACCTGATGCATATCCAATGCCTTTAATACATGACATCATTGAATCACTGGATGGCGCCTCCTGGTTCTCAACATTGGATCTGCAATCTGGTTACTGGCAGGTGGAGATGGAGAGAGACAGCTGTGAAAAGACCGCCTTCATCACTACCAAAGGTCTGTTTCAATTCCGGTCCATGCCCTACGGACTCAGAAACGCAGCTGCAACGTTCCAACGACTGATGGAGAAAGTCTTGGCGGATCTAAGAGGAAAGTATTGCTTCGTCTATATAGATGACATTATTATTTACTCACAATCACTAGAACAACATAGAATGCATCTTAACGCAGTATTTTCCAGACTCACCCAAGCCAATCTCTCCCTCAACATGAAGAAGTGTCATTTCTTCAAAAGGCGGCTGAAGTTCCTCGGTCATGTCATCTCTGAAGAAGGTGTGCAGTTAGACCCGGAGAAAACCAAGGCGGTGGCAGAATATCCTCCCCCACAAGACTTAAAATCTCTTCAACGTTTTCTGGGTCTCGCGGGCTGGTATCACAAGTTCATTCCCCACTTTGCAGACATAACAGCTCCATTAAATAATTTAAAAAGGAAGGGAGTAAAATGGGAGTGGACCGACGAATGCCAGAACAGCATGGATGTCATCAAACACGCACTGCAAAACCCACCAGTACTAATACAACCGAACCTAAATCTGCCCTGCCAATTGCACACCGACGCCAGCGAAGTGGGCCTGGGAGCCATCCTCACCCAAACTGCAGCAGAAGGAGAACGAGCAGTAGCTTACGCCTCACGAATGTGGAGAGGAGCTGAGCAGAATTACTCCACCTCAGAAAAGGAGTGTTTGGCCGTGGTCTGGGCTGTAGAAAAATGGAGGCACTATCTAGAAGGTCGTGCTTTTGAGGTCTTTACCGACCATGCCGCCCTGTCATGGGCCTTTAACTGCCCGAAAACCAGCTCTCGTCTCACCCGATGGACGTTACGCCTACAACAGTTCGTTTTTACAGTACATCATAGAAAAGGCTGCTTAAATCTGGGACCAGATGCGCTATCCCGGGCGCCCCCGCCGTTAGAAGTGGGCACCGCTCCATGTCTCGCCATCACAACCTCTAAATGTTCGTCCGACTTACCAAACGACCTGTGCGAGATAACTCAAGCCCAGCATGAGGACCCCACCATCACGAAGCTGCTCTCGAAAGACCAGCCACGAAGCACAAGAGAGCAGAGGGTCTCTTTCGAACATCACCAAGGGGCGTTATATCGCCGGGTACCGGTAAGACACGGAGAAAAATTTCAACTAGTTGTCCCCCAGTCATTAATAAAAAACTTTTTACACTACTATCATGACAATCCATTGGGAGGACACCTGGGGCAACTGAAAACCCTGCTGAGGTTACTAGATGTGGCATGGTGGCCCACGGTGCGGAAAGACGTCTGGCACTATGTGAGAACTTGCAGCGTGTGTCAACAATATAAAATGGAAAACACTAGACCTAGTGGGCTACTACAGAGCACGGAGGTTCCAGAGCCAGGACACACCGTGGGATTGGACATCATGGGTCCTTTTCCCCGAAGTAAAAGGCAAAATGAATATCTGCTGGTGGTGGTAGATTATTTCACCAAATGGGTGGAGATGTTTCCCCTCAGGGATGTAAAGACGCCAAAACTGGTGAAAGTGCTAAGAGAGGAAATCTTTACTAGATGGGGAGTCCCCAAATATCTAGTTTCCGATCGAGGACCCCAGTTTACGTCTCAGCTCCTGGCACACCTCTGCCAAACCTGGGGGAGCGTCCAAAAGCTAACTACGAGCTACCACCCACAAACAAACCTGACGGAACGAGTTAACCGAACTCTGAAGACAATGATCGCTTCATACGTCGGGGACCATCACCAAAACTGGGACCAATGGTTACCAGAGCTCAGATTCGCCATCAATACAGCCCAACAGGAAACTACGGGAAAGACACCTGCAGAACTCACACTGGGTCGGCAACTAAAAGGGCCACTCGAAAGGCTCATGAATCACCCTCCAACACCTGATCACACAGCCTACTCATTACTAGACAGACAACAACTTATCATGGAGGAGGTGAGACAAAGAGTAAAACAACAACAGTCCAAACAAGCTAAATACTACAATGCCCGGAGAAAAGATGCGCACTTTAAACCGGGAGATCTAGTTTGGATAAAAACTCACCCACTCTCCTCCGCAGCGAAAAGATTTTCTGCCAAGCTAGCGCCCAAGTGGGAGGGACCAGCAGAAATAAAAAACAAAAAGGGACCAATCAACTACACAGTGTCTTGGGGCAATCCACAAAAAACTGATACATTGAACGTGGTTAATCTAAAGCGCTTTTACGGACGTTCTCCTCAGACGCCGGAGGCTTGGGGGGGGGGTCTATGTAGCGCAGCCACATAAAAGGGCATTTTAACAAACAGGGAAATGGATTAAAGAGCTAATGCGGCTCACCTGTGCTCGTAAATTTGCCCGATCTGGTTTTATTTGTCCCCATTAACTGTGTTGGTCACTCGGTAAGCTCTCGCGAGCATGCGCGATCGCAGCGCGAGGGAACCCGGAAGCGGCGTCGGGTCACGTGTGCCGGTATAAAGCCGGAACCGGCAAGTGGCTCAACACGGAGAGATTTACCCAGCGCGCTGTTTATTTTGAGAGAGAGTTTGTTGATGAATCTAAAGGAGTACTTTTCCCCGGTTGGATTATTCCTCATAGACACTCACAATTCACCTCTCGTTCCGTTGCTCGAGCTCCCGGATTTGTCATCGATACCGGTGAGGCCGAGCCAATCTCTCCCGTGCATCATTTCACACACTGCAATATCATTAACTCTGGACAATCATACACGCACTCACACACCCGCATACACCATACACATTGTTTATATTTATATATATTTTGTATATATTGGTTTTGGTGCACCTTGTTTGTTTGTTTGTTGGTTTGTTTGCTTTAATACACTTTGTTTTGGTTTATATAGAGTTATTGTGTCGCGTCTTTACTTGTCCTGTCTTGATTGCGCAATACCGGAAGTGTTGTTTAAAAGCCCGTATTTGGATTCTCGACCCCGTAGCAACGTAACTAGTGGTTTAATTAAATCCAAGTGTTACATATTTTCCAGATATACTTCGGTGTAAACCTATTTTAATTATTCTTGTGATTAACTTGACCCACCTTTTACTTAATAAAATTAATAAAAGTATATTTTAAGTATACTTTAATCATAAGAGTATCAAGTTTTGAGTATACACATAGTTCACATTTACATTTGTGGCTGCCGAACATTTTTGCCCTGTTAAATAACTGAGGCAGAGGAAAATTAAATTCAACCACCTGGGTAATCAAAGGAAAACAAAATGGTCTTTTCATGTGGTCTTCTTTGCAGTGATTTACATAGTGGGCAAGAATTCCTTTGTTGTAACCAGGAATTTTATTCTTGTATTGTTGTACTGTAATATCATCCATACTGTGGGTCTTCTGTTACTTATAGACTTTTATATCTTCCCGCAGATATTGTGCTTTAATATTGTATCCACTGTTGAACTGTTCAAACAATAAAACATACCAAATAAACAAATCACACTGTAAAAAAAATTATAAATAAATATACATATATCACTTGCTACACACATTTAGGAGAAAATGCTAAAAGAAATGTAAAAAAAAAAAAAAAGGGTACCAATACCAAACCGGTAAAAAGGTAAAGTCTATGACTCTTTAAATAAAGCATAAACCTCTTTCATGTGTGTTCTCAGATAAACTGTATTGTTGCACTGCTTAAACATATTTGTTTACAAACATGATTTCCAAAAAGTTGGGACACCTTACAAATTGCGAATAAAAACAATGCAATGATGTGGAAGTTTAAATTTCAATCTTTTATTCAGAATACAACATACTGTAGATCACATATCAAATGAGAAAATTTATAATTTTAAGGAAAAAGTTTAAAAGTTGATTTTAATTTTCATGGCATCAACACATCTCAATAAAGTTGGGACAAGGCCATCTTTACCACTGTGTGAAATCCCCTCTTCTTTTTATAACAGTCTGTAAAGTTGCTCAAGTTTAGGAATAGGAATGTTGTCGCATTCTTGTCTAATACAGGCTTCTAGTTGTTCAACTGTCTTAGGCCTTCTTTGTCACATCTTCCTCTTTATAATGCACCAAATGTTTTCTATGGGTGAAAGATCTGGACTGCTGCCTGGCCATTTCAGTACCCGGATCCTTCTCCTATCCATCCATGATGTTGTAATCGATGCAGTATGTTGTCTGGCATGGTCCCTAAGAGACAACATCTAAATGGGAACATATGTTGTTCTAGAACTTGGATATACCTTTCAGCATTTATAGTGCCTTTTCAGATGTGTAAGCTGCCCATGCCACACGCACTCATGCAACCCCATACCATCAGAGATGCAGGCTTCTGGGCTGATAACAACTTGGGTTGTCCTTGTCCTCTTTAGTCCGAATGACATGGCGTCCCAGTTTCCCAAAAAGAACTTAAAATTTTGATTCGTCTGACCACAGAACAGTTTTCCACTTTGCCACAGTCCATTTTAAATGAGCCTTGGCCGAGAGAGCACGCCTGCGCTTCTGGATCATGTTTAGATATGGCTTCTTTTTTGACCTATAGTCTTAGACTTGGCGAATGGCTCGGTGGATTGTGTTTACCGACAATATTTTCTGGGAGTATTCCTAAGCCTATGGTGTAATGGTAATTTACATTACAGTAGCATTCCTGTATGTGATGCAGTGCCGTCTAAGGGCCCGAAGATCACGGGCATCCAGTATGGTCTTCCAGCCTTGACCCTTATGCACAGAGACTGTTCCAGATTCTCTGAACCTTTAGATGATATCATGCACTGTAGATGATGATAACTTTAAAATCTTTGCAATTTTTCTCTGAGAAACTCCTTTCTAATATTGTGCCAATATTATTTGCCACAGCATTGGGGGAATTGGTGATCATCTGCCCATCTTGACTTCTGAGAGACACTGGCACTCTAAAGGCTTTTTTTCTACCCAATCATGTTGCCAATTGACCTAATGAGTTGCAAATTGGTCCTCCAGCTGATTCTTATATGTACATTGAACTTTTCCGGCCTCTTTTTGCTACCTCTCCCAACTTTTTTGGAGTGTGTAGCTCTCATGAAATCCAAAATGAGCCAATATTCGTCTTGACATTTCAAAATGTCTCACTTTCAACATTTGATATGTTATCTATATTCTATTTTGAATAAAATATAAAAATTTAAAACGTCCACTTCATTGTATTCTGTTTTTATTCACAATTTTTACAGTGTCGCAACTTTTTTGGAATCGGGTTTGTATATAAAAATTTACATAAAGATTCCAATAAAAGGAGGTCCTTATCTACCAGCTTCTGTAAATAAAATGTGTGAAATGGCCATTATTTGCTTCAACAGGCCAGTGTTTTGACAGTACATATTGTCAGTGGTTTTTCTCTGACATGGAATATTAAGAAATGTAAATAATTTGCTGCATCAGTTATGGTGAAAAGAGTTGTTCCCAGGCAGTGGACTTGATCCGGTTATGAGAAGTGCATACTTAGCAACAAGGAGATTGTGTTTAGGTATAATGACTTATTGCTGGGGTTGTTGAACTGACTTCTAATCGACCTGAGAAACTTTACAAGCATGCCTAATAAGATATTAGAGATATACTCACTCACTTATTGTCACTTTATCCTGTATTCAGGGTCACAGGAGCCTCTTCCAGGAGACTTATGGCACAAGGCTGTGTAGGGCACACACACACACACACACACACACACACGCAGTCACATGCTCATTCACACACTATTCGTTCAAATAGGTTTTCATCACTTCTCAGCTTAGAATTCATTCACTGAATAATGGCAGTTAGAGAGCTTTCTCTGCTATACAGTATAGCAACACATGTCTATACTGTATACACTCATCAGCCATAACATTGCTGATCACAAACTGGCCACATCCCAATCAGATCAAGCACACATGGGATGCATTGGTTACACATGTTTTCAATTGACAGAGGCTTGTCCCCACAACCCAAAGCCCTAGAGGATCCGCTGCCATCCGGTGCCAGACATACTGTTATGGCTGATCCAGTACGTAATATATACAGTATATACAATAGATACAGTATACTATACTTTTTTCATATGACTTGATTATTTCTCTACAAGCTTCATCATCATTGATTCCAAAATCAAAAGGGGTCACACACTGTAGATTGATTGTGAGGTTAGGCATTTCCTCATAATTTTTTCCACTATGCATTCTGTCATCCGAGCAGATGGTAAAAGTAATAAAACAGCTCGCTGCAGCCAGATTTAACTACGGATTTCCCAGACTCTATTGATCTGCCCCTTTTGTCTAATGACACGTGTCTCTTGAGTTACGGTGCAGCTGGGGGTTCTTCCGGTATGTAGAGCTTCCACAAGCTTTAAGGCAAACACAGATTTACCCATGACAGAGACTGCGGTCGCTGCTGGCTTACCTGTGTGATTTACAGGATGGGAAATTTTGTGCTGATGGAGCTCTCTATCGCAAACGTTCTGCCACCAGTCAGTCAGTTATCCACCTGAATCAAATGGCACTCAGAATAGCAGAGGAAAAGTCATTACTCATTTCTGAGTCTTCATCCTCATCACTTATGTTTCAACTGGGAACACATTTATGATTAGGAACCAATAATATCAGTTATAGAAAGCATAAAAGAATTGAAACAGCGTTGCGCTTTAATGGATTTTGAGAACAGAAGGGATACAAGTACTGTAATTTGCATTTATTCATCCATCCGTCCATCCATTCATTTATTGTTCTTTAGTATCCTTTTCAGAGCAATTCCACACCCTATGCTCTATTGGTGATGCATCGAACTTGGGTAGGATAGACCACAACATCATGCGTACACACCTTTAAACTTACATGCATCAAGTTAACATAGCCAATCCACATATCGGCATGGTTTTCAGAGATAGGAAGAAACCAAAGTTCTTACAGTGAACTTCTCATACATGACGAGAACATGCACAACCCCTAACAGACACTAACTTAAGCCTAAAATCAAATCAGTAATCCTGGAGCTGTGTGGCAGCAATGATAAGCCCAATATTTAGAGCATGTGGAAAGAAAAAAAATAAAAATATATTCCTCATCTATTCATACTGAGCAAAAATGTCTAGCGGTTGATCATCAGTGTGACTGAAATTCGTATAACCTTGATGAATTGAAACCTTTACAGCCACAGTAAAAAGACACTTTTCTCACCGCCTAAAGGTAAAAGCGGCAGGTTGTATCATCAATTTGTGCCATACTAACACTCTAGTGTGAAACCACATGAAAGCTAATGAGTTTCAAGGTGCTTAAATCAGGCTTAGACAAGTGGTATAAACTGTGTCGTTGCATATTGATGGCATTCCTTTAATTTACAGATTCGGGTTCTGTCTTACCATAAATCAAACGAACGGCTAAGTAATGTCCTTTGCATTTGCAAGGAAAAAGTTGTACAGTATATTACATTTAATTTCAATTACATGTCTTTATTAATTTTTTCCAGGCATTCTATTCTAGCTGTGTAAGAAGAAAAAAACAAGAGAGCTGGGCATTAAAAACACTACTGTCAGCTTGGGTCAATGGCAATTTGCCGTTCCCATTTCTCTCCAAAGAGGGCAATTGAGTTTTTTCCTCCCCAAATCTATTTCAGCATTTTGTGGGTCCCTTGGGTGGATAAAAGATCAGTCAGATCATTTCCAATGCCCAGTGTCCTTTGTGCTTTCATTGCCCTATGCCATGAAGAAGCATGTTTGCTTCACAGTCATTATGGCAGAGGGCTTTTAAAAAGTGCTTCGACTTTGACATGTTAGCGGTGCCAACGATAATGCTTGCTTGAAAAATATGTTTACTGCATAGCAGTATCTCCTCAGTGCCATCGAAAGAAAGGTCATTAAATGGACATCGGCCACTGCTCTTATAATGTCACTGTGTCATTTACCATAGAATATCAGTCCCGATGAATTGCCTGAGAATTCATTCATTGGGTAACTATGACAAGGAAAGTTTTCAGCGCTCATATTTTATAATGAAAGATAACTTCTACAACTGCAGATAGCAGTTTGATGTCATTTAAGGAGATATAAAGCTTAAATAAAACAGTACAGTAGAATGATGCGACTTTTTAGCCCACTGCACCTAATCCTTGAAAATCAACTGATAAATTGTCACCAACTTCTGGAGGAGATGGATCTGTCTGCGGGAACTGTACACAATCATTCATCAACACCACTTTGGAGTTATTGCCATATCCTGCATACAGCCCTGACCTCGCTCTAACCATTTTCACACGTTTGGGCAATTAAAGGAGTTTTACAGTAGATATGAAGCACGCAGCCTGATCAGTGCACCAGCATACTGAGAAAACTTTCTAGCTTGATGGTATCCAAGCACTTGGATAAGTGCATTAATAAAAGCAAGGGATTATACAGAGAAATAAAGGTAGTTTTACTCTATTTACTGTAATGGGTTTCGTCGCAGTTTGCCTCTTGTATGATAAATACAGTAGATTCATTATTTTCCACATTTCTTTCAGATTCTTATTATTCTTATTTTAAACAGCATAGCATAAAATAGAACTGAATTGTATAAAACATTATTTGTAGCCCATTGTTTTTCAGCACTTAACTCCAAAAATGCAATAACCATAAACAACAATATCCTGAATCAATTTATGTACCAACTATAGTCAAGTAGCTGACAAGTTTCCTGAATTACAGGAACCCAAACTTATCTAGAGCATATCACTGTAGTTAATAAGATTCTTCTCAGATTAGTCTCCGTTTGTTCAAGCACTTTTTAAAAAGCCCTAAGGGTGTGTCCTTACACCTTAATAATAATACCACTTCATCAGCAACCAGTGTTTATTTGGTCTGGAACAATCAATCATTGATTGTTATTTTGTATTTCATACATCTTGTAATGCCTATAAACACATCATCGTTTCAAACAAATTAAGGTTAATCATGTAAACTAGTAGGTATCCAGGGTGCATTTTTAGTCCACATATTACATCTCTTGGTTCACATCTCTTGGTTCACCCAGAGCCCTTCACTGATCTCTGTGCAGCTTATAATAGATTTCCTGTAGTAAAGTTCTGGGATCCCATGGAGCCTGATTCCTGTGAATAGACAGGCCTACAAAGCCTCTGTAGCACACCTCGATAGAAACACAGTTGTACCCACCCTCCCATTTGTCCACCAGGTCGTCATGTTTAATACTGTACTTGTCCTACCATGTCGCTTTCCAAGAAATGGCTATGTCAGTTTCATTTTTAAACAAACTCCCAGCTGGAGTTGTCTATCAAACATCAGGAAACCTATTAATTAATTTGTGATGTCTATCAAACGTAAAAAGCCTACTACCTCAGTGGTTAGGCACTAGACTGGCTTTGTACTGTAAATATCTGAAGACCTTAAAAAAATGCTCTAGTTTTCTCAAAAACATTCAGTAAGAAATAAAAATGCTTTTTATTGACATGCTGGTATAAAGAACTAATCAACAACATGGATGTTGGAACTATGGAACTTTTTTTTTCTGGAGGGTGGGCTGTGGGTGGGGATTGTCTAATTTGCCTGCACCTGCTAGCCAAAAACAGCCTTTGTTTTGATGTGGGAGATTTTTTTTTTTTTTTGCTACAGCTATGTCTTCTATAATTTCTGATTGGACAAGGCAGGGTTCATTTTATGACTGGGGATATCCTGGAGCAACCCTATTCGGACTCACTTCACATGGATAAACTTCAATCATTGAACTTTAGGACATCAACATTTCATTCATTCAGTGCGAGCTATCAGGATAACAAGCATCGATTTTAAAGCGTTGCATTTGACAATTGACGAGTCAATGAATGAATTAGGAGGTAAGGAATGACTTATCATGAAACAATCCCTTCACTTCAGTCACAAATACGCAAGCATAAAAAACACAATCTAGTTTCTTTAACCATATTTTGTTAATAGTAGAATTGTTATATAAAAGCAATATGAAACTCATGTTCGTGGTCTTGTTAACAGATATCCCCATGTTACGTCCCTGATCATATTATGCCATATTATTTATTTTGTAATGACAGAGCTAAAACCACTTAAACCAGTGGTAGAGCAGTGGTGCCTCAGAAGGCTAAGGCACTGAGTTACTGATCAGAAGATCAGCGATTCGATCCCCAGGTTGCCACAGTTGGGCCCTTGAGCAAGGCCCTTAACCCTATTATCCTAGTTACACTGGGATATGCAAAGAAAGAATTTCACTGTTCTGGAATGTAGTATACTGTATGTGACAAATAAAGGCTTAACTTATTTTAACTTAAACAGTTACATGAGAACAAAAGTTTTGCGCAATAAAAGGAAGTTGATAGGGAGCAAGTGTGGGGGAATCATACATCATCTAACATCAATAGTCAACAAACCAACCTCACTTTAACTAAATCTGTGTTTGGAGCTAATTTACAAACTGTGTATTTAAAACTAAATAAATTTAGTCTGACTAAAGAAGCATTATTAAAATTTCACACTGTAATCTCATATAAAAACCTATTAGAGTCTTATATAACAATTTCAATACACCCTTTTCCTCAGGGTGCACCTGATGACCTTTTCCAGTCTATTAACCACTTTCCCAGTGACTTATGAAATCTAGTTACCTCCTATAGAGAAGTAAGACTCGTCTTTTATCTACCCCAGCTTTCACAATCAGGTACAATACTCTGAACCTAGGGTTTTTGGAGTCAATCTGCATCTAAACATGGATGATGTTATTATTACCTAATCATCATAACTGCTCTAATGAGGAGGTGGTTGCACATCAGATTCAGTTAGGAGACCTTAACAAACCTTCTTTGTCTTGAGAATAAGCATATTTATAACCAGAATAGTTAAAATTACTGTAAAATACGATTACAACTCCAGCACTCTGGTTTCATTTTCATTTATTTAGAAGTCTTAAAACATTTCAATATGTGGCTATTTCATTAGGCTATACTTAATGGCTTTATATTAGCATGTTTGTGTGTGATGAACCTTAATGGCCTATTGTCCTGTCCAGGGTCTGTTCCTACCACTTACCCAGCGTTCCTAGTCTTTGGATCCATCCTGGATCTATTGTTGGTTAATGAAGATGAATGAAAATGGTTCAGTGGTGGTTCTGAGATGGTAATTATTAAAGACAACATATACCCTTTACTGCCGTACATAGCAAGTGAATCAGTATAGCAGTGCTTCCAGGGTTCTGGGTGCAGGGCTAACATAAGATAGATAAATAAATAGCTTACTATCTATCTATAGTATATTCAAGGCTGCAAGGGTTTAGAGACCTAATTATGGCCTATTATTAAATATGAGCAGTTACTGGTCATGATAATCCAAATTTAAACTAAGCTTATTTTGTATGCTTTGTACTGTAAGCCCCCATACATATAACAACCCAAAAGACATTTTACTATAGTATGTATTAACGTTTACTCTGGCAAATTATTAAACAATTCTACTTTATTACGGTGGTACTTCAGACATTATCATGGTAGGCACTATAGGACTTTATAGAGTACCAGGGTAGGTGCTATGGCACTTCAGTGGGTACCATGTTAGTACAATAGATATGTACGTACTACCACACAGACAAACACCATGATACAGTAGGTACTGCAGAACTTTAGAGGGACCAGGTAGTACTATGGTGTGTACCACAATACTTTGGTAAATATTATGGTTCTTACTGGGTAGCACAAGAGCAGGGGTGGGGACCAGAAGGTCCCCGGTTTACCATTGGGTACCATGGTACTGATATTGGTAATAATGGTAATATATCCATCACCCGATGTACTGTAGACAGAAGCACCAGCACTGGGTAGCACAGTGGCCACTAAATTTCTATCTACTATAGTATGTCTGTAGATTCTGTACCATATTAGATATATTATATATTGTACTGCAGGTACTGTATGGTCCCGTACAGGCAATACTACACTCTAAGTACTATAGTAGTACCACATTTGGGAGTCACTTTGGTACCCAATAATAGTATTTATCTAAGTATTGATTTTGGAGGGTACCATAAGAGGTAAAATGTTACTGTAGAGGTTACAATAGTAATATTACCATAATGGTATACACATGTGTAATATGTAGTGTCTAAGTATGTGTTCCATAATACTATATTATATGTACTCTTGTAACAAAGTATGCACCATGGCAGACCCATGGATTAAAAGTGAGGTACAGTACATTTAGTGTATGAGCAAACAGTACCATGCTACTGTCAAAAATACCATGGTACTGGTATTGGTAATACTGTACAAGTACCATCAGGCTACCATACAATAGTAAAAACTTGTATTAATAAAACCATATGTTTATTTATTATTATTATTTCAATTATTATGACATATTATTTCTCAATTCATGTACAAGGGTAAGTCAAAAATTATTGACACTCTGGTTATATTTAAACTTCCCTCATTCTAATGCTTGTGTTTGGAAGCTTGTGTTTGAAAAATTATTGATGTCTTTTCTAAAAGTTAATTGAAATAAGTTCCACAGCCAGAGTGGAAATACTATTAGACTCACTCTTGTACATATATTTTCCTATAGTCAAGTGATGTTTAAAATGAAAGAAGTTTTCAACTATTTGTAGATAAAAAAAAGAAAAAATGCAAATCAGAAGGAATGTTCTGTATTGGGTCCTACATACTAAGTAAGTGCAATCTACTGGGGTGCTGTGGTTTAAATTGAAGCTGATATTCTGTTTAAATTCAACTCCTTTTTTTCTGGCCAGCATTGTAATATTATTTTAAAAACTTTGTGTAGATAAGAGCTAACGGTGTCTCCTTTGTGTGTGCATCTGTGTGTGTGTGTGTGTGTGTGTGTGTGTGTGCGTGTGTGTGTGTGTTCCCCTCCAAAGTTGTCACTATAGGTGTGGAATGCATCAAAAAACCCTATATATCTTGCACTGCATAGTGTAGAATCCAAGATACTGAACCATATTTGTAAAACTCAATTTCTCCACTCTTGTTCTATATCTTTGCTTTGTGTACGTTTGCATGTGTGTATGTGTGTGTAGGAGAAAGCGAGGGAAAGAAAAAGGCGGGAAGAGACTTTTATTACACATGCATTCCCTTTATATTGCACATTTCTGAACAAATCATAGGCTGTTAGTGTCAGTAAGCTGCAATAACGTCAGGGTCGCACAGAGAACACGCTTTTCCTGTTCATGCTGAAATATTTTCAAGTGAGAGGAGACAAAAAAGAGGAAAGGTAAAAATGTCTTTATTGCCGCAGTGCACATACATGCACAAAAATGCGATCTATGAACTTCACCAAAGTGTTGGTTAAATGATTTAGCCTTGCTGTCTGTTGGATGGCTGACATGGGAGGCACATGAATAAATCCTTTGTTGAAAGCTTTCCGTGCACATTGTGAGCCGTGATTGAACACCACAGCTATTTTCATCATGCTTAGAGGAGGAAGAGAATGTAATTAAAAAGTGCTGTGTTTTTCTAGGAGGAACAAGTTTCCAAATGTCTGTTATACCTTTGTCAGAGCGCAGAAGGTAAAACTAGCTCATGCACGTGAACCGACATTTGTCTCAGCCAACAAACAAACTGCATCTTGTGTGTGCTTGTGGGAGACAGAGAATTGGTTTGTGGCTGTTCATCACAGGTAGTAGCAGGGTGGTCATTAAAATGCACTGCAGAACGCCTGTTTAATTGATTACAATGCACACAGGACCTATTTCTGTATTTATCGCACAAAAAAAAAAAAGAAAAGTAAAGAAAAAGAAAAAAAGTTGCCAGGTTCTTACTGTAGTTATAATTTACAGCACCCGTAGTGTATCATTTGTTTACAGTGTGGCATGTTGAAATCGAGTTTTAAAAATAGTGCAAAGCCGTACTTTTCCATGACTATTTGTGACTGTATGTCAGCATAAAATATATATTTTTTATTTACAGATATAAAACGATCATTTTAATGAAAAAATAACAACTGAAATACTCATCATCCATACCGCTTTATCTTGTTAACAAGGTCGCAGGGGGCCTATCCAAGGAAACTATGGGCATGAGGTAGGGTACTGTACGTCCTAGACAGGGTGCCAATCCATCCCAGGGCACACACATACACACTTATACACTACATGCAATTTGGGAACACCAATTATCCTAATCTGCAGGTCTTTGGACTGTGGGAGAAAACCGGAGTAACCCCACCAAACATGAAGAGAACATGCAAACTTCATGCACACAGAGGTGGGAATCAAACCTGGCTGGGAATTGAACCCAGGTCCTGAAAGTGCAAGGCGACAGCACTAACCACCACACCACCATGCCGCAATTGAAATAATCATGATAATAATAAAAACTTTACTTTAACAGTATTTACTTGTACATTCGATGAGCAAGAGCATGTCTATACCAGGGTCAGACTTTTCTTCCCATACTGAAGATGCCTTAAAAACATGGCTCCCTTTAAATGCAACTCCGAGTCACCACTGATTATCATGTCTGTATGTCAGAGCATCATACAAAACTGGCTGGACAGAATTTAATTATTTTTTTCCAGTCCCTACAGTAGGTATTAGTTTGAGGTTAAACCTGCACCATAAATGAAATCAAAAATGTTGATTAGAAAGGAAGTTATGAGCAGTTATGTGCCATCTTATAAACCTCAAGTTTAATTAGATTATAAACCGCAAGTCTTATATTTTCACCTCTAAAATAACAGTGCTGAAATGGTCTAGGTGAATTTTAACAAGCTGGAGTGGTTTTGAGACAAAAGTTAATCTTTACCCGATCAGTGTATGGGGCAGGCACAGAAATGATGGTAATGCACCAAAATCCTC
The DNA here is from genome assembly GCF_024256425.1 of Clarias gariepinus. Lineage (NCBI taxonomy): Eukaryota > Metazoa > Chordata > Actinopteri > Siluriformes > Clariidae > Clarias > Clarias gariepinus. The sequence goes on along the minus strand of NC_071109.1, from coordinate 8,388,473 downwards.
ACCAAAATGTTAAGTAAAAGCAATGTTATGACCAGTTACAGTGTATGCTGGATTTACTTTAAAATAAGATACTAATAAGCTTCTTGCTTAATGTAAACAAACACCTGCTCCAATGAATACTAATTAGAAAAGCTAAACTAAATATTTTTACTGGGATTAGTGCATATTTTCATGGCTGAAATAACAGCGATGAAGTGAATTTTTAAACGCTGGGGTCAAAACTTAATCTTTATCAGATCTACTTTTTTGTTTTCTCATCTGTGATTCACTATCCGATTGCCTCTGTCATGAACTAACCGGAGGTAAAGCAGAAGACTTAGCAGTTAGCCCGTGTAGCGTGGATGGTAAACCCAAATGCCAGACGGACTTCGTGCTCTAATATTAGTTCGGCTGTACTTTTGGCAGACGGGAGTCCGGTGAAGGCCACCAGGTGCACGGCCTTAGAGAACCGATCGACGATGGTCATGATGGTGTCTGCAATGTGTGTCCAGGGTCGACAAGGAACCGGGAAAGGTTGAGTTTCTCCTGATGTTGGTTGGTGTGTTTCGCCCCTGGTGCACACCGGGCACGCCTGGACGAACACATTGATGTCCTTCACTATGTATGGCTACAAAAAGTCTCGCTGGAGAACTGGAGGGTGCGTTGTGTGCCCGGATGTCCCGAGATGGGGGAGGAGTGACCCCACTGGAGAACAACTAAACTCATGGTGTTGGGAACGTAGAGTCGTCCAGGCGGCACACTTGCCGGTTCGCCTCTGTAGTCTGCGCCTGGCAGGCCCTTATTTCTAGGTCCAACTGTAGGGGTGCAATGATCTTTAAAAATGGAAGGACAGGTGCGAGGTCCGGAGGGCGATGTCTCCCCAGGTGGTCTGAACAGGAAGGGTACAGAAATCCACAGTGTAACAGCTAACGGACGACCCTCGCTGCCGTAAGTGGTACAGTTTAGTGTCGGTCTCCACCTCACCAGCAGGATGTTTAAAGGTAAGCTTTAGTTGGCGGATGAATTCATTGCAGAAGTGCGCTGTGTCTGAATCGGAGCGCAAAACCGCCGTGGCCCACTTAGCTGCCTGCCTGGATAGCAATGAGATGAGAAGGGCGATATGCAGCCGGTCCGTGGAGCACCTGGTGGAATTAAACTCAAACACGAGATCCAGTGCAGGTAGAAAAATGCTACACTTTCCATCTGTGCCATCCCATTTATCCGGAAGTGCAAGGTAAACATCTGGAGAGGGTGAATGTTGCGGTGCAGCAGCCGCTGCAACAGGCGGCAGGCTAACGGGAAGTGAAGCAGCCTTGCGGAGGGCCACATTCTTCCGCCACAAGGCTGCAACGTCTTGGACGCTGCTGCAAAAAGCCGCGACCTCGCCGATCAGCTGCTCGATTAACTCGGCGTGCCTGTTTACCACTTCGCAGAGGTGAGCATAATCCACTGGGTTAACTCCAGATGCTGGCTTAGTCATTCTCTTACAAAATAACCAGAGGTGAAGCAGAAGACTTAGCAGTTAGACCATGTAGCGTGGACGGTAAACCCAAACGCGGAAATAGCGCGAATCGGCAGGATAACCACGCATATTATTATTAGAACTCTCATTAAATGAGAGCAAGAGTTCAACTGTACAGAAAGACAGAAAGACATGTACGCGGGCTTCAACCTGAAATAATAATATCACCAATCATATTATAGCTGATCAGCTTTTTTTTTAGCTTTAACCTTTTAACTATTTTTACAAATTTGTTTTCTGTCAGTGTCAGCTAGTCCACTACATATAAATGCACACAAACCACTCAGTATCATTCAGTTAAACTTTCACCTGATGAAAATGGTCATTCTTTGACTGACATAGGCATATAGACTTGAGGAGAGCTTTGAGAAGTGTATATCCGTGGATCTTGTGGTTTTATAGAAGCCAAGAATGAGGAGCGCTGTTGGGAACAAGGCGTGCTCAGCGTGAGGCTCACGACTACAAGGAGAGTTTGGCTCCTAGCGGGAGTTCTCACCAGCACTTTCCTCAATCTCGCCAACTCTCTCCTGGATTACGTAGATCACTTGCCAAAGCTCTCCTGGTTCTCCTCAATACCACCAGAACTTCCGCCAAGTAAAAAATGCATTCTTGCAAACCTTGTTGGACTTCTCCTAAAATACTTTCCAATCTTGATGACAGAATCCTGTGTCTACAAGATTGGTGAGAACTAGGGGAGCCCCATGACTTTAAGGAGTGCCCAGGAGTTTCTCAGGTGAAATTTCTTGTGAAAGGTCTACAGAAAGAATCGACACATTCAATAACTCTGTAGCTTTTTGGAGAGATTGGCTAGATTGAAGAGAGGCTTGGGAAATTTGAAGAGAGCCCAGAATTTCCAGGACGTCTAGGAGTAGGCCAAGTATCTTGCCAAAATTATAACTAAAGGAAAAAGAACTAAAAAAAACTAAAGTAAAAATGATAAAATATTATTAGTTCGAAATTAGCTAATCTTGTTTGTCAACTATGACCAACGATTCCATTGTTAGGGAATGCCATTTTTGTTTAGGATCACACATAACTTGCTAACTTGATCCCATTAGAATAGAAAATTGCCTGAAAATTTCACAGGGTGTCTGATTCAGGAGTTGAATAAAGGTATGATTTGCAATTCATGATTTGTTTTTATGATTTGTGCATGAAAAATTACATCAGTGGCTGTTAGAGAAAGAAGTCATTTTTCATTCTTCTGGTGTGCATATAAATACCAATACAAATATGAATATTTGCAACAATAAACAGATACAGCTAGAGTGTGAGCATGTTGCATGTCTAATATACTGTACAAACCTCAGATATACTGTATAGCATACAGTACTTAGCAGGGCTATGGAAAATTTGTATATATTCTAACAGATACAGTAGCATAACCAAGGTGCCATTGCAATACAATAATATTAGTCAAATGGATTCTTTATTCATATTCTATGTAGTGTAATAGGAAACTGTATAAGCAGCATTGTTTTTTTTTTTTTTTTGATTGTTCTCTAGGTTCTCCATGCAAACCTTTTCAATGTTCTTACTGTATGTTCAATATTTCGCCTAAATCCACTAACCTGATGTTGGTGTTTAATGCATAGCCTTTATAACATTGCATTCTCACAATGATTCTCTTATATTTATACAGATTAAGTTAGCAAAAAAAAAAAAGTCAATACATAATGAATGTTATTAATATAATAATTTACTTTTTCCAGATCTCCAACAACACATAACACGTATCACTCATTTTCCATGAATAGCACCATCATGTGCAATGCAGACTGTGGTTACTGTAATGACATACAATATCAGCCGCAGTAATGTAAAATGAATATAATGAGGTTTTAGCACCGGGAGGAAGAAATTGGAAATAACCAATAAATGGGATTTAAAAATATGAGTGAGAAGAAAATTCTGGATAATAAAAGACTTCTATGAGATGAAATAGGATATAAAAAAGGATTAGATTTTAAGGTCAGAAAGACAAATGCATATACACAAACTTTTGCATGTTGTTACAGTACAATGCCTACTTTATAAGGAACACACACACAAATCAGCTATATATGTACTGTATATAAATGGGCTGGTTGTCCTCATGCCTCTTTGGCAACTCAGTGGATCAGAATAATTTTTACATAATTATTGGTTAACGTATGTTAGCATAAAATATTTTGTCTTATTTCTAAAAACACATAGCATTTACAACATTAGGATGTTGATAACGGAAACCTTTGGGTACTGTAGATTGTGGTTTGGGCCTTTTAGAAATCAGCCTTGTTTGTCTGACAGGCAGGTTTTTGGTCCCAGGCGAGCATGAATAAGACAGTTTGCTGCCTTATAATTGTCACGTAATGGTTCATAGATCTATGTTCTTCCCATGCTTGGTAAGTGGGTACTCTAGTTTCCTCCCACAGTCCAAAGACATGCAGATTAGGCTAACTGGCATTTCCAAATTCCTGCATCTGTGTACTGCATCTAGTGCCCCTGGGATAGGCTCCAGGCCTCTCGTGATCCTGTACAGGATAATGTGAGTAGAGAATGAGTGAGCGATCGTTAATGTGTTAATTAACGATCCAGCCAATAATTTAACATCAGAATACAATCATGTAGATACAGGTCAAGAGCTTGAGTTAAGCAAAACTGCCTCAAGCAGTTAAACAGAAAAATCTAAAAAAAAAAAAAAAAAGAAGTTTAAGATCTAGTGAGCAAAAAGACATTGGTAATGAAAAAGATCAAAGGAGAACGGCCAGACAGTTTCGAGGTGACAGGCTACAGTATTTTATGTAACTATTCTTTCCTTGTGTTTTAACAAGACCCGTGTCAGTGGATGCAAAGGAAGTCTCTGTTGCCTGTTTTTGCTTTGATACTGTTCTAATCATAATTCTGTTTGTTTGGTTTATTTATGTGGTTCCTACATTTATGTTCTGTGGGTAGTTTAGTATAAAATATGAATGCTTTGGTCTCACAGCGATGCCTGCTGTTGCTTCTCTTCATAATGGCTATGGTTTCATTACAAGTTAATCACATGAAATGAGCATTTTTCACCGCTGACTTTCTGTTACTTGGTACTCAACAATTTTAAACATGTCATTTTTTTTCTTTTTTTTTTCAGCCCACTATCAGCCCACTTTTGCAGATTGGCTAAACATCTTTTGACTAGCACAATCTATTAACCTAATAGTCTGTCTCAGATATGGTTGTTGTCATAGAAACTGATTCACAGACTTTGTGACTGGAGGAAAACGGAAGTAGAGCACACAAAGTTTCACTCGAATTGCAAAGACTTTTTTATTTATTTATTTATTTATTTATTTATTTATTTATTTATTTCATCTTTATTTTGAGATTTTTTTTCTTGAGCCTCAATAGCCTTTTGTAGCCTTATTTATTTTAGATCCTGTTATTTACAAGGTGTGAAGGATTCACTCAAATTGCAATAAATAAATTAACTACAAAAGAAGAAATTATTATTATTATTATTATTAATAATAATAATAATAATAATAATAATAATAATAATACAATTAATCATATGCTGCAATTTTGTCATTTTCCACTATATGAGATCTTAAACTTACCAAATTTTCTAAATTAAAATGCACTCCTATTCGTCATATATTTTACCCACCATATTAAAAATCCCACTTAATTCCTAAAGATGATTAGTGTTGATTAGACATGAATTGCCTGTTCAGAATTATGATTATTATTCTTTTTTAAACCGGTTTTGCCTTCTATTGCTATCTAATTCCATTCTGTTTAATTTAAATAATCATATTTACCTAGATTTTCTGCATCAAACATCTACAATCTGATGGTGGACACTGTGGATTGGAACAAAACTAAAATAAATATTCATTACTTTTTTTAAATTTAGCAAATAGATATGACAAATACAGCAAATAGTATTTTAAAGGTTATTACCACAGACTAACATGCACATGATTTAGAATTTGTACAGCCACATTTGTTTTTGTTAATAGACTAGATGTACATGTCTGCTATGTTGCTACAGATTTTAAACCATGCTACAGTCTTGTCTTTCACAGCTTAAGGAAAAAAATATATATAGAATACAAGTCTACCTACAGTACATATTGTACTGTATACTGTACAAATTAATATAATTCCAAGTTTATTTCAGGAAGCTTTCCTATCAGCGGTATCAAGTATTTCAGTGATGATATGACGCCAAGGGCATTTTTTCTACAACCATTATACCTTGTCATTATTTTTAATGAGGGGTCTCATAAAAAAAAGGTTGCATTTGAAAGACAACAGCTCCTGATCAATACAAAATAGTGTAGTATAATCCTGCATTTTTCAAGAATCTTGATGAACCACAGAACATGTAAAATATTTTTTTTTTTAAAGCTGTTGCACAAATGAATGCCTTCAGATGATTTTTCTATTATTGTAGTTTAAACAATAATTACTATTAAAAACTTGACATGTAGTGTAATGTCATTTTGCAAGCAAGTGAAAGACACAGCATGCCATGGAGACATGGAGCCATCTTGTGGGGTCATTATGTGCAAGGTAAGTGTGAGGGACTGGTGTAATTGCCGTTGGGTAGCAAGCATGTGATTGTTAATGTTAGCAAGATTAGGTTCATGTAATGTAAACTGAGGACAGACCTTAAGTTAGCATGTGAGATAGAAATGTGTGGACTATACTCTATATATTCAGTCTGGTACACTGAGCCACGTTCCCACTACTTCCCCCCAAAAATTTGGTGAGCGCTGTAAGAACTTGGACAACTTGATAATGTAGGAATGCAATAGGACATTAACAGTAAGGATATTAAATTGTCTCCCTTGACGTGGGGCTGCCAGGCATTTTTGGACATGTATAAAATAAAATAGTCCTAAAATAAAGTAAAAGATCTAGTAAGCAGAAAGACGTTAATGAAAATAAAAAAGATCAGAGGAAAACGGCGAGACACTTTTAAGCTGACAGACTACAGTATTTTTTATAATTATTCCTTGTGTTTTAACAAGACCAATGTCTTTGTAGGCAAAAGACGCATCTGTTGCTTGCTCTTTCTTTGATACTATTTCAATCATAATTCTGTTTGTTAGGTTCAAAAAAACGTTGTTGTTTTTTTTTCATTTAAAAAAAAGAAGTACGTACATGCACTACTCAATAAAAGTACAAGTACTTGTACTCCACTACAATGAGAAGTACTAAGTACAGTATGTGCTCTAAAATGTACTTTAAGTACAAAAGTACAAGTATACAACAAAGAAACAGCTTTTTCTGGACATCTATCTGTAAATCTTCCTGATTTAATGACAAATAGTTCATTAATAGTTTAAAATGTTAAAGTATTTTATGGATAAAGAAAATCCTCTGTGCTTGTAGCTTTATTTCAAAGAAGCTGCGACTCTTCAGATGTTAAAAATAAATAGTTGATTAACAGCTCCTAATGGTCAGTGCTGTAGTGGTTTGCAATATGTCCTGAAAAATAAATCAACCCAGGGAAATCCATCAAGGCAGGAGAAAAAAATGGTAACTGAGAGATTATTAAATTACTGAAGCTAATGGAAATGAAGCTTCGGACATGGCGCCATGACTTGCTGATAGCAACAGGAGTTGATAATAATTAACTGAATGATGAGCAGCATCGTTAGTGTCTATAATTACTTCAGGCGTTAAACTAGCTGGTTGTTATCATTGTTCCCCTGTTCAATACAAGTACCCTACACAACTGAACATTGGCATACTGTAACCATACAGAATACAATAAAGTTAAAAGATATACGTGTTCTATGTATATACTGTACAGAATACAATAAAATTAAAGTACACTCCAAAATTTGCCAGCACCATGACTTAGTGGTTAGCACTGTTGCCTTGTATCTCCAGGGGTTCGACTCCCGCCTCGGATCTGTCGGCATGGACTTTGCATGTTCTTCCTGTGCTTGGTGGGGTTCCTCCCATAGTCCATGCATACAGTATGCAGATTAGGCTGACACTCCAAACCTACCCGTTGTGTGTGAATGAGCATGTAAGTGCGTATTCTTCAATGAATTAGCACCCTGTCCAGATTGTACTCTGCCTCATACCTTAAGTCTCCTGGGATAAGCTCAAGGCCCATACCCCAGGTATGCTTTACACAACCCTGTATAATGGATAAAATGGTATAGACAATAAGATGACGAGGCTCCAAAACTCATAAGTGATAAAAACAATGTTGTTTCTGGGGTGAAACTCAAATTAAACACTTGTATGTTTACTATACAGTATGTTAACTATTTAGCTAGATGACTTCTAATATTACCTTGAATAAGGAGCCAGATACTGTAAATCTGCAGCCCAGAGACCAAGTTGCCCAGGTAACTGTCAATTAATCAGAATTTTCATAATGACCTGCCAGTCATTTATGTAAACTAGGAATGTTGGAATTGTTCTGATTCTGTCCTCCTCACGTGGGGTAGAGGCAGTAGGTTATCGGGACCTCTGTCACATTGAGAGGATTTAGTATAAATAGTGGATCCAGTTAATCACACTGTCATTTTGTGGCGGTATTAATTTCATGTGGCGGTATTAATACAACACACCAGATGTAATGATAAAGCAGTGAGTGCATGATAAGCATCTGGTAAGAGCATGATGTTCTTGTTATGCTCTTTAATATTCTTGGTCTTTGTAGAAGTGTGGCAAAGGCTTTGCAAACATACAAAGTAGAAGCACTTTTACCAAACGTCTTGATTGAGCTACTTCTTCTACTTCTATACCCGATGTTTATTGGAGGCATAGAAAGTAACCTTTTTTTTTATTTAAGGTAATTCAAACTGTGTGGTACTGTATCAGTACAACTGAAAGGTCTATATACATGCAGGCAGGTACAACCCAGGGGGGAAAATAGCAAACAGAAAAAGAAATAAAGTAATAGAGAAAAAGGTTGGCTTAAATAGGCAATTAGTCAGTCTTTAAATGTGGAACAGGTAAACATAATTGGGAAATGACTTAATATGGAGAAAGGGACATTGACAGAATGGAAGCCAAAACAAAAACATATCAAATTATATCATGCTGAAAACTTATGATTTCCAGTGGGTATGAATGACACCTACCTACTCTAAAGTTTCCACTTGTGTAGTGTGATGATTTTCACCAGTACCAGGCTGAAGGCCTGCTTGCTAGAGTTTTTCCCAATGGACTAAAGGATTGCTTCTATGAAATTTCTCAGAATGAAAAATTGTGAGTTTTTGGATTGAACCAGGCTTACAGTTTGAAATAGTCTGCTTTTTTAGAAAAAGTGCATCAGGCTACCTTTTTGATAGAATACCTTGTCAGGGTACCTCCAACTAACTCGATAATGCTACTGGAGGATTGCGAGACAGAAATACTGGCTGAAGGTGTGATTTTTCAGTCTCATAGATCTGAACCCAAAAAGTAAAATAAGTGGCATGCTTGTTCAGAGCACCTTGGGCGAAAGGTTCAGTGATTGAATTTGTGCTTGTATAATAACGCTTCATGGTAAGTTCGAGCCTTTGTACATGACAACTTACCAACCAACCGTCTAGATGGTTGAAGCTCACAAGAGGTTTAATATAAAACATTTTTTAACACCCACTTTCTAAGGAGCATCTTTCCTGTAATGGACTTTAAGTTTAAAATAGCTAAAAGCTGGGGATAGAAGGTTGTCAAGGAATGTTACACATTCCTTTGAGGCTTTGAGGGAAGCATTATGGGTGGCATTGAAAATGTTCTAGAATTTGGTACATCAGGAGGGGGAAAAGATCATAAACAAACTCTTCTGAGCCAGTGTGATGGACATCTACCATTTTTTATGATTATTTTCCTGCCTTCTTTGAAGTATATACCAGGGACCGTAGCCTCTAAAGATCAGAGCATTTTAGGTATTATTTGTTTTGCTGTTTTTTGATAAACATTTACAAGGACTGTGCAGTACAGAGTACTGTAACATATTATTGACTTCATCACAAAATAGGCAATACAGTGAAACCTTGGATTGCGAGTAACCCGGTTTGCAGGTGTTCCGCAAGACGAGCAAAGATTTTTAATACATTTTGGCTTAAAAAATTAACAAATCTTGGTTTACGAATACCAAGTATAATGTAGCACACATGCGCTTCTTGTTTTGACGCCAAGCGTCACATGATCACAACTGAGCCAATGTTTTTTTGGTTTGTTTGTTTGTTTAACTTTACAGCAGTGATTTCGTTACAAATTTTGGAGTAGTAAAGTCCTACGGAAGCAAAATAGTCTCATTAATAATTCACGCAAAAAACACAATGCTCACGTGCGTATCCCAATACACATGTGGGAAACCTAAAAATATATATTTACCAAAAAAAAAAAAATATATATATATATATATATATATATATATATATATATATATATTCATAATATACGTTTCACAAATGCAAAGGACAATTAACAGATGTCCAACTGTGTACAAAATTTGTGAATGTTTGAAATTCACGAGTGTATCATGGACTGTAAATGTGCAAATTATCTTTCGTGTGTCAATATCCCTGGATTTGGCAGCAACGTGGGTCATTCGTGCTTTTTAGCCAATCAGATGCGACCTCACCATTCAACCAATCACAGCCCTCCAGGAGCGCAGCACTCAAGTAGATCAGCTTTGCACACCTTTTGCGCAATCTGAGTTAATTACAATGGAAATGAAGTTTTACCTTCTCAAACCAAGAACAGGATGCACGTCTAAGTTATTACTTTATTTCATAATGTTTCATTAATGAACTTTGCCAAAAAATAATTATCCACAGCTAACCACTTTATTATCTTTATAAACACTTCTCCCTCATTACATGTTTGTCAAGCACAACAGTAACAGTATTTAATTTGGAGAAAAGATGGTTCTATGGGTCACAGGGTATTCTGATATATCTGTATACCACCAGATTTGCTTTTATTTTATTAACAGCACAAATGTGTATAACATAATGGATTAAAGCTGCATGATTTCATATTTGCTTTGGTGCGACACTGAGCCAGAGACCGGTTGTCATTTATAGGTATTATTTAACAGCTTTACAAACTTTTCAGTCTTTTCAGTCGCCATTATTTCTTACAATATGATTTCCTTACAATAATTCAAATTATCAGAAGTACTGGGATAAAAGTTTGTATTTCTGATATAAACACTAATGTCTATAATACAAACCAAAATAGAGTTTTAAAAGTTACTTTAGCTTCAAATAAAAGTTGCATCAGTTATATCAGGAGGTGGAGACAAGTGGTTGCTAAAAATGTCCTTCATTCATTCAAGATATTAGTTAAAAATGTTGATTTATCCAGTAATGCAATAAGTAAAGCCTTAAGTCTTGAGGGAGAATTATGTTTATTGTAAGGAAATCGAAAATCATGGCTCTCAATTTATCCATCCATGCAGCTTAGAGTAAATTATCTTTTTAAGACTTTTTATATTTCAACAGGTGACAGGAGTTAATTGATAAAGCAAAGTACACAGCAACTGGCAAAACTTGTCAGAGTACAGCATTTCACTGTAGTCTTTTTAAAAAATGTTTATATTTGTCTGATCCACTGATGCTGTATGAGGTTGCTTAGATTTGAAAGGGCCGTCATGACATCCTTTGGAATATGTATTATTTCATCCAGGGCACTAATAACCACTAGCTCCTGTTTGCAAATGAACTGTAGGTAGTAAATGTTCAGTGGTTGTCTCTCCAAGACATGAACCAAACCATCATAAATTCATTGAAGAATGTACAGTACAGTTCTGCTGGAGAGACTCTTAAATTATTAAAAAAGAAAAGATGTATTTCAATGTACAGATGGTAAGTTATACCGTTTAAATAAAATGTTTTGAATCATGCTGCATATCTTGTTTAAACCACATTGTTTCAACATAGTTGCTCATAAAGTACAACATGCTATATGTATTTATTGCTGTAACTGTAAGTTCAAACGGACCAAACACCAGTTTAGAAAGTCATAATTTATAATCAATTCACCACACACAAATTGTAAAGACAATAATCAGTCACATGCTATTTTTACTATGCTGAGTGATTCTATTGTTTTATTTGAAAATGAAAAACTGTGACAAATATGTAATGAAGGTGAAGTGTTTATAAAGATAATAAATTGGTTAGCTGTGGTTAATTATTTTTGGTGAAGTTCATTAATGAAACATTATAAAATAAAGTAATAACTTAGATGTGCATCCTGTTCTTGGTTTGAGTAGGTAAAACTTAATTTTCCTTGTAATTAACTCAGATTGCGCAAAAGGTGTGCAAAGCTGATCTACTTGAGTGCTGAGCTCCTGGAGGGCTGTGATTGGTTGAATGCTAAAGAGCACGAATGACCCAAGTTTCTGCCAGCAAAGTCTCAAAAATACACACACAAATTCAGGGATATTCACGCACGAAAGACGCTTTTCACATGCACAGTCCATGATACACTTGTTAATTTTAAACATTTAAAAATTTTGTACACCGTTGTACATTTGTAAATTAAGTTTTGCATTTGTAAAATTTATGTTATATCTATCTATCTATCTATCTATATATATATATATATATATATATATTGCCCTAGACCGATCGGTACTGGTGGCCTTTAAATATATATATATATATATTTCATGTAAATTGGGATACGCAAGTGTGCATCGTATCTTTTTTGTGTAAATTATTAATCAGACTACAGTATTTTGCTTCCATAAAGTGCAGATTAATTTGTTTTATTTTTACTTTATATTTTGTATTAATTATTTTTATGTATTTATTTTTTTTGGGCTGTCGAACGAATCATTTAAGTTTCCATTATTTTTTATTGAAATTCTTTATTGTTTTGGAATACGAGCCCACTTCTGGAATGAAATATGCTCGTAATCCAAGGTTCCACTGTATAATGAACTTAATTTAGGTTAATTTTAACTAACTTTTCCAAACACAAAAGCAAAGAAATAGCACAAACACACACAATCACAAGTTTCTATGGTTGTTTTCGGTTATTTCTATGATCACAAAATAATAATGCTATGTTCATTTTGTGACTTACATTTTTTTTTTTTCAACTTTATTCACATATTCCAGTAGTGGTAAAATTTACCCTTCATAAAAGTCAAAATGATAACTTTTGTTCTACCTGACATATTCCAAAACACAAAAAAACAAATACACAGTCTTTGACAGTCTGAAGCCTGTACTTTTTTTTATTTATTGTCATTGACCTGCTGAGTTGCTGGCACATATCTATGCCACTTGGGTTTTAAGACAGAGGGCACCCTGGATGGAATGCCAAGACACTGCAGGCTTGAAGCCCACACACACTCTTACACTCAATATGTGCAGTTTGGAAATGCCAATCAGTCTACGCCATATAGTATCTCAGGACTGTGAAAGGAAACCAGATTTTTTTTTCAGCAAAAACCCACCAAGCACAGGAAGAACATGTTACAGTATCTACACACACTTACCAGAAAATACATTTCTGTACAATTCAATAATGCTTTCTTATCACAAACCTTATACTGTAAGGATAGATAATTTCATTTTCGCTGTCTGTCTTAAATCATACTTGAGGAACATCTAAATACATTACAATAAGTGAATGGCTGCCAAAGGTAAAAGTGAATGGCTGCCAAAATCTGATCACACTCCCGCAGAGTCCAAACAGATTTTGCCAGCCATTCACTTTTTGGCACATTTTCCTGGGGAAGGAAAATAGTCTAATTTGTACTAAATACCCTTTTCTTTCAAAGAACTTCATATAGCTCAGTGGGACTGCAGAATCTTCATATGATTCTTAACTGAACATTGCAATGGATCTTTTTTTCCATGAAACAAGAATTGTGGAATTTGATCTTGATTACTTAGTGTGCTCGCATTCTGGGTGACAACCTGTTGGTGTGCAGAGCAGGAAAGTTTTTGACAAGCAAGACCTACATTCCTGTCTCTGCAACTAATAGTGATGCACAAAGAACTAGCAGTTTTAACTTTTTGATTTACAATAGCTCGTCTATCTACAGTACACGGTCCCCATGTAACCTGTGCCCTGGCCATCAATGACCCTGCAACTGGCTCATTTAACTGCCTTTCTTGCCTCACTGTTGGTACTGCAGGTCTTGAAAACCTGAAACATCCCATAAGAGCTACAGTTTTGCAGTTAGTCTTATCCAGTTATCTAGCCATCACAATTTAGTCTTAGTCAGTGTTAATCAAATCCTTACACTTTACATCCTTTACATTCACTTCGTCTTCTTCCAACACATTAACTTCATAGAAAAAAAAATGTTTGCCACTGTAATAACAAAATATTGTAAATATATCTGTTAGAAGGGCCAAATTGTATGACTGGATCACCCAATGTTCCTGGTCTGCAGTGGTCAACCAAGGAACAAAAAGTGGTCCCACCAAGGAACAAAAAGTGGTCCAACCAAGGAACAAAAAGTGGTCGAACCAAGGAAAACGAAGACAGGGTCATGAGTGGCCAAGGGTCACAGATGCATGTGGAGAGTGAAGTCAAAGTCTGAATCAATAGAAGAGCTATAGTACTTCTCTAAATGTTAATGCTGTTTCCTTAGGAAGAAGTCAGAATACACAGTGCATTGGTGTTTTTGTGGCAAAAGGTGGGACCTACTCAATATTGGGTGGGTGGTAATAATGTTTTGGCTGATCAGTATGCATGCACCTCAGTTTTGATCTAAGACAAGGTTGGGAAAAAAAGAACCATCCCTTAAAATATAGGCCTTTATTCTCTTTAAAATCCTGCCTATTGAAGCAATTAAAGATGTGAGAAAAAATCTTGAATGCTTGTCCAAACATAACAAAAAACCATTTAGCAGCTTGGCAGGCTGTCTACCTGTAGTATAGAACAGACAGTCAGTACTACTGCCTGTCATGCGATCACGTTGAACTATTCTAAAAGTACTGTTCTCAAATTATGCACAATGGTGCATTTTCTATTCACTGGCACCTGTTATCTGTTAGCGTTTTTTTTTTTTTTTTTACTTTCCCTTTGTTCTTAGCAAAAAAGTATGTAGCCCATGTTTAACCATTGAATTGAAAATGACAGCAAGATAATGCAATTCTGCATTTCAAGGCTTTTTATCTCTACTTGTCTTTCTTTCACGATATTTACGAAGAAAAACACCTTGACAAAATCCCCTTAGATTCTAGATTGAATATATTACAGCAAAGGGACCAGTCAGGAAGGGATAAGAAAAAAAAATCTATTTCCAGCTAAAAATATCAACCACAGGCTTACAACCACACAACCCACCACCCACAACTCACAACCCACATGACCTGTGACAGGCCCATGACAGGTCAGAGCAGACACGACCAATAAATATTCAATTACAGTTTTAACCCCTTAAGGACATAAATAATCAAAGAAAATGGACCTACACATTGATTAGGTAATGAGAAATGGTACCTTTCATGCAAATGACCTTACCACAGCTAATGTGAGTGAACTCTACACAGAGTCAACCAAATTCCAAATCAAATCAAATTCAAATTTTATTTGTCACATACACAAACATACACAGTACGAAATGTAGTGAAATGCATTATACGGCTGCCATTGACCCTAGAAGAGAATTAAAGTTTACAAATAAGAAATAAATATGAATAAAAGAAATATGATAGAAATTAAATAAAAAATTAAATTAAACTAGGAAAAATAGAACTAAAAATAAAAATAGAAATATGATGTGCAAAAATAGAAATCTACTGTACAAATTGAAATATACTGTGCTGTGTGTGCAAATATGCATAGAACAAAGTGACTTTGTGCAGAGGTTATTAAAGTGTCTTTGTGCACTGGTCCAGGATGTAAACGTAAAACTGTAAAATGTAGTGTAGTTGTGAAGGTAGGTGTGCAAAGTTAAGAACTCGATTCAAGCAGTTTGCACATTTACATATTCTCATGCAAGTTGAACACATGTAGTCCTGTATTGGAGTATAATTTATTTATGTCTTTAATAGTGTGGGCCTGGGGCAACATTGTTTAATTTTACTGTGTGCTGGTGGTGTGTGTGGGGGGGTATTTTCCCCCATTTTCTTCCTAATTTAGTTGTATCTAATGCCTCCCCGTCACTAGGGGGCTCCCATATTACGGCTACTACTACCACTCAGTCAGGAGGGCTGAATACTCACAAAATCACATGTTTCCTCCAAACCACGTGACGCCAGCCGACCGATCTTCTAGAGGACAACGCTATCCGCTCCTTCCTCTTGCATGAGCTGACAGACACCCCTGATTGGCTGTAATGTTTTGATTAATGTGGGAGCACAACCTCCGGCTGCGAGAATCAAAGTCGGAATCAAACTCGCGATCTCAGGATGATAGGGTGAGCAATTTTACCACTGCGCCGCTTAGAGGTCAGTGCTGCTTATTTAAGGTTTTCTTTTCCTTCTGCAAGGGTTTAGCTGTTTTTACAGCCATTACTAGCACTTCTATAAACCCCACGCTGCTGGTGCTGACTGATGACATCAGGAACCTGGGCATGCGCAAAGCCAAAAGTCGCATGACTTCTCATCTGACTATTCTTATTTAAGTCACATGAATGTGTATCAGATATATTGTATAAGAAACAGATTTGTGTGTTCAGACTGAGCAAAAAAAATGTAAATTGAGTAACTTCAGGGTGTTAATATGAACTTAACACAGAGCAGAGAGGGTGTGTCTCCAGCTGCACCCCTGGTTGTAGGCCTATGTAATGTTTTTTTTTTTTTTCTACATCCTTGTGCATCTTCTGCCCAGTACTCCTAGAATATATATAGTTATCTATTGTGTGCCTTAATTTCTATCTAATATGAGAGAAGCTGCACCGCATTCATAGAATTTTTTTTACACACACACACACACAAAACTCTAAGTGTTCTCTATTTACTGTGACAGAACATGAGAGCGTTGCATCTGTGTATTATTTGAAGTAGAGACAAAAAACAGTTTCGGCCAAAGCAGTTCTGAAAAAAGATAAAACCCTCTATAACAATACAGATAGAGCCATTTTATTATAATGTTTGTATTATTCCAGACTGGAATCTATCAGAACAGAATGTTAAGCTAAGAAAAGTTTTGGTCCCTTGGGTATTAAGTGATCTGGACATCAAAACCTTTAAATTAACTTTTTTTTTTTACACAATAACTTGTGTTAAACTTAATTCCACTTAGTTAATTCTGTTAATTTCTGAAATTCCTGCATTTAGCATGATTGTAAAATGTTAATAAAGCAAACATTCACCATGGTCTACAGGGAAACTGCAGCTTACAGTCTGACAGCCATTGATATAAATCTTCCAATTTGCCCCCTACAGATGTTTTTCTAAGAACCACTTTATACCTCAACAATCAGATACAGTATCAGAGTGGCATGCACAAAATGCGAGCAAAATGTGCCAAATGTTTATAAATCATCTTTGAATCCACTTTGCAACACAATTAGGAAATTAAGCTGAAATTGCGAATAACCTGTCAAAATCATGACATCACTTCAATGCGCCGCCAATAAGAAAGACCAAAGTTATTCAGAAGTAATCTAAACAACATGTGCAAGGTCACCGCTATTCATGTCACTTGTTATTACTCAGGACAATCAGTACGTTTTTGTTGTGTCGCACGCAGCAGAATATGTGAACTCAGCTTACCGCAAAAAAGCTGAAGAGACAGGCTTTTGCAAGCCATTTTGCCTCTTATTGTTTTCATCTGACTGGGCATGAATTGAGAAGCGTGTCCCAGAGGACACTGTGTGCATGTCAACAAGGAACAAAACAAAAAATGTCTGACAACAAAAATGAAAAAAAGACTTACTTTGAATTATTGAGCAGAACATTACAGCAGGGCGCTTGTTGATAGCTGCTGCTGTAAAAGCCAGTATGACACCGTTCTCATAATAAAAAAGTTTATGGTGCACATTTAATCTGATCCACCCCAGAAGAGCCGTAGTGTGACCTTGCAATGCCCTTGGGAAATTCTGTGCTGAAACAGATCAATCCTCTCTTTCTGACTAATCCTTGCCTGTCACTAGACAGACTTTAATAGACACATAGCATATATTATGCTGTCCGTGCTTTAGTTGTGTTTACATGTCTCTGAGGTGTATTATTAAGCCTTTAAATACCATGTCTGTGTCATTGAGACAGGCACACGCCTCTGCTTTTTTAGAGAAAGGATTTTATTCCAACAACAAATTCTGTGTTTAAAGTTTCCTTACTCAAGGACATAATATGTAAACCACAATGTCAACCGTTTTGGACAATCTAAAAATATATGGGAAAGCCATTATATATATATATATATATATATATATATATATATATATAAGATATATATATATATATCCATAAGAATACTTAAATTTTTTTTTCAAAACTATAAATTAACACATTATGTAATTAAGTAACAACAATTAGTTGTTATTTTAATACATAAAGGTCAGCTGTTCTGGAATAGTTCCTGCAAGAACAGTATTGTCAAGTGCACAACCCGTCAGGCACCATGATGAAACTGGCTCGCATGAAGACCTCAGGCAGGCAGGACCAAAACTTAAAGTTACCAGCCTCTGAAATCACTAATTAGCAACCAGATTAACACCTCAGATTTAAGCCGTTATGAAGCTTTACACTGCTCAAGTAGCAAACACATCTCAATATCAACTCTTTTCAATGCAATTCAGCATTACCAACTTTGTACGTACCAACAGTTTGAAGAACTGTATCGGTGAGATATGGGTGAGATAGTCAGGTGTCCACAAACTTTTGGATATTGCCATATTGCATATTGCTTATGGGTAATACCATAATGTATGCACACAATGGCTGCCAAAATCTTGTTTGGGAGCGACCATGATGCCAACCCTAAAAAATAAAAGAAATAAAAATGAACATCATATTGAAATTAAGGGTAGAATGTAAGTAAAATAATTTAAATAAATATGTAAGTGAAACAACAACAACAACAACAACAACTAATATAATAATAATAATAATAATAATAATAATAATGCTAGTTTTTTAACTGCTTCCATCAAGTGATCGCGACAGGAGACCATCCAATCCGCATACAAGTTGGTACAGGTTTTAAATCGGATACCCTTCCTGACAGGCTTAGGACCAGCACTGAGCCATCGATAGTCCTATAATAATAATAATAATAATAATAATGATAATGTTTGGGTTAAACTAATTCAATATAACTAAGTACAATACAATCCTAATTTATTGTAATAAAATAGATAAAAGCTACGCAAGATGCCCCCAAAAGATATAGTGCAAGAAGAAGCATTTCAATTGTAAGATACGATCCTGCCAAGATAGGGAAAAACCTGTGTATAGAGAGAATAATGTCTGCACAAATGCATGTACACAATAGTGACCATGTAAAGCCTCAGAAATAGAAGAAAATTGTGTCTCTCTATTACAATGTCTGATGTCTTTTTATTGTTATTATTTGGGCTATTGTCAGGTCTTTTGTGTGGTTTCTTGAGTCATTGTTGGTTATTACTGTATTTTGACAATCTGGGAAGAGTAGCAAAGCAACACCCATGGTTAGTCTGTCTCCTTCAAAAGCATTGAAGTAGCAGGAAATTATTTTCAGAGCAAAGGCTAAAAAAAAGAGCTGTATGCGGTAAAAACGTACAAACTTAAAACAACAACAACAAAATAGATAATAATAATAATAATAATAATAATAATAATAATAATGCCAGACCTTTAAAATATTGTAGTTAAAATTTACCGCGCGCTGTCACAAGTTCTCATCTTAATCTGCCTTGAACAGGTGTTGTCATCATAAAAAGAAGATACAGTAAATAAGAGCGAGACATACATGGCTTTCTACACGTTTTGAATTCCAAAACTGCTTTTTTATTGCACTGATGTCCAGCGACTTCTCATCTGAGCTAGCCATGACCCCAGCATGCACCTAATTGTCCCCTGGAGATTGTGCAGCAAGAGAAAAGAAGGAGGTATGATGAGACGAACGGCCACAGTCAGACAGGGGAGGCTGCTTACTTATTAGTACTGTTGACTGAACATTTTTAATGAAAGAAATTAATTGGAAAGCCTCATTAAAGGGAGAAACAGAACGTAGAATGCAGAACAGCTAAGAGCGAACCCCATAATAAGGCGACATTAAAAGCTCGACCATTTTGCTTATTCAGAATACAATGCACAACTAATGCACTTAACTATTTTATGCAGATCTCTTATGGAATGCAAATGGATCATCAGGGGAAAAAAGGGGGCATTTATTTTCTTAGGTCACTTAAATGCTGTTTTTTAGGTATTCCAAAGCTTTGACTTTGTTACATCTGTCTTCAACACCTTCAAAATAATCTTACCTAGATATTATGAACTTATACACAAGAACCATTAAAATAAGTCACTTGTGCTTATTAAACAACGTGCATTTATAATATACACTTACCATCTTTTCAAGACACAGAACTGTTTCACGTTATACTATTCAGGTTGAAAATCCACAACGTTTTTTTCTAAGACCATCACCCCGTTAATGTTCCCGATGAAATAAAATCTACACATTAATGTATTCAAAGTTGCTTCAGGACCGTGTGATGAACATTCTCAGGATATTGTTGTAGTGTTGTGGCACTGGTGTGTGTGTGTGTTACAGCACTAGTTTACTAGTAGTACACACCCACAGTACCTTACAGAAATACAGCTTATAACTTATTTTCATTCCATCTGCATCCTTTACCCGTCATCAGTGTCAGTCTCTGACCACAGCAGTAGTGTTAGCTGGATATTTTTGGTGGGTTTTTTTAACCCTGAAGTGACATTGAGGTAAACAACACCCAGAATTACTCAACAGTGAAAAGTAGAAACACTGCAATGGGAAAACACACACACACACACACACACACACACACACACACACACACACACACACACTTTTGTTATGTGTAACAAATTGTTTTGGGAAAGGATAGTATAAAGAAAGAATCACATCATCCTATCTTTTTGTCAAAAAACATTTAATACAGATCTACACTGTACTGTACTGTATGCGGAAAAGTGGGAATCAGCCATAACATTAAAGCATAAAACATTATCCTCTTGTGCTGCCAGAGTGGCGCTCTGGACTCATGTGGCAGAGCCTCTGGATGTCTTGCATAAAGACATTGGCATCAGACCATGCACAAGGCTTGTTTGTCTGGTATATACCATGAGTTGGTCACGTCTGGAGAACTTGGAGACCATCTTGGGCTCTTTGATTGCCAGTCTTTTTTTTTTTTTTTTGGTGTTTTGTTTTTTTGGTGGTTTGTGCTCAGACCAGACAATCTAGAGTGAGCAGCTTCATATGGGACACATATGAGCAGTTTGACTGCCAAATGAGATAAATCCATGGAGCATATTCTGTGCATGGTTTCTTTGGATCACAAGCACAAATGCCATTTACCATAACAGTGGGAATGTTGTTTTCTGGGAATGAATTAGCAAAATGCTATAAATCACTCAACCACAATTTTGTCACAAATAATAAATCAGTTTTTGGTTGTATTTATGGTAATGTAAATGTGCAATTAAGTGTCATTAATATGCATTCAAAGTGAATTTTTTTTGGATTGTCTGTTTATATTGATGTAATTGTCTGTTTATAGAAGCTTGGCGGTTTGATAAGTAATATGAAAGTTCATTATCTTGTTTCACCAAAAACATGGAAGGCTCAAGCTTTTAAGGGTGATATACTGTATTGTATAGGGATTTGCAAATAAAATAAATGCGTACATACTTTAGATTAGATTAGCATGTAAACTCATTGCTCGGGTAGTGGCACAGCAGTCTGTGTTGAGTTTTAAATGTTGTTTGCTCTTGGTTGTCCAGTTACCTCTAATTGTACACAACCATGCTAATATTTGGAACGGCTATGCTAAATTGCTTGTAAGTTGAATGAGTATGTGTATGTCTGTACGCGGCGCACCATAATAGACTGATGTCTCGTCTTCCCACCTTGTGCCCAGTGTTTCTGGGTAAGCTCCAGATTCACTGCTCATGATAAAGCAAATACTTAAAATCAATAAAAGACATAAGCTGTTGTACATACTAAGTAATGCATCATATTAAATAATAAACTACATAAAAATATGATCAAATCTGTCTAAGACTTTGGGCTTGAAACATGTTGCCAAAAAGGGTAGAGTGTACATACAGTACAATATTTGTGTTTTTTGTTTTTTTTTACTCAACATTCCTGAACCCTCTCTTATCTATTGGCCTGTTTATTTCTGTAGAGTACTTGCATGTAGTGTTTATGTGCCTCAGCTCATTTACGAGCCCAATCAGCTGCCATTGTCTCATGAGTGCCTCCATATGAAGAGGTCAGTTTTGAAAAACCATCACAAGCACATCTTCCTGCAATTCTGCTATATGAGAACATTTGCCACCTGCTCTGCTTGTCAAATAGGATGACTAGTTAAATAGCACAAATGCAGTAAGTGTCTTTTACAGGGTGTGCAGTAGAACCGCAATTCTGACAACCTCTCAAGTGAGGAAAGAAAGAGAGAAAAGTGGCATAGCATCTCAGCAGGTGGCAAGATGATGACTTGGCTGTATAGGAGTTCATGCAAAACAAGCAGAACACGACTCTGCTGCCAGTTATTCGACCACTCTGACAGAAACAAGGCTTGCATCTAAAATTCGCACAGAAAACCCAGAAGTGTGACTTTATGATAATGTCAAATTCACTTTATCAAGAAGTGGCAAGTTAGGAAAACAGACAAAAAAAGGAAATAGACCAAAAATGATCAGGTCAGGCTATTCATTAAAGAAGATGATATGGCAAAAGAGTTTGTTTCTTAGTCACTCAGGACGCAAAAGCCAATTAAAAATTTTTGTGCCATTTAATCAGGAGGGAACAACGTCTCTGCAGACTAGCTGTTTCAGATTTAATTACCATCAGGGCTGCAAAATGGTTTCATTTGTCATTGCTTTTACTTAGTGCTTGAATGTACTCAGTATAGTGTATTAGCCTGAACGCCACTTTGATAAAAGAAAAAATAATAATAATTTGAATAAAAATCAGTAATAATTAATCAATTACTTGCTCATTTATCATTTTAAATGCCATTTGACTTCAATAATAAGTGTGTAGCATGTATAGCATCTATCCATCCATCCATTATCTGCAGTACTTATCCTTTTTTCTGGGTCACAGGGGGTCTGTATCCTATCCCAGGCAAATTAGGGCATGAAGCCCTGGGTGCCAATCCATTGTAAAGCACGAGCAGACTCAAACCCCTGAAACTCGCCCCTGAGGTGGCAGCGCTAACCACTGAAGTCCTTATAATTCATAAATAAATGAGCCTGATAAGATATCTCATAGAGGGTGATTATGGTAAGAAAAAGGCCATTTCATGACCTACTGTAGAAAAGGTGTTACATCATGTGTGTTCAGATTTAAAGAGAGCTTTGAGGAGAGCAGGGAGTTCCTGGCGGGTGTATGGTGAGAAAGGAGGAATAACCACCAACCATCTTATTGTTCTTTAAATGGTGAGAATGAGGAGCATCCATACAGGAATCAGGAGAGGTGAGGAATGTTTGGTGAGAGCCCCGCAAGTGGGGTTGGGTATCGCTTGGGCTTTTTACGAAACAGGTGCCAGATTTTACAATAAAAGTGCTAGAAACAATCCTTTAAAAAGAAAAAGGGCTACAAAACATGCTGGATGAGAAATGGATTTTTATTGGAAAAAAACACAAATATGTAAAGAATATATTATGTGTTTAACGTATATGTCAATATAAGTAAATACAAAATGCAACAAATTTACATACTACCTGATCCAACTACAATAATTTAACACAAATTACAACAAAGTAGTTGGTATTCTTGGTATATGCTACAAACCAGCTTCAAATGTCAGCAAATATTTTGCAGAAATATGACCACATTTCATCATCTGGTAAAATACGACCTCTCTGCTGACTTTGTTAGTGTTGGTCTGACCGAGGCCGGGGACGCACACACTGCCAGCTGATGTCGCAGGCTGTTAAACATGGTGCATGCCTCTGCATTTAACTTCCTGTGTTTGACGTGTTTCCCACTTTGTATGCAATTGTTGAAAGACATTTGTTTGACATTCCTTTGTTGTAAAATAAGCCACACTTTAAAGCGCTTAGCTTCATGCATTTTAATTTAAGCCTGTTTAGCTTAGTGCTAACGCTACCGGCTGCCGTCAGAGCAAATGCAATTACTGCAGTTACTGATGGTCTCATTTATCGAGTTCAGCTTTTAAGTCGCAATGTGAAACCAACATGCACACTCGCGTTACTACAAAGATTAGTTGGATTTGTATTGTTAGAGCTTCACATGCATTTTCTCAGTCTGGAAATTATTTTTCATGTGCTGTGGGGGTGATGATGCTTCTTACAGAGAACCAGTAAACAAATACTTAAATCGATCGCTTAGACATTTACAGTAAGTGGCACCGAAGTAAGGCATTGAAATCTGCCTTCTGATTCGGTTCTAGTACATATTGGTTACATAGGTATCGGTGCCAATTTATGTATCTAAACCTACCTGCGACTGTGAGAAAAGTTTGGTGAGAACATCATGAGCGAGACATGAGAAAATGAGGTAAGCACTGTACTGTATATGCCCCAGGTCCCTAGCAGGAGTTCTCGCCAAAATTATTCTTGATCTGACCAACTCTCTCCTAAATTACTTAGTTTACTCACCAACACTCTCCTTAATGCTTTTTAATTTCACCAGAACCCCGAAGTAAAAAAACACATTCTTGTAGACCTTTCTCTCCATCTGGTAGAACTTTTCCTTGATTTCTACTGCGTACATTCTTCTTCTTCTTTGTCTTTCGGCTGTTCCCTTTCAGGGGTCGCCACAGCGAATCATCTGCCTCCATATAACCCTATCCTCTGCATCCTCTTTTCTTACACCAACTAACTTCATGTCCTCTCTCACTGCATCAATAAATCTCCTCTTTGGTCTTCCCCTAGACCTCCTGCCTGGCAGTTCCAACCTCAGCATCCTTCTACCGATATATTCACAATCTCTCCTCTGAACACGTCCAAACCACCTCAATCTGGCCTCTCTGACTTTATCTCCAAAACATCTAACATGGGTTGTCCCTCTGATGAACTTCTTGATCCTATCCATCCTTGTCACTCCCAAGGAGAACCTCAACATCTTCAGCTCTGCTACCTCCAACTCTGCCTCTTGTATTCTCTTCAGTGCTGCTGTCTCTAAGCCGTAGAGTATTTCTGATCTCACCACTGTCCTGTACACCTTTCCTTTTATTCTCGCTGATACACTTTTATCGCACAACACACCTGACACTTTTCTCCACCCATTCCAACCTGCCTGTACTCGCCTCTTCACCTCCTTTGAACACTTCTGTGAACACACACGCATTTCTTCTGCGTACATGAGATTAATAAAAGGAGTGCCTGAAGAGTGTATCGACAGTCATTGCCAGGAGAATGCTATGTAAGAAAGTCATCGATATTTTTCCTTGTGAAAAATCTACAGAAACTATTGACATGTCCAATAATTTCACAGTTTTTGCCAAGATTGGCCCAGAAGATCTCAGGAAATATCCAAGAGCACATCAATGTTCTTGCCATAATCAGTCTCGGTGAGATTTCTCGCCAGACTCCTGTATGTATGAAAAAAAGGGTTAAACCACCATGCTAACCTAATTTATATCACATTACTCACTCACCATCTATATCGCTTTATCCTGTATTCAGAGTCGCAGGGGGCCTGGAGCCTATCCCAAGAGACTTAGAGCACAGGTCGGAGTACAATCTCGACAGAGTGCCAATCCACAGAGGACACACACTACAGGCAATTTGGGAATGCCAATTAGCCTAATTTATAGGTCTTTGGACTGTGGGAGGAAACCAGAGTACCCAGAGGAACCCCCCCAAGCATGGGGAGGACATGCAAACTCCATTCACACAGAGACGAGAATCGAACACAGACCCTGCTGGTGCAAGGCAACAGTGCTAACCACTACACACTACGTGTCGCCACATTAATTACTATTAATTTAATTATTTTGCAAATGTTATTAGACAACAGCAGCAGCAGCAAGAAGTAGTAGTAGTAGCTGACTGTTATTTTTGTAAGCTTAACTCTTTTATTACAATAGCCTGTGCTGTACAATATTTTGTCCCTCCTATCTCACAGCAGTATGCCAATAAACAAAATTTCCTAGCTAAATCCAATGTTCTGGAACATCCTTGAAACAGCATCCTTGATCCTAACTCTTATCACTTACATTATAGCAACTTTGAAAAATTTTACAGCTTGTCATTTTGTTAAAAAAGTCATTAAGGGCAATTTTTTATTTTAAGATAATAACACTGCACCTGCAGGTTCTGGGTTCGATTCCCACCTCGGGTCTGTGTGCATGGAGTTTGCTTGTTCTTCCCTATGTTCCTCCAGGTACTCTAATTTCCTCCCACAGGAAATCACATAACTTTTTCCTAGTAAAGTAGTAAAAACAATAACAAATTAGAATAAGTGTATTAATATAAACCTTTTATAAAAAATTGCATATGTCAGAGTTGCTGTTATGAAAATTTCATCCGCACTTTCTGACCAACCAGATTAAAGCATTCAGCAGTATTGTGACTATATTTCAAGTAGCATCATTGTATATCCAGAGCTCATCCTTTCAAGGAAACGAAATATGCTCAGTGGGCACTACGATCTGCATGCTAACAACTTGTTTTCTTTTTAAACAGCTGTGGAATATTGTTGTTTGTCTCCCAATTTACCACTGGTTCTAATGTTTGTCTTCACGAGCTTTATGCATCCTCCTGAATACATCATTGATCACTGTTTGCACCTGCTTCTTGTAATTAGTCTCATTTTGTCTAATTAGCTTGTTTATACAGTACATAGTTTAGTTTGCATGCATTAATTGCAGTTTTCTTGTGTTATTTTTATATTTTTGAGCCTTGTAGTTCATTGGTCAATCATAGTTTCTATGATTTTGATATTTATTACTGTAGCATGTTTAAGGATTAGAGTATTGTGTAAATACCGTATGAGATACTGAAGCTTAATGCATGTATAATGCCTTTTAGACATGTAGATGGTCAAGGTGACCTGCTGAGGTTTAAACCAAGTATCAGCATGATGAAGAAAGGTGATTTAAGTGACTTTGAACATGGCATGGTTGTATGTGCCAAATTGGCTGGTCTGAGTATTTCTGAAACTGCTGATCCACTAGGATTTTCATCCCCAGCCATCACTCGGGTTTACAAAAAAAAAAAAAAAAAAGGAACTGTTCAGTTCTCCAGGCCAAAATGCCTTGTTGAGGCCAGAGGTCTGAGGAAGATGGCCAGACTGGCGCAAGCTGATAGAAAGACAACAGTAAAATTTGTGCTGTAGCAGATGTGCTACAGCAGCAGCAGACCACACTGGGTACCATTTCGGTCAGCTAAGAATAGGAAACTGAGGCAACAGTTCACAAAGGGTCATCAAAATTGGACACTAAAAGATTTAATTGCCTGGTCTGATGGGTCTCGAATTCTGCTGTGACATTCAGATGGTTCAGGTCAGAATCTGGGGTAAACAAGATAAAAGCATAGATCCATATGAACATGTATTATCAGTTCAGGCTGCTGGCATATTTAAGGGATATTTATTGGCCCCTTAGTGCCAATTGAGCATTATGTTTATACCACAGCCCACCTAAGTATTGTTGTTGACCATGTCAATCTCCATCTTTTTTTTTTTGACTAGAGGATAACATGTCATGTCACAAAGCTAAAATCACCAAATGGTTTGTTAAAATAGGAATTAGTTCTGTGTACTCTTTATTATAGTATGCCATTGTAGTGGAACAGGAGATTTGCATCATGGCTGTGCAGCTTACAAATCTGCAGCGACTGTATGATGCAATCATGTTAAGGTTAACTAAAATCTCTACAGTAAGAAAGATTTTCAGTATCTTGTTAAATCTATACCACAAAGTATAGTTTTACCATAAAGTGAAATCTCAACTGTTCAGAAGAGGCCATACTGTGGTCTGTTAAAAACATTGATTGTTCTTATTATTGGCCTAATGAAATACTAAATACAAAGAAAAAAAATCCATTGCTTGTTTTTTAGTGAGGATGTTAAGCAGTTAAATTGTCAAGTTGCACTGCAGCTGTCCCCACAAATTAGAAGCAAATAAAAATAATTTGCTGTAAAATAAATTAAAAGTCTTCATTAGGGCTGAACTCAACCCAAATACAAACCTGTTCATTTAAAACGTATTTTCCTGTGAGATCCCATTGGCTAAGCAATCTTTTGGAAAGAAAAGGTATAATGATCTAATAAACCATCAGCTTGTTAAGCTTTATCAGCACTCTGTAGAGTCCGATTGCACTTAAATGTAGAAAGAATGGCAGTCTATTAGGTACCGCAAAAGAGGAAGTGCACCTAATAAAGCTGCTACTAAGTGTGTGGCAAAAGGAAAGGGCCATCTTGTCTAGTGTTGACTATAAAGTAGAACAGTTGAGCTTTTGCGTGCATTTACTGTAGACCTTGGCTTTAGAATTTGCTGTTATTTTTGTTCTTTTTATTATCCTTCATTATTATTATTATTTTTAGCTATCCTTCCCAGTGGATCTGAGGTCAACTACCAAGGGAGGCTGAGAACAATGAAAATGAAAAGCTAGCTAAATAGAAATAGGTTATAGTGTCAAATAGTCCCAAGACACCACAGATACTGCTTTAAAGCTTTTCTTATAAAAATGCACCTGTCCTTCGAGACATCTGGATTTCAGAACAAACAGCATCAAACTGTTCTGTTTTATTACACCTTCCACAACAAAGTTTAGATGTTAATGATTTTTCTAGGAAGTCCACTCCGTTTACAGTACTTGTGTTTTACATGTTATAAATTGCAGAATATGAACTTCAAATTTGTAACCACACAAACGATACAATTTGATATCTAGTTTTAAACATGATGCGTACAGATATGCCACCAGGCAGCATGGTGGTGTAATGGTTAGTTAGCACGGTGTAGTGATCATGCACCTCCATGGTCAATAGGTCGAGTGCAGCCTTGGGGTGTTTGTGAGTATGGTTTGCATGTTCTCCCCATACCTGTTGGGTTTTCTTCCAGTTACTCCGGCTTCCTCTTACAGATCAAGAACACAATGATTAAGCTTATTGACGTTTCCAAATTGCCTTTAATGTGAGCTAAGTGTGTGCAATGTGTTTATGCCCTGCAATGGATTGGCACCCAGTACAGGGTGTACCTCCTCTCATGCCACAAGTCCCTTGGGATTGTGTATTAGATAATGATGTAGAACTTGGAAATGTCTGTGTGTGTGCTTGTGCACTGCAATGGACTGGCATTATACCCAGGCTGCACCACGCGTAGTGCCCAGAGTTGTCAGAGATACACTAGGTTCCAGGCCTCACTCGAGTAATATACAGTAGATAATGAGTGAAAGTGAGAGAAAGAAATTTCACACAGGGTCTCTGCATCTTAACCCTGACATATGCTGTGTAGATGTTGTCACATGAAAACACGTTTATTTTTCTTGATAATAATAAACAGATGGACAAACTGTCATTATAAAATTTGTAATGATTGACAATATTAACTGACAGTGTTTGGAAGCGCTGTGCGTTCTTCGTCTTACATTAGTAATCTTTAAGCTATTGCTTTAATTTTTATTTTTTTTTTAACTCAATGCAATTAATTAATGATTTTAAATTGATTAGTCAAAGAAATGCAAAAGGTACTGCAATGACTTCTATAAAAACCCTTCTCCTACCAGCCTCTACTTTTTTCTTTCAAGCTTAATAGAACTGAAAAATGCAGCTTGTCATGTTACCAAAAAGCTGGAAAAGTTTTCCTTCCTGAAAACTTTCCCAGCGTGAAAAATTTACCCTTACAACTCACTGACACCTGAGACACTTTCCTTCCATAAATGTTATATTAATGTCTGCTCAAAGAAAGGCTTTGTGGGATGTTCACAGTAGAAATACCTGTGATATGAAATGTTAACTTTTAAAATTTAATAACAATGTTAACAGGTTTTGACAGCGTACTGTGCATACGTCAAACTGTACAGTAGGTGCATCTTAAATCGAGCGCAGGACAGAATTTAATGAAACTTTTGCAGTACTTTGATATCTGCCTTTAAGTAAGCACCATACAGTACATGAAAGTAAACTGTTCAAATAAACACCTTCACCAATAGTTAATAAGATCTAAACTAAATATTTTATTGGGATTAGTTTATATACCAGTACATGGGCTTTAACATAAAATAATAATAATACTGATTACATTAAGCTGATCAAATCTTTAGCTTCACCTCTAAAATTAATTTCTAAAAATTATTTCTCCATCAACAAGTCATTATGCTAGTTGTATATATATATATATATATATATATATATATATATATATGTATGTATAGTATAATATAGTATATTATAGTATAGTAAAAGAAATGGACAATCTTGATCATCAGTTGATTTCTTGAAATGGACAGTATTGAAAATATTACGTCCTGCTCCTCTCAGGAGAATTGGATTTTGAACCCAGTCACCTTTTTTTTTTTAAATGATGATGATGATGATGACTCATCATTAAAGCATTATTCTGCTTCAGGGTTGGAGGTCTGATGTGGAGTAATTTTGATGTGAAACATATCATTGTACACAGTATGTCTTTCCTGATTCTGTCTGGTTTCACGTTGAGTCTCCGATGAAAATAAAGTGATGGGGCTGTGCAACCCAGCAAGCTATTTATACTAAAAACTGACTGAGTCCTTACTTTGATTGACTGCATAATTTGGAAAATTTGTATAATTAACATTTATATGCAACACAACACCACAAACGAGAAATGCAATCTTAGTCGCTTTGTTTCTGTTTTGGGTCAGTTGCTTGATTGCAGATTAGTAGGTCATTGATTGTATGAAACAGTTTAAATGCATAATTTTCTTGGCTTAATCCTAATGTAGAACAATTAAAGATTGACTTTAGCACCTGAGAAGAACATGTTGACTTATAGTGCGGTTTCACTTTACTGCTCTTACAAAGTACATTCACCAATTCAATGCCAACCCCAGCTTCTAAATACAGCTGCAGTAAATTGAGGTAATAATGCTCCTATTTATGCTCCTATAATGCTTCAATTTAAATATTATACACTAATCTACCATAACATTACTGTATATGCACCCACCTAATGTGTAATGCCCTGGGTGTTCTGATACCTTTCTGTTGGAACCAGCATTAACATTTTCATCAATATACTACAGTAGTTCTTCTATTCAATCAGACCACATGGGCAAAACTTTACTCCCTATGAGCATCAGTGACCCTTAACCCTCCATCACCCTGTTGCCAGTTCACGATTTCTCCTCCCTTGGTTCACTTTTTGGTATTTCCTGACTATTACAGCCTGGGAACATCCGACAAGCTTTTGAGTTTTGGAGTTGCTCTAACCTAATGAACTTCTCTTATGGAGCAGAGGTAATTTTTGCTTTTTTCTTTCCTGCAACGCTTTTTAGGTCAGCCATCATGGTGCTTGATGAGTCATGCTAATGCACTTCATAATACTGCTCTTTCAAGAACTGTCCCAGAACATCTGACCTTCATGTCTTGAAATAGCAGCATAATGTTGCTGGGGTGGTGTTGCTTCTTAATAACCATTTAATAATTAATAGTTTTGAAAACTCCAGTATTGTTATGAATGTAGAAAATAAATCACAAAATAAAAAAAAACATTACATTAGAAGCTGTGCTAAACTTTTGACTGGTACTGTAGATACACAAAATGTTGTTTACCAACTGTAAATAAAGATATATATTTCCTCAATTTCCCTTTATTGAGAGTACTACCATAAAAAAATGGGTAAAGGACACACTCATTTTGAAAAGATGAACCTGCTTCAAATCTTCTAGCTAATATATTATCTGGTATTAATGTAGTCAGAGATGTACATACTCTCATCATTTTTTTTTTATTGGTGGTATGAGCCATAGCCAGTTTCACCATTAGCAGATTACTTTGATAGCCATCAACAAGCTTCTGGCAGAATTCTGTAATGGACCCAGGGTACTGTCCACACCTTTTTTTTTTTTTGATTGGTTTGAAAATCCAAAAATTTATAGTTATCCAGGTTTAACCATTCTACCTGCAGCTTTCATGTGTTGAAACATTCTATTTATTTCACTTTTTAATGGTCAAGGTGATGGTTTGAGGCTCTGCTGAAGAGTTCTGCTGAGTCTTTTTTTTTTCATTATTTTATTTGATTTGTGCAACGCAAAACATCCATATGCATGATGCTACCGCAACCATGTTAAACATACAGTGGTGTGAAAAACTATTTGCCCCCTTCCTGATTTCTTATTCTTTTGCATGTTTGTCACACTTAAATGTTTCTGATCATCAAACACATTTAACTATTAGTCAAAGATAACATAATTGAACACAAAAAGCAGTTTTTAAATAATGGTTTTTATTATTAAGGGATAAAAAAAAATCCAAACCTACATGGCCCTGTGTAAAAAAGTGATTGCCCCCCTTGTTAAAAAAAATAACTGTGGTTTATCACACGTGAGTTCAATTTCTGTAGTCACCCCCAGGCCTGATTACTGCCACACCTGTTTCAATCAAGAAATCACTTAAATAGGAGCTACTTGACCCAGAGAAGTAGACCAAAAGCACCTCAAAAGCTAGACATCATGCCAAAATCCAAAGATATTCAGGAACAAAAGTAATTGAGATCTATCAGTCTGGTAAAGGTTATAAAGCCATTTCTAAAGCTTTGGGACTCCAGCGAACCACAGTGAGAGCCATTATCCACAAATGGCAAAAACATGGAACAGTGATGAACCTTCCCAGGAGTGGCCGGCCGACCAAAATTACCCCAAGAGCGCAGAGACAACTCATCCGAGATGACAACATCTAAAGAACTGGAGGCCTCACTTGCCTCAATTAAGGTCAGTGTTCACGACTCCACCATGAGAAAGAGACTGGGCAAAAACGGCCTGCATGGCAGATTTCCAAGGTGCAAACCACTTTTAAGCAAAATAAAACATTAAGGCTCGTCTCAATTTTGCTAAAAAACATCTCAATGACTGCCAAGACTTTTGGGAAAATACCTTGTGGACCGACGAGACAAAAGTTGAACTTTTTGGAAGGTGCGTGTCCCGTTACATCTGGCGTAAAAGTAACACAGCATTTCAGAAAAAGAACATCATACCAACAGTAAAATATGGTGGTGGTAGTGTGATGGTCTGGGGTTGTTTTGCTGCTTCAGGACTTGGAAGGCTTGCTGTGATAGATGGAACCATGAATTCTACTGTCTACCAAAAAAATCCTAAAGGAGAATGTCCAGCCAGTCAACTCAAGCGGTTCATGCTAGAAAACCCTAAAATAAAGCTGAATTACAACAATTCTGCAAAGATGAGTGGGCCAAAATTCCTCCAGAGCGCTGTAGAGACTCGTTGCAAGTTATCGCAAACGCTTGATTGCAGTTATTGCTGCTAAGGGTGGCCCATAGGTTCAGGGGGCAATTACTTTTTCACACAGGGCCATGTAGGTTTGGATTTTGTTTCTCCCTAAATAATAAAAACCATCATTTAAAAACTACATTTTGTGTTTACTTGTGTTATCTTTGACTAATAGTTAAATGTGTTTGATGATCAGAAACATTTTGTGTGACAAACATGCATAAGAATAAGAAATCAGGAAGGGGGCAATTTCCTTGGGGTGCAATGACCTTTGGTCATATCTTTCTTTCAGGAACATGCTGGGACTGTGCCTGGCTATAAACAGTGACAATGGTGTTGTAGGAGCCTTGATGATTTCTGGGTTGTTGATGGACTAATTTTCTCTCAGTTTGGCTTCTTCTAGATCTTGGCAAAGTGGCTAAACCTCTCAGTAGCTTGTGTTTTTGTACAGTAGTTTGAATGTGCATTTATTTATAAAAATCTCAAATAGACATTCTTTAATTAAAAGGCCCTGGGCTTGGCAAATTAAAATCCAATTTGCGACTTACAAACCTTGTGCACATTAGAGTCTTCGGTTTTTTTCTTGTATTGACTCCTGAACCTCAAGTTGCATGAATCCATTTCAGCATACAGCATTGGACAATGACTGATTAAAAAAATTAATAAAAACAGTTGCGTATACAGAAGTCCTGCTCATGTCAACTGGAGAAGCTTCAGACATCAAACTTTTTGGGTTTCATTTATGTCAGGTAGAACCCAAGTTAATGTGTAAATTTAGCTGTTAACAGTATATGGGAACTATGTTATTAGCATTATTATTATTAGTAGTAGTAGTAGTAGTATTAGTAGTATTATTATTATTATTAGTGGACATAGTAACAACCAAAAACAACCATAAAACATGTCATGATATGTATTTGTGTTATTTTGTTGCTTATGTGACACATTTTTACATTTTTGCTCAGTTATGTTCGTAAAATACAGTAAGTTAAAACTAAATTAAATTCAGTTAGCTTGTGCTAATATACTCTATACTCCACAATTCTGAGCCCTATACACTTATTAAAACATGGTAGTGCACAAATGGCTAAAAATGCTCTTGGTTTTAAGGTCTCCTGATGTATGCTGTAAAATCATTCTGCTCTGTGAGAAAAATAGTTCAGAGAAATCACTGAAATGCCAATAATATCATGACATTTTTGTTCATGAAAAGTGTCTAAGCTTTATATGCTGTATATGCAGTATACTGTTATTGTGCTCATTTACTCATACCCCTGCCCAAATACCAATATCCGATCCCACGTGATCTGTACTATGTGACATAAGTCTTGTGTACGTTGTTCTGCTAACGAGCAGATGTCAAGAAATGAGAGCGACCCGGATATGTTTCATGATTAATGACAGCAATCAAAACAAAGCCGACTGCAAACTGTGCTGTGTGAAAATATCCAAGGAGGAACATCAGCATCTTTCTACAATGCAAGTAACCTGATAAAGCATCTTAAATGCAAAACTCAGCATGAGTACTGCAGTGCTAAGAGCAAACAACGCTATGGTAATAGTAGCAGATTATAGTAGGTGAGTGAAAATACCAAGTCTTACCCAGTACAGTATGTTGTTTTGATAGGCTTCCAATATGATAGAAGTTTATTGAAAAAGATTAAAACTTACAGTTGTACTGAAACATTGTAACCCTACTTGATCCAAATTGAGTAATTAATAGTAAAAAACATAATTGCATTCAATTATTCCATAGTTTATTTCCAAAAAAAAAAAACTGTGTTACCCATTTAATGCATAGTTTGTCTACGATGACTGCCGAGCCACTTACCCTTTGCCAGTCAGAAACCAAGTGCCTTCTCTGCATCTTTTCCACCACTGGTCTTCTGGCGACAGCTGTTCCCTAACAGACTGCTGATGCTCAGCATTCTGTAACCCTTTGACAAAAAGCCGTGTGCCCCTGAGCCAGAACTTGGGCATTCATGTCACATTCCATCTTCATCACTCTGCATCCCATCCTCGGTGTCATACAACCAGCCACACTCATGATTAGATATGATTTGTTTCTGGGATGTTACTTGGTGCAGTGTTGACCACATGACCGTAACAACCTCAGTGAGTCCAAAGGGTCATTTGTGACCCTGTTTCTAGCAGAAGCTTAATAAAAAGCCTTGTTCTGGGTTCTCTGACAATTTTTAGAATACAGTTCTAGCCTTAAAGATTAGAAATCTTACTTTCAGAACAAATCGGAACTCAGCTTAGTACTCAGAAATTTGTTTCAGATAGATATAGACTCCTAGGTAGGGAGCACTTTTGGAAAGGATTTTCATGCTCTTAAGATGCAAGTCAGAGTTCTCTACTAATTCTGTACCTTATTTTAGCCTGATTCGAAATTATATCCATCCACTTACACTAGTGGAGTAATACATTAACTAGTCTAGTGTTGAGAATGAGAGAAAAGCAGGCCATAGTAATAGCTAATTGTAATAATACTTTCACACTAGGGACTCAGGTATGATTCCAAGTGGACCCAATGCCAAAGTCTGGTATTGTAAGTAATGTGAACCCGCTGTACCATACCCAGATCCACTTGAAGGTCGCCTTGACGCGCATGTTTGAATAAGACATACCAAAACCATGGGTTTGAACAGCTGTTTAGAATGTGACGTTCACCAGCTGTTTCCTCAGAAATCTGCCGTTGCACACGGCATGTGCTGATCTCATCCTCTGAACTGCATTGCCATAGTTGATTAAGTAGGAAGCCAGGCAAGGGCTCTTTCAATAGGCATTGACATTGCAACGGTCTACTTAATTGTACTCCTTCTTCCCTTTGTTTTATTGGGGATTTGCAAACCAACTGATTGTATACTGCCACTGACTACATTAACAAGTCTATATGTGCAAATATACTCAAGTAATATTTTTTTTATTATTAGATGGCCAGTGAATACGAAGGGTGGAGAAGTGTTAGCAATCATGATAAATGCACCTGTTAAAGCCATTCTAAATAGTTTTTAAAAAGAAATACCATAGTCTGAAAATAATCAGTCTGGACACTTTTTTCATTTTTTTTTTTTTTTTTTTTTATCATTACCCTTTTTCAACCCATCATCAGATGTGTCTAAAAATAAGCCAGGACGCCCTGCTCTATACTAGCTGGGCAGGATCAGGTAGTGACCTGCAAACTGCTGCTCCAAATGCACTTTTTCAAACTGCGAAACAGAATTTGGAGTAAGAGATAGGAGGAGGAAAAAAAGCATCTAGACCAAAATCCTTTCATTATGATAAGGCTGTGTGGAGAAAATAGTGCTTTATGGGTTGCACAGCACATCCAAACCTATTCAGTTTGTTTTGAGGAGTGCATTCCAGTTCATTTTTAGACACTACTAAGGCTGAAGTTGAAAATGGCATAAAAACCTTCCAAACACTACTGTAGACATAGAAGCTATAAGGAGTATCTGCGTCATGCTGCTTCAGAGTCTACAATTTCAGCTGAAGTGCCAACTTGTCCACATGAGTGCATTTTAAAAATTGTTACATCCTACTAGTGTAATATGATACATAGGGTCATTATTTTGCACAATTATTGCACCAGCGTGTTTACTTTCATCGTTAAAAGATGAGCCCGAACACCACTGGAGCAGGACGTTTAATTTGTGCAGGGCTGTTTATTGAAGTGCACTTTGACCTCTTTTTGGTTCACAAATGAAACAGATAAAATTTTTGATGGTCTGAAACTTTTGCATAAACTATGGAAAAGAACACTTTTGAATGGTTGACTAGTAAGAATAGTTTGTTTGCACATTTCAATCTCAATGGATTTGCACTAACACAAAAATGCTTGTGTTGCTCAAAAAAAATTGAATTTAATTCCAATTGATAAACGAAAAAAATTTTTGGGGAAGAAAGTAATCTTGGTGTTGATTTGTGGAATTATTATAATGTGTTTTTCAGTGATTTTACACGATACTGTAGCTTACCATCTTTTTTAGTGTTTATACAGTATTTCACTATCTCCTTGCTTGGTTAGTCTTGATTTGTTCCCAATATACAGTAAGTGGTTTGTTCTCAGCTTTAAAACTTTGTCTAGGCCTTTTTAGAATGCATACAGGTCTTTCTTGTTAAAAAAAAAAAAGGATTTAACTTTTTATTTGCCTCCTGGTTTCTTGCTATGATTTTGGACGAGGCAATAATTTGTCCATGAGCAAACTGCATTTGTTAAACTGTCATAACTGTTTATAATTAGCACCTAGATGTAATGCCCTGCAATATCTTGAAATAGGTGGCAATCCCTATTTTTAGCACATTTGGAAATATAGTGCAACTGACATGTATTAATGTACAGAAACTAGCTCTATCATCGAGCATCCTGACAGCCATCAAGCACCAGTCTGGAGCCACCTACCTGGTCCTAATGAACCCTATATACATTCTGTGAGCTACCCCAGAGATGAACAAAACAACACTGCTATATATCTATATATTAATGACAGCAGGTTTGTGCAAAGAAAAAAAAAAAAGAAAACGATTAAATGGACTGTTATAATAATCTGCATGGACCTGAACTCTCTTTTTTTTGTTGTTGTTCTTTCCGGTAAGTTTTTGGAGAATATTCGAAGGGGTCTTGCACGGATCATGAAACCTTGGCTCATCTCTCACCTCACACAGCACACAGTAACCTGGGTATTACATCATCAAAGTGGCAGAGCAGCCGGTGACGGCCAGAGTGGGTGTTTGGAGTCATCATCTCTGCTAGACGATTCTGTCACTGTGTCTCTCAGGCTCACAAAAACCTCTCCCATTTCCTCCTTTCAGCTCTTTAGTCTTGGGGCCTTGATAGGACCAATATCTTCTTCTCATAAAAGCAAAGCTTGGACTATGGTTTGATAATAAAGGAAAATAACCCAAAATGATCTAAACCAACTACTTTTAAATGACAGATAGATTTTTCTTCTGCACCACCAGGTTACCTAGGGAACCTTTTTTTCCCAGCTTTGAGTCTCCTACATCAAGAAGAATAATACGAACAGTCAGATTTAGGTCATTAAGAGTAAACCCGAACACTGCAGACATCTTGATGATCAGATTAGATAGAAATGATATGAACTAAGCAGTCATTAGTATCTTTAAGCCTGCAAGTATCCAGATTCATTTTTTTGTGCATTTCACTTTGGAGATTTTAAATATACACAGTGTTGGTCCTAAAGGCAGTTCAACTGGCATTAGCTCTAATTCAGCCTTTCCCTGTCTGACAAAGAAAACATGGCTGACAATTGACAGCTGGGTGACAATTAAAGATGCCAGATATTGGTAGTCCCCAGTGGGTGGGTGAAGTTTGTTGGCTCTCAAATGGCTTATTATACGCAGACACCTGGCAGTGACTTGGGGAGCAAATATTCAATTAAAGACTGGAATGTTTGGTGGCTTTATAATGTTTACTCTCAGTCAGAGAGCTGCTGTTGTTAGGGTTATTATTTCTTTTCCTGTATGAGACTTCTTTCTCTGATTACCTCATGTATTTTATTCTTTAAAATTGTTAATAATAATAATAATAATAATAATATAACAAGAAGAAAAAGAAGATAAAAACTAATTATTAATTCATCTATTTATCTCCAGTACCACTTACTCTGTGTACTCTAGATTCACTGTGGGACCTGGATCCTTTTTCCAGGGCGCTCAGGGCACTTGGTGAGGAAGTCCTTTGATGGCGTGCCAACTCACTGCAGTGCACAAGCGCACACCCACACACCCACTCATACACTACAGGCAATATGGAAACACCAATCAGCCTAGATCGCGTGTCGTTGGACTGTGGGGGAAAGCCACAAAGCACAGTGAGAGCCTGCAAGCTCTGTCTCATAGATGAGATAAATAGATTATTTCTAACAAAGATTACGAAACATTTGTTTATACTGTAGCTGCCATTGCATAATTGATAACATTAGCTAACTTCTTTTGTGGACATCACGCAACATCAATTATACTTCCCCATTTATGCTTCTTACATTTAATATAAAACATATAGGTCTCCAAAAGGTTTCTTTTCATTTTACAACAACTCAGATGCATGTCATGTTTGATTTTCTTTCGGTTTCATTAATTGTTCAAAAATGCATAGCTGCCATAGGAAGAATGAAGTGTGTACTAATGGATGCACAGGTTCTACAGAAAAACACAGTGTTGCACAGTAAATAGCCTCTTTTCTTTAAAATGAAACACACGGGTGGATTAACTCTTAAAACTAAATCAGTGCGGATTCGTGCGGCACGAAAGCACTAGACCGATTTAACCTTTTTTTCCTTTTTTTTTTTACATGTTTAAATTAAGTTAGGGTTTATATAGTTGTAAAATGAAACAAAATTCAGTTCATCATATTGCTTAGGCTGACATTTTGTACTGCACAAACCAGAGCCCTTTATGTAATCCTAAAACCATATAAACAGTATATATATTATATATTATTATATATATTTATATAGATATAAAGAGAGAGAGAGAGAGAGAGAGAGAGAGCCTTCTCATAACTGGATCACTTCTAAATGCCAGACTATACTTCTTCATTCAAAAATTGTACTCCCATATTTTTGGAAAGAGGCAACAACATTCATTATTAATATCATAATATATCAGATCCTTGATTTGCATAAATTGATAGTGACTAGATAGTGAAAAAGATAAGTCAAATAGCGTAAATAACCGGAAAAATAAACCAAAAAGTTTAAAAGTGATTTTCCAGGGCTTTATTATACTTTTTTATTATATTTTTTTTCTGTGAAGATGCCTACAAAATCGCCCCAATTATTTTAGAATTATTTATTTTTGAACAATTCAAGACACCCGATG
Source organism: Clarias gariepinus (assembly GCF_024256425.1). Classification (NCBI taxonomy): domain Eukaryota; kingdom Metazoa; phylum Chordata; class Actinopteri; order Siluriformes; family Clariidae; genus Clarias; species Clarias gariepinus. Next base: position 8,348,683 of record NC_071109.1, on the reverse strand, counting down.
AACTTTCCTGTGTTTCTACATATCGCAATATATAATGCAGGAAAAAAAGATATTCCAATGTCAGGTTTTTCTGATATCGTGCAGCCATACCCACAGGGTTTCTAAAAAGAGGTTTTGAAGCTCACCTCTCTGAGCTCTGTGCATTGCCATCTTGGCACTATCTGACCTCCCGAACCCCAGTTAATTCATTAATGGGCAAATACTGTAGATAGATTAAATGGACAATGGATTTTTTTTTACTACACCTACTTACCTCAATTACTATAAGCTAGCTAGTTTAGCTTTAGCTTGGATAAAATGCAAAAATGACTTTTCTTTTGATTGTACTTATACTGCGTCAGTCATACTGCGAAATTTTACCCAGGGACTCTATGGGATTGTCTTACCGATGCAGTGAGTAGCTTATTATGTCAGGAGACATATCCTTTGGTCATGGCAAAAATATACTCGGAAGGGTCAAATTATTGTCTTGCATCAAGACAACTAAGGAGACTTCTGAACAGGTGTGTAGCTTTAAGAAAACAAAATATGGGATAATAGTTTTAATTTGCTAGGGAGCATAACAAATGGACTGTGTAGCATTAGAAAATGGCCATGTGTTCTGATGAGTCCAGATTTACCCTGTTCCAGAAAGATGAGTGTATGAGGGTAAGAAGAGAGATGAAGTGGTGCACCCCTCATGCCTAGAGCCTGCTTATACAAGCCTGTGGGGGCAGTCTTATGATCTTTAGTTGTTTCTTTTTGTCAAGTCCAGGGTGATAAGGTCAGCTGACTACCTAAATATACTGAATGACCAGGTGTTTTCAATCAATAGATTTTTTTTCCACTGATGGCATGGGCATGTTCCAAGAGGACAATGCAAGGATTTGTGGGCTCAGATTGTGAAAGATTGGTTCAGGAAGCATGCAGCATCATTTTTATGGTTTGGCTACCAGAGAGTCCAAATGAACAAAAGGCATTAATGTATAAAAAAGCACCATGTTCTTTTTTTTTTTTATTAATAAATTCGGAATTGCCATCTTCGCCAAACTGCTGTGGAATAAAATGAATAAAACACTACTGAACATGAAATCTTAAGAAAATAATCAGCTTTTGGGTGTTAACAGTAACTGCACTTTTTGCGCCAGGCCACATCCCGTCACAGCCTATAACGGCACTCACTGTTCTGTTTTATTCCTTGCTTAGATTACATAAGGCCTAGGCTGTAAAATAGAAGGAGAAACACTGCATCTTGCTTGAGTATCAAGAATGCAATTTCTTGCAGCATGGTTTCAATATCATTATCATTTTTATTGATCCGATATTGAAAGAACCCTCATTTCCTAGCCAAAGCACTCTCAGTTCAGTACGATTATTCACAGCTTTAGCACATTCTCATTCCATACCCCCTCCTTCTCTTTCTCTCTCTCTCTCTCTCTCTCTGTGTGCAGAGAACGCAAAAAAACAAGTTTAGCCGCAGAGTTTCGTAATTAATCATTTACTGTCAAGCACAAATAAACAGGGCCAAAAAGATGCCAAGTTTTGCAGGCACACTTCTGTTCACCAATTCTACATAGGATGATTTCTATTTCCTACCTTCCTCTTTCTCTCTCTCTCTCTTTCTCTGTCTCGCTGCATAATGAGAAATTATTTACTGTTTCCTGTTGAAGAGCCGCATATTGTTTTATTCATCAACGGAAGCAGCTGTTACGAGGCTGCAGTTACTGCTAACTCGAGTCTTCCCTTTCCAATTATGGACACAACACAGTGGATTTCTTGTCTGAAAGAGTTGGTCAACGAAGAACAAAGCCTGGACAGGTGTAGCGATTAGCACTTTTGACCTGTTATTATTTCGAAACGGGAGAGCCGTACGCAGGATGAATAACTCAGCGACTTGAGGTGGGATGAAAGCAGGAGAGATGATGTTTAACAGGAGTAAAAATGAAATGACACTCATTAGACCCTGCTGTATGGATTTTTACGCACTCCAACATTATGAACTGTCATAAATCAATGCTGCTGGCTGTATAATGATTATGAGAGCTAGCCAACTTTGCTTTTATACAATTTTATTTACAGTTTATATTAAAATAAAATCGATGTTAAAATATTCTTAAACTTTTGCATATTAATTTATAGAATTTTTAAATTGTAAGCATTAGGATGAGTAAATTAATGAAACAAAGGGTTATGGTTGAGACACGGGTCAAAATTAGTGCCTATACCTTTTTTTTCCATAACCTTATTTGAATAAAATCCAAAACAATTGGCCTAGGATCTAAATAATATTTTCTAGTATTATACATGTAGCTGAATTGACCAGCAAAAACACACATTTAAATGGGAGCATCCCTAAAGTGTCCCTATTCTTTTCACACCTGCTGTCTAACACCTATGAAGTATGTCCTCAACATCCCGTCAGTCCCTTCTTACCGCTTCACAGAATGATTTCCCGAGGCTTGCCGCAGGTTCTGCAAGTCCAGCACCTCTTCTGAATCTTGGACATATGCTATTAATTTCAAAATAACACAGCATCTTGCACAGGCATTTTTTTCCCCTTCACCTAGCGCAGCGTTAGCATCGACAGACATGAATTGCAAATGTCCGTGAAGGATAGGAGGCTTAGCTGACACATCGTCTTGCAGAATGGTGATTTTTTTTTCAGCTCGCTCAGCCTCTCCTGGGAAATGTCATGTTACTGTGTTTGAAGAGAGAAAGATGACTGAGAGATTTTGTTCTCAAGTGAATTTGCACCGGCATGAAGGCCTAAAGCGGGATGGAGCTTAGGGACTGCAAAATTGCGGCTCAAAAATATCACCCGCAGGTTTACCTAGCACCAGCCGATGTGCACTTCATCTGGTCTCAGCATATGGGTCGTTTTAGTGACTCCTAGAGGTGTAGTTTTATGACTGAGTACAGCAAGTTCATCTTTATTCGTCCTTGCAGAAGCATTATCTTTGAAGCGACGCTGACTAGCTGCTTTGAGATACCTGACGGGCCTGAGAGATGCAGTCAGAGCTTGTTTGTTAATTTAATTCCTCTTCGTTAAGCACTTCATCACTGTGAGAATTCTAGGTGCATGAGTAAGAAACATTCCTGAATGGAAGAACATGCAAATAGCATGTCCAGATAGACAGTAACCAGACCTTTGGATCAAACCAGGGGACCCTTTAGCTGTGAGGTGGTAACTTTACATGGTATACCACCATTGTGCCTAATGTTTAAACTTAGATACCTTACATTATCTCGTTTACTGAAACTTCAGTTGGTAAAAAGTTGTTATTTTCCTTTCTATCCTATGTACAGTAATAAATGCTACTAGCATGTCAGAGCTAAAACATTTTTGTACATCTGGTTTCCAAATTGCACCATAATGTTTAGCAATTTCATCCACAGCACTTTTCAAATCAAAAACTCTTAAAGTACATTAAAAAGGATCTGCTACTGTAATCAAAAATATCTGAAAAAAAAACATATCTGGTTCTCAAAACAGTCAAAATTAAAGCAAGAAAAGTAAGTACACAGAATAGTAAATAATAATGTCGAAAAAGGACTATTTGAGACATGGTGCTGGTTTGTTCTAGTCAGATCCAGATGTGTTACAGACAAAGTGTCATATGGTGATATACTGCCTTTTATAGATAATTGTTACGTTACGAGCATCATACAACACTACCATGAATTATGTGTGTGATGGCCAATGAGTCTTATCAGGGCGTGAACCAGTGACCGATATTTATTTTTTTAACTCCTCCCTTACTTTGGCATGGCTAATGAAAGTTAAAATAATTATAAAAGTAACACTTGGAGTTACACCAGCGGAAGGTAAAGTCAGAGTTTAGTCAGGGCTCAGATTCTAACTTCATGTAATTTGAACACTAAAAACGTGTAGACATGAGGAGCGATGCCACACTCTCCATGGACTTCAAAGGCAAGTACTGTAAACTGAACGACACTGTTTGATCATCTTATGGAAAAAAATGGCACTTTCATCAATGCCAAGCCTCAGCTTTTGTTATTTAGCTGCCGACAAGAAATAGGCATTCTATTTGTCGTTCATGCCCTTGTTCCCAGTCAGGGTAAGCTGCTTGGATAGTAGAAGTCACAAGGGCTCACACAGAAGCCGCACAAACGGATGGCTGAGTGGGGCCAGCTAGGCGCGCCAACAATCAGAATGTTAAGCAGCACTAAAAGCCCACAGAAACCTCTGCTCAGGTAAAATTGCTGTGCCGCCCTAAAGCTGCCAACCCAGGGCAATTCTGCACACCTGAGTGGCATACGGGGACAATACTTCAAGCACCAGGGACTTCAAAAAATGAGCCTGCAAGGGCGATTCTGCACTGTCTAAGCTCCTGGCATATTTTCTAAGTTTTAACACCATTATTCATTCAAACTCACTGGATAAAGGCAAAAGGACTGATTGTCATCATGTTACCTGATAGAATGTGTTATATAAAAGTGAGTGGACTGTGTGCTTTCATTTTATTGGTCAGAGCTTGGTAATTGTCGTTCAAACTGAGTGTCGTGTCACCTGTTAGGGATCATGTATCAAGGCAAATTCATTAAGTTCTCTCATGTTACAAGAGTGGACAATAAATTGTCGGACGGTACACTGCTGACCCACCTGCTTGAACAGGAAAGGGGCACCACGCAGGAACTTCAAAAGTGGAAGTGCAGAATGCCGCACTCCATCATCAACCTTCAACTCCGCCTTCAGTTTCAACTTTGAAGTGGACCAGCAAATGCAACTCTCACTATGTAAGACCTTGGCTCGTGTCTTTGTGTCTGTGGTGACACCCAAGTCAAAGATTTTTCACTCTTTACATCGGACAGTTCCAAGCTCAAACACAAGAAGGCAGACACAGTGTGTATTCAGCACCATGGACAGCTCCGCTGAGACCGGAGAGACCAGCTGCTCGCATACTTCCTCTCTGCAGTGCATGAGACGCTACAAACCTCCACGGGTTTCACCCTGTTTGAAATGCTCTTCAACCAGAGGCCTCGCCATGTGCTGCCTATCATGACTGGTATAACCCAGGAATTCCAGCCTGGCAACTGCGTGCTCTTGTTGGCAATGACTCTGTGAAGTACTGACTTGCAAGCCAATAGACAGCTATTATTATTATTATTATTATTATTATTATTACTACTACTAGAAGTAGTACTAGTTGTAGTACTAAGCAACTTTTTTGTCTATAAATTTGTGTAACAGTGTTTTGAAGTGACCTATTAAGAATTACATCACAAGGGGTAAAAAAATTATTTAATAATTTAATTTTTTTCTTTTGATCTTAAAATAATTTTAAAAATTACACCTCATTTTTAACCTTTGATTTCAGTAACATTCCAAACATTTTATAGCAGTGAACTTATTCAGATAACAGGGTTAAACTGCCATATTTGATTCTAAATCGGATGCAGATTTCTTTGCAATGCAACCTCAGTCTGACCAGTCAAATGTGACTTTTATTTCATGTGACTTTTACAGTACGTCAAGCAAAAATGACACTTGTAATGATTTTACACTAGGAATGATAAAAGAATTTATTTTTATATGGATGATTTTTATGTAAGCACCTGAAGCAAGCATGTTGAAAAATTCATCATCAGTTCATTCATTGATGAAAGAGAATTCTATTTGGAATAAATCAAAAGGTAACAATGGCAACAAATAATATAGGTGTTAAGGGTCTACCTATAACTGTGCGTGTGTAAACATGTACTAGCATCATTGTGCTCTGGTGCTTAAGCAAATAGCATTACACTAATTATAACCATTTAGGGTAATTTAGCCGTAAAACTAAATTAGAAGGCACATATTCCAGGTACTCAGTGTTTGAAGAGATCTCAAAAGAAATGGCGGGCCACAACTATAGATTAACCTGACTATAGTGGAAAAGGAAATTTAAAGTTTAAAAGAAACACTGAAAGGAAGTAAAAGCACGAGCCAAAAAAGTGAATTAAAAGATTACAATAAATAATAAAAAATAATAATAAATAAATGTTAGACTTGGACAATAAAGTGTGTGTGTGTGTGTGTGTGTGTGTGTGTGTGTGTGTGTGTGTGTGTGTGTGTGTGTTACAAAACTTCATCCACCCACACCCAACCATAAATGATGCCTATGTTAGTAAATTATATGCAACATGGATTCACAAGTTGATACAAAGTATTTCTAGTATTTATTACAATTGTTCTAGTATAACTTTTTTCCTGCTTACAGTGCATTAACGATGTTATCAATGTTTAGACACACTACTAAGTGCATACCGTATTGTGCAATATGGGACATATATGCAAATGTGGCTAGATCAAAAGACTGCTAATTTATGAGTGCAGACTAAGTGGAGGCAGATGGTCTGTGGTGATCCTGACAAGATAATAAAACGAAAAAGGAAAAAATAATTAACGTGTTAGTTGGGTGTCAGGAAATCCTCCCAAAAAAGACAGCTGATCAAGTAACACAAAATATTTTTACTTAAATGCATGGCAGCCATATTATATTATTTAGAATCTTTGAAAACATTGGTTGTTGGAAGAACAAAAAAAAATAAATTATTATTAAATATTTATATATATATATATATATATATATATATATATATATATATATATATATATATATACACTAACCTAAAGGATTATTAGGAACACCATACTAATACAGTGTTTGACCCCCTTTCACCTTCAGAACAGCCTTAATTCTACATTGATTCAACAAGGTGCTGAAAGCACTCTTTAGAAATGTTGGCCCATATTGATAGGATAGCATCTTGCAGTTGATGGAGATTTGTGGGATGCACATCCAGGGCATGAAGCTCCCGTTCCACCACATCCCAAAGATGCTCTATTGGGTTGAGATCTGGTGACTGTGGGGGCCATTTTAGTACAGTGAACTCATTGTCATGTTGAAGAAACCAATTTGAAATGATTCGAGCTTTATTACATGGTGCATTATCCTGCTGGAAGTAGCCATCAGAGGATGGGTACATGGTGGTCATAAAGGGATGGACATGGTCAGAAACAATGCTCAGGTAGCCCGTGGCATTTAAACGATGCCCAATTGGCACTAAGGGGCCTAAAGTGTGCCAAGAAAACATCCCCCACACCATTACACCACCACCACCAGCCTGCACAGTGGTAACAAGGCATGATGGAGCTTGTGCAAATTGTAGCCTCATTCTCCTATTTGAAGTGGAGATGAGTGGTACCTGGTGGGGTCTTCTGCTGTTGTAGCCCATCCGCCTCAAGGTTGTGCGTGTTGTGGCTTCACAAATGCTTTGCTGCATACCTCGGTTGTAACGAGTGGTTATTTCAGTCAAAGTTGCTCTTCTATCAGCTTGAATCAGTCGGCCCATTCTCCTCTGATCTCTAGCATCACCAAGGCATTTTCGCCCAAAGGACTTCTGCATACTGGATGTTTTTCCCTTTTCACATTCTTTGTAAACCCTAAAAAAGGTTATACGTGAAAATCCCAGTAACTGAGCAGATTGTAAAATACTCAGACCGGCCCGTCTGGCACCAATAACCATGCCACACTCAAAATTGCTTAAATCACCTTTCTTTTCCATTCTGACATTCAGTTTGGAGTTCAGGAGGTTGTCTTGACCAGGACCACACCCCTAAATGCATTGAAGCAACTGCCATGAAATTGGTTGATTAGACAATTGTATCTATACAATATATATATATATATATATATATATATATATATATATATATATACTGTATATATATTTAACATATATTAAATATAAAATAGTGCTAAAACACTTTGCAGATTGAGCGGCCATGTATGAAAAACTATCCTGCCCCTTTTAACTCCAGATATATGCTTAAGGGGAATGATAATGCAGCCCTACAGCATCTAATGCATGCTAATAAGTATGCTAAGCACAATATTATGGGCTCGTTTCAAACCTCATCCAAGTGGTTGGCTATTAAGCTGGTTATTAAAAGCATCAGTGCTCTGTATGTCACCTATCAAAGACATACAAATATTTCAAAGAGACACCTCTTAAAGGCCAGAGTGCTCTATGATTATGATCATTTAATATAATTACCATGATTGCCATGGCCAAAAGTTGACAAAATTATATCACTTAGCACCAGGGCATGGCAATTGACTCCATTTAACTCCCCGCTGAACAAATCTATGCTGCATTATTGAACTTTCTAGAAAACCCTTGAAGGTTATACATCATCACAGAATTTATGAGCCACAGTGCTGCCCTCTAGATTTATAACAGCTATCGCAGGTGGAGGGTGAAGTACAGGAGGCTGTGTTTAGTATGCCAGAAATCAATCAAGGTTGCATTAAAGTAGTTGTGGTCTAGGAGGGGGGAGGTGTGGAGGGAGCTTGAGAAATCATTTGCAAAAACCCCATCTAGAAATTCTCCTAAAAAAAAAAAGAAAAAACTTCCTGTTATACCTTATTTATATATTTCACATAAGAGGACGATTAAGGGTGACACCTGACATTAAACTTCATCTTTTGTGAGTGCCAAGCTCAAGGGAGAAGTAGTGAGAGAGCAAATTGCCCAATTAGACAGTGGAACACACTTAAGGCAGACAAGTGGGACACTCAAGGGTTTTGCATTGCTGCTCAGAGCCATAGATGGAAGCTTGTTCGAGTTGTGTGTTGTGTTTAGGTGTATAGCTAATGACCAAGCATGGCTTATGTGGTCTCATTACACCTCCATGGAGACAGCAAGCTGAGTGACAGATGCACGTCATTAGATCTGTCATGACAGGTTTGATAAACTGGAGCTGCTGAAGTCTGGTCTTAGAATACAGTATGTCGCATTTCTTTTGCCTTAGGTCATGTAGGCTTGAGGAAGGCTGAAAAAAAATATATATTTATTTATGTTTATGGTCTTCTTCCTGGTCCATGCAATCCAACTGTATACTGTTAGGTATACTAGTATGCTGTATGACCAATCTAAAATTATCTATCTATCTATCTATCTATCTATCTATCTATCTATCTTTCTATATATATATATATATATTTTTTTTTTTTTCTGAATTTTAACCTCTTTAGACTCGTATGTTCTCACATACTGTAAGCGTCCTGACTACTTTGTGTATACATCCTTATACAAGCGGCATACATTATGAGGTGTATATATACTATATATACTCTTTGAAAATGCTGATTAAATTTATGGTGCTAATAAAGATAAGCAATGAGGACAAATGTACACCGAAGTGGTGTTTGGGTCACAGAAGGTTAAGGTTATGCTGAACTTAAATTGCAAAGGGTAGAGACAAGAGGCAACTCTGTGTCTTACAAACTGTATAAATAAGTGTGTTTGTTGTTTACATGTTTGACAGCATTTTGGACATTAGGGCAGGGAATTGTGTTTATGCTATCTCAAAAGTCAAGTTGACATATCTATAAAGTGTGTTCAAGTCAAACCCAGACTTTTGATGTAGCGCTTGAATGTCATGAAAAATTTCAACCCAAGTCCAAGGTTGACTTGAACTTCCCTTGTACTTTAAGAAAACATTCATATGGTATATTTTAAGTAAACAATTAAAGCATTTTTTACTTAGTCTAGATTCTAATTTTGCCCACAAAGATAAAAGTATTTCAATTAAAATTAAAATAGTTGCTCCGCATCTAAAAAAAAAAAAAAAGGGATAAAGAAATCAATACAGTACAGTGTAAATTGCGTATTGCCAGTTGATAGTCTGTATTCAGCAACATGATTGCTTTGCTTTTAACGCTCAAGTAGAGTTTTTTTTTTTTTTTTTTTTTCTTCACATTCCGCCAACATCATTTTGTACTGTGTGGAAGACAATGAGACCAAGTGGGAATAAAATGGCCTTTCTTTTAAGGCACAGTGTGGATGGTTATGTCTACAGCAGGTGACCTCAATGTGCTCAATCATAGTTAAAGCAAAAAGCTTAAATTAAAACAGATTTGTAATCTGCGCAAAGATTAGATCTTTGGCAAATGGTTGAAAATTGATTTATTTATTTGAAACTGTGTTCTTTATAAAATTATAATTTTATTACTATTGAATTCTGAATATCTAAAATTAAATGGCTGAAGGGAAAATATTTGAGCTTGGCTGGTAACATTTAAGTAATACTTTTTTAAAGAGGGAAAAACACAGCTAATACAAAACTAAGTAATGATGAAATGTCAAGATTTGACATGAACAACATGAAATATCAGCAGTAAAAATAAGTACTTCCATTTAACAGTATTTGGCGGTATTATTGTGTTTAAAGACCCCATTTCTCTTCTAATGGTGAGTTTTCTGGTATATTTATGGACCCTTCCAATTTTTCCCAACTCTGAAATAAAGTTACAGTTTATTTAAACTCTCTCCAGTGGCATTTGATAAAAAAAATATATATATATATTCATATGAAGATGGCCTTTTCCTCTTGAATATGGAACTCTCAGGTCCATCATCACAGGCCTACAATTACTCCTAGTGCCATTACCCAGCAGCCCCTTCTCCAGCGGAGGGGAAATAGAAGGAAAGTGGCGGGTGGAGAGGAGGACGTGTGAAGTCTCTTTAAACTCAACCCTCTCCATTTGCACATGGTTGTGAGAGAAGAAGAGCTGGTGGGCTGCTTTGCCCCAGCATCCTAGGCTGTCTGCTGGGAGTCACATTTTTAGCATGGCACATTTCAGGCCATTAAGACGGTCGAGAGGGAAGGAAATTGGACAGGAGACGACTAACACTCCACCTTGGCTTGCCCTCTTTGTCTGTGCTGCCTAAGCAGCTTCAATCTGGACAAGTTCAGAGAAGGATTACTTAAATCATTTTGTTGCGGAAAGTACCTGCCATAAGCTTTGAGCTGCGAATGATTATCTGTCTTTCTGATGGATGACTATGAATAGGAATACGGTGACTTTTAGCATTTTTGAAGTGCAATCTTTTTTAAATACTTTCCCAAGCGCCATTCATGAATAACTTTTCCTGCTCATTATACTTTAATGTTTCCAGTGGAATTTTTAACAAAGCCCAGTAATTAAACATGGTGTAACCTTTATAAAGTCAGATGCAAGTTTATGTAGATGTTTCCCACTTTCCATACAACTACAGATGTCTCTCTCAATTAGGGAGCCGTCCCTTCATCCAGAGATACCTCATTTGTTTTTTGACCTTTCTTCTCTCCTGCACTGTGTCAACATGGCAAAATAGTGCAATCCCTCAGCAAAAGGTCCTGTCATCTATCACTGCATCTTTTCTATGCTTTAAGGCAGGAGGTCTATAGGCTGTGCAGACACTGTCACAATCTTCCACTCCTGAATATGCAGAAGAAAATTGGCAAACTATTTATAGATAAAATGCTTTTTTCCCCCTTTTTTTCTATTGCACTGGATATGCAGGTAAAGCCTCGGTCACTTTGATCCCAGTCGACTTTATTCAGGTCAGACAGAAAAGGCTTACTGAGGATCATCTGGGAGCAAATAAATAAATAAACTAGACGACCCTAATTATCCCATAGCGTCAAGCTGTGCTATGATCCCAAAATGGCATATAGGGGGGAAAAAGGAGCTGTAGTTCAGACAAGACATTTCTTCCTGCATATTGTAACCTAATGAGGTCTGCCATAAAAGATCTTAAATATTGCTTAAAAATGTACAATCTTCAACATAAAGCTGATTAATTAGTATTGTTTCATAGAGTCTTAATTTTAACTGTGTAAGTCCCAGAGAGCTGATTTTAAATTTACTCCTAGCTTCTTCTTTAAAAATATTCATATATATTATTATTTCATTATTTTGTTATTGTTTTTGTCTGGATTAAAAATAGGCACAGCATGGGGGATTTGGCTTTTTTATTTTAATTTGCTGTTCAAGTTAGTGAGTTACATGAGTTAAGTAAAGGCTGCAACTCTAAAAAAAGCTCTAAAAACTTCAGAGAGAGGTTGCGTGCTTAATGGACCTTATGGTACTGGTGACCTCTTTGCAGGCCGTTGTGGATAACACAGACTGGGACATGTTCTGATGCATGACACAGTTCTGATGACATCAACATTGGGGGATTTATCAGGAAACTGGCGGGTGATACTGATACTGTGCGCGGCTTGCTTAAGGTAATTTAAAATCACTATAAAAGTCATTCTATAATTTGGGGGCTCATTGATGAATCAATAGAAAAACAATTTTCTTTCTCAATAGAACAAATAGTGGTTCAAGTTACATCGCGGTAAAAAAGTCTGGCAGAGAAAATAGAAATTTGATTTAGCTTTCCAAAAACATTAGGCTAATCACAGGTCATTTATGATAAAGCAAGAGGTGGAGGTTCTTTAGATAAATGGAGTTATCATTTAAAAACAGCATCTTATATATGCTTTGGTTATCTTAAAATTTGCTTAATTTGCTTTGCTTCATTTTTGAGTGAATATCTTCAGACACACATTTGTATTCTTTGCAATTGTATTTTGACTCGGTCAAATCCTCAGACTTTCTCAGCATCTGTCAGTTGAAAAAGAAATTCTGAATGATGTTAATTCTAATTAACTGTTTCCTTGCCAATAAGAACCAGCCAATCAGAATGGACCTTCTTCCAGTCTCTGATCGGTCTGGTTTTGTTGCGCTTTGTCAGGTTGTGCGTGCTCATGCGAAATGATCGAAGGAAAAAAAGTTTTGTGAGCGAAAACTATTTGTGTAAGTGCAAAAACCATTTTTTCTGTTCAGTAAGGAGGCACTAATATGATGCAAATAATTTGACTTGTTGAGCAGCAGTGCTACCTCGTGTGGCTGTAAGACAAGAGTTTGTACTGCAGTGCCAGGCTCCTGGGTTTAATACTGTATAGTGAGAAACCATGTTACATGTGTGTTTCATATTACTAATATCAATACTTAGTGTTAATTACTGTACATTGGTTTTTACACCCTGAAAACCAAGGTTAATGATGAGGTTTTACTCCACTGTTTGTCAACCATGTTATTAACAGAACTGATGATTTGTCCCAATGCCTAATGAACAGCAGCAAATGATGTAATTTTTTTTCTGTGGCATCATTTATTCATATTGATGACACTGTGTGTCTCTCTGCTTCTCCAAATATACTTCCCTCCTTGCAGGATCAGCATCCCAATCACTACCGTATCTCCTTTTCATCTAACTAAAACAATTGGATTTTATAAATATGTGTTGATGAGGAAAGACGTTTGCCATATGAATAACATGCTGTAGCATATGTAGACTGATAATGGTAATTATGTAAGAACGATAACTGATTAGGTGCCCTGCTGGGTAACATACTGTAGTAGAGAATTTTCTTATTTTGAAATATTCCTAATATTCAATAATTTGAAACCAACTGTAAAAGCAGACATGGCAGAAAGTGCTCAATTTGGCAGAATTATGTCAATTTTCAAGCTAAGTGAAGCATGGAATGCACATTATGTTTGTGTACTATTATAACATGCTTTCCCCTAAATATAAATATTTTTAAATGAAATATTTAGAACATATGGCTGGCAATATTAACAGATTAACACATATGAGTTAATCTAGGAATTATAATGCATTTGCCATTTTTTCACGCAAATTAATCGCTATGATTAATCGTTATGATTACCCTAATGGCTTCTCAGCACGGTTTCCTGGTTGTGTGTGTGATAATGGCATGTTTACCGCAGATAATAAGATGATTGAGGAAACATCATCAGGTGTGCTGAATGTCAAGTTTCATTATAAAAAGCGTCTAGATAGAAATTTGGATAAAACCAAATTTGTGTGCTCAAGATACCTTCAAAGAGGGACTATTTTTACAAGAAGACACTGAAAAAGGACAGAAGCTACTTTTTGCACTTACTGAAGACCACTGGACGTCAGTAAGTAACCAAACCTACCTTGATGTAACAGCACATCTAATAGATGACAAATGGCAACTGCACCCATTCACTTTAGGCCTGTTAAAAACAGAAGAAAGACATTTGGCCAAAGCATGCACTAGCCAGTTATGCTAGCCAAGTTAAAGAGGAGATAACAGACATGGTCACCACTATAGGAGCAGGCGGGACTTCCACACCCGCACCATCCAGAGCATCCTGACGGAAAGCTTCAGAGCTTGGTTTGAAATCTGCAACAGCTCCAGCACAGCTCCTGAGGGTTGAGTGATCAGCTGAGCGCACTATTCACACTGAGCTTCCTGACCTGCAGTCAATCTATATTAAGCAGTGCTGGAACAAGGCCAGGAGGATAATGAACGTTCACTGTGTCAGATTTTCCAGATTTTATCTTTTCCTTTTGCTACTGAGACTTCTATTTCTTATTAAAATATTTGTACATTCTATTTATTCATAACATTTATTTATATATATATATATATATATATATATATATATATATATATATGTATATATATATATTAGTACTAGTGTAAGTACCTGTTTGTTAAATGGAAAAGGGTTTGTGGACATAGTTAAAAGGTTAAAGCTAAAAATAAACGGGCCTGATTTAAAGTGATCAGTGATTTTATATATAGTTTTATTCTAATGCTATTTTTATTTTTCATTAGGATTTCGGTTGAGACAGTAGTAAAAATAAGGCACGGTGGTTTAGTGGTTGGCACTGTCGCTTTGCACCTCCAGGTTCTGGGATCAATTCCTGCCTTGGGTCTGTGTGTAGAGTTTCCATGTTCTCTCTGTGCTTTTTGGGTTTCCTCCCACAGTCCAAGGACATCCAGATTAGGTTAATTGGCGTTCCCAAATTGCCTGTAGTGCCTGAATTAACAGGTGAGTGTGTGTTTGTGTGTGCCCTGCCATAGATTGGCACCCTGTCCAGGCTGTACACTGCCTCTTGCCCTAAGTGTCCTATGATAGGCTCTAGGCCCCCACAACCCTGTATACAGGATATAGCGTTCGGCGAGTGAGACAATTGTGTGGGTGAAAATCTTCCTCTTTTTTTTATTATTTGAAGTGTACTAAAATCAACCACACTCCCCGGCCAAAAATAAAATGGCAACATACACTCTAAGATTTCTTTTAACTGCCTCTTGCTTTGATTGTGGCCTGCAATATGGTGGCCAATTCATGTATGAAAAAGATTTCTAATGCTCCCAGAACTGCCCTTTTACCATTTGATTTCTGGAATATGCAGTTTTATACAATAACTCTGATGCATATTGTATTTCTTTTTCATGAAGCAACTTCATGTTTAAGCGTTTGTGTGTTTTTCATTCTCATGTTTTAATAAAGTGTTGGACAGTTCTTAACCTGGAGCATCCTCCGGTTCTGAAAAATGAAGCCAATGCGGAAGTGCCAAAAAGTGCAGTTCCTCGAATGATGATATCTACAGTAGCTACAAAAGTAAGTCAATCCTTATAGAGCCCGATGGTAAAAGTCCAACTTTTCACCACAAATCCATGTTTTTTCAACCTGGTTATTAAAAAACAACAAAATTTGGTCTCCATACTGTAGCTAGATTTCTCACCCATCACAGTTGTCAGGACACAATTACAGCCATGTCCGATTTAAGTGACAGCTGCATTGTAGGTGTCAAACTGCTAAACATGTCTGCTATGCATAACTTTACCTAACCAGCTAACTGGAACTGGTAAACTTGACTTCTTCCTCTATTTTTAATCTTAAGATACTGTAGTATTGTGCTAACAGACGCATTAGCATTTTAGCTAAGGTAACAGAAAGGCTAGCTAGTTTGTGCTAACAGAGGTGACAAAACAATTTTTTTAAGTGACAAAACAAATTTTCACAATTTATTTTTATTTGTGTAAAGCTGCTTTGCGGCAATGACAATTGTTAAAAACGCTGTACAATTAAAATTGGATTGAATTTATTTGAAGTAGACATGTTGAACAACGAGGCTCCATTTGTTCCATCCATTTGGTCATTTATGGATTAACTGTAGTTTAGGTTGGAGTCAAATCCTGCCTAGATGGCAATGACCATAGCTCACAGAGTTAGGCTTTAAAACCGATTTTCAGAAAACTTATGGTTTGTCCTGTTCTTTTTTTTATACAGTTCTTAACACAATTCCACTAAATAGCCTTAGTTGTTTTTTTGCTTGATACAAGCCCTTAAATTAACCCTTATAAAATAGCAATTTTATTATTTATTTATTTTACTATGTCATACAGTGGAGTAGTCACAGTTACAGTATGCTGCCTGTGTCTTTCTTAGCTCCCAGCACACCTGATTCATAAAAGCAGCTAATAAACATCATATTGTTAATAGAAGTGGGTGTGGTTGACCGGGGAAAACACTAAAATGTGCAGGACTGGGGCTCCTTAAAGACCACGGTTGGAATCCTCTGCTAAAATCTATAGAAATAACCAAAGACTTCAATTCATCCTTTGTATAAAGTGATTTACTATTCAATAAAGCATGCAGTAACCTACTGATTATCATCCTGGCCACTAATTTAGAGACTAATTTAAATTAAAAATTAGAATTTCTTTATGTATTCAGGATATTTAAAGCGAGCAAATGTGTTGCCATCTAATTTGCTGACCTGAGTGATCGGTTGATTTGTCTAGGCTTGGTTTGCCTTGGCTAAAAAATGTCATGTTGGTTCAAAAACCAGTGTAAATCCTTGATCATATTGTAAAAAATATATATATATTGCAAGTTACAGATAGTAGATAGTTACAGTTCAGTACAACCATAGCAACACTGACATGAAAATCAGACATCAGATTGAAAAAAAAAAAAAAAAAAAGTACACAGTGTTCCAGCTCTAGCTGCACAGCCAAGTGTTTATATGGCCTAATAAAAAACAAGACATTGGATCTAGAGAACAGAGTTGATTGAATTAATTAACAAACATTCAGTATTGATGTTAGCATGAATAGAGATCACTTGGGTAATGGGAGGGTGATAAGAATTCTTGAAATGCAGTAAATATATCTTTTACAGTGTCTCCGGTGAATAGACAGAGACTGATATGGATCAGTCTCTGCTATGATGCTATTAATCAAAGTGAGAATTTATTTTCCAATGAAAACTTGACAACAGTTTTTGAGAACTCCATAAAGTAGAGAAAAAAATACAATTCAAAAGCTTTATTTGGCAGCAAAATCTTCACACATTTTATTATTTTTTTAATAACAATGAATAGGATATTTGAGGATAATAATAGTATAATAATAAGAAGAAAACAATTCAACTTGTTGTAAGTATATTGCATTCAATGTTCTGCTAATTGCCAAAACACTGGATGCAGCCAAAATAAGTTCTAAATATGTGTGTGAAGCTGTTCTCAGCAAAACCAACTCTACCAAAATCCCAGACCAATTAAACAAATTGGTACTATTATAACATAAAAAGTTGGTCCAACTGCTTAACAGTGTGCCTGTTTCCATTAAAATCCGCTCAAACTGAGCGCAGATGTTTGAAGGTTTGAAGGGAAAATTATCTCTCAATGCAGCTGGAGCACAGGTCCTTCGATTCTTTAACCTGCAACACACAGATTCCTCTCAAACTGCACTGCTACAGTAGCAGCCTGCCCTTGCTCTGGTTTCCCAAGCATAATTTCCTTATGCATACATGTATATATCAGATCTGTCTTTGTGTGACTGTGTTGGTTAAAAATTGCTGTGGATAGTATGACCCTCTGTGTGTGTGTGTGCGCGTGTGTGTGTGTGTGAGAGAGAGAGAGAAAGAGTTAGATCCCTGTTACAGACCAAGAGCTCTGTTTTGTCACATAGTGTATACAGTATAAATCTGATAAGGTGTGGCCCGGTGGCTTAGTGGTTAGCACTGTTGCCTTGCATCTCCAGGGTCTGTGTTCGATTCCCAGCCAGGTTCAATTCACACCTCTGTGTGCATAGAGTCTGAATGTTCTTGCCATGCTTGGTGGGTTTCCTCCAGATATTCCGGTTTCCTCCCACAGTCCAAGGACATGCAGATTAGGCTAACTGGTGTTCCCAAATGTCCTGTAGTGTGTGAGTGTGTGAATGAGTGTGTGCCCTGTGATGAATTGGCACCCTGTCCAGTTTGTACACCGCCTCATGCCCTAAATCTCCTGGGATAGGCTCCAGGCCCCCAACGACCCTGTATACATAAATAAAGCAGTATAGACGATGAGAGAAAGAGATGTCTGATGAGCTGAAGCAGATGAGTGTTTAGCCCTTAAGGTTATTGAGGGAAGGAGAAGAAAATCCGGTTTTGCCTCACCACAAAATATGACAAGGAGAAGCCCAGTTTCTGCCCTTGTTGGCGACACATCAAGGCACTTGACAAATACCGTCCTTGGACAGAGGAGCCAGGGCAAACACGATTGGCTAGAATTACTGAGGCTTCTGTTTTTAGTCTAAAAAGATGAATACTGAGAATTCCATAGGGATTGCATTGCATTAGGACAGTGCATTACTCTAAAAAGCTGTGCAAACTCCTAAAAAAAGAAAACTTCACTCTGATTTGTTATCTATACTTACTTTGAAGTTCTGGTTCTAATAAATTTCTATGTTTTTGACATTGTATGGGAGACAATGATCAAATTTTGCTGTTAGAGCCTACAAACAAAGAGCAAACACTTTTTTTTCAGTGAAATTTGATGTTACTTTAGTGAGAAATATAATGTACAAGTGGACAAGGGTGCAAACCCTGGACTCTGGATGTTAGACTTTACTTTTAGGCAAGGGTTGGCATTTGCCTTGGGTTCCTGAACTGCCAGGGGCCAATAAGCCTGTGGTTAAGCCTTTCATTAATTAATTCATCATGCCATTCTTTCATGTCATTCTAAAAATGCCTATGCTTAAATGTCATCAGAACGCCTACTGTACAATTCATGAGCCCATCTATGGAAGTGATTCAAAAGTAAACAGAAAATAATAAGAGAAGTGAAACTACTCAAGTGGGAAAAGAGTTAACAGTTTACAGCAACACTTCCAAAGGTAATAACCTTTTTCCTTGTTCCGGTGGGTGCTGACAACAGCAATGACATCATTAACGTCTTTAAAGAGCCTTGCTAGCAACACTAGTAATGGGATTGCTAATACTCCTACCAATAATGATCTAGTGTTACAGTACCAGTCACAATAGTGGTTGGGTCCTACTGTGTACCCCTGCAATATACACTCATGACAAATTCTATACCACAACAACACCCAGTTTTTTCTGATTATTCTTGATGCAACAACCCATTCTTTGATAAAGAAAGAGAATCTTCAAGCAATGTAAATAAAATACAAATATTTTTTTTTTCAATAAAGAGAAGAAAAAAGATAATAAACCAAATACCGAGACAAAGAAAGAGAGGAATAACAAGACAAATAGGGATTCTTAACTGTATATTTTATTATTATAATTTTTGTCACTGTTGGTTTTACCACTTTAGCAAAATAAGATAGAAGACAGAGGGACTTTTATCAACTTTTATCAGAGATCCTGCTAAAAAAAGAAAAACAAGACTATGACAGCTCTTCTATGTCTCTAGACAATAAATGACATTATTTTTCTACAGAGATCATATCATATCACTCATCTGACTCATATCCTATAACGCTTTATCCTGTATTCAGGGTCGCGGGGACCTGGAGCCTATGCCAGGAGGCTTAAGGCACGACTCAGGGTACACCCTGGACAGGGTGCCAATCCATCGCAGGGCACACACACATACAGTACACACACTCACACACTTATTCACACACTTAGGAAAATTTGGGAACACCAATTAGCCTGCAGTTAGTACTATCTTAAATAAATAAAAATGTTATTAGATACATAAGGATTAAAACATTTAGGAACCACAGCTGTCATGTAAATTGGGCCCCCAAATTGTTAAATCCACCACTAGTTAGTAATCCATGAGATGATAGTGTAATGTGTAATGGTATTGATCTCAGTATTTCAATAACAGGCTTGGAGTGTCCAGTGTGGAATGAGTGAGTTGGACAGACTGAAGAACCAAAATGCTTACTTTTTAGTGAGAATAAAATAAGAGTGAAGCCCCACAGGTATTACTATCAGCTGGTAGTTAATGTAGTAAGCAATGTTAATTATAAAAATTCATTTGCAAGATGTTCAGGATGTCTTTTCCCCTTTAAGCCATGCTTGCCATATGGAAGATTCGAAATCATTCATATGACTTTGTTCACACGAAAATCAAACAAAATCCCTTAACGGAAATGATGTGAATAGTGCTCGAGATTGGGTTTTTAATCCCATAATGCTGTCACTAAGCTTCTTTGCTGTACTGTACTTGCAAAACTAAGATCACGAAGTTGAAAGCCTCTCTTTAGTAACTCTCAAGAAACCCAGTCAGACATCTGGCACATAGCCTTAATTCCATTTCTCTCCGTCTTAATGCAGATGAAGCTCATATCCAGCTGCATCAGCTAAACAGAAGTGACAACATTGACACTCAAGCCACCCAGCAAGCCACCACGGGCTGCCGCCAGCTATTTATTACATGAGCTGACAGAAAACGCGAGCGCTAGACCTCAATACAATGTGGCCAGGCAGGCTCGGGGACTCAGCGGGGCTCCCGGGAGGGTGCAGTGCCAGGATGTTATTGAATATATGCAAGACAGAAAGGCTTTTAAAAGCCTGCTGAACTTCCAGATCCTACCCCCTGCAGGTTCAAAACAGATTTCAGTGCAAAATGGCAGCTTTTTTGCTGCTAGATTTACACTTCGAGTCAGTTATAAAGAGGATCATAATAGTTTATACTATAGCACTGTTGAATTCTTAAATTTGATTGATTATTTTTTTTTATTGTAATATTCGAGCAGTTGTACAAATTATAGGTTTTGTTTAAATACAGTATATTATAGTTGCTATAGTAACAGCTCATACACAGGGACCTGTATGCTGGACCATCCATATAATCTAAGGCTGTCGGAAAAACCATCCATGATACTTTTTAGCTTAAAGATGTTTATTCCATTTTTATAAAAGAAGACTTCAGTATTGGTAATTTGTATCAATCAGAGGTAAAGCTGTAATATTAGATTTTCTTAAACAGGAAAGTCTTCAGGTATAAAACAGGTCTTGCATTTCAGCACTTTTAAAGAAATCTTCAGCGTGGAACATTTTGCACTTTGTGTTTACATGGCAACCTGAAAGGAAGTACTAATGCCTTGCAATATGCTGAACATTTCACATAAACTAATAATAAACTATTGCTTGTAATTCTTGGAAACTTAATGTGGTTTAGGAGAAATAGAATAAAAGGCTATAGAAAATATTAAACACTATGATGAGACTCATGTGTCTCTTAAGGACCATCCAAAGAGAAAAAAGAAGACCAAGACTTACCGCTGCTGTTGCAGAGTATAAACTCAATTTTACAACAGGTAATTTGGTCATTCCGATCAAGTAATCTGATGGAACAAAGAGCATAACAGCACTAAGCCATTTAATTATACTGTCAGTATACCATCGAATTGCCTCCGAATGGTTTGTTGACGGATAATGAGAGCTGCAAAGCTAACTTAAGCTAATGCTAAACTGACACACCATAGATGGTGTGTGGATACACCGTACACCGAGTGCATTATCTATTTGAGGTTCAACTTTGGAAACCTGGAAGTTAGCTGATATTTTAAAGTGGAATGTGTGGAAATGTAAAGTAAATATCATACATTTCTCAGGACTGTCCACCACCTAGGGTTATCTTTTGGTTGCATAGCAAAAAATGAAAACTGTTTTTACTACTCTTAATTACAGTAAAGCCCAATTCCAATTCTACCCCTTACCCCTACCCCTTACCCCTACCCCTCCGTTTGGCGCGTTCACGTGAAGGGGTAGGGGTGTCTCATTTCTCTTTTGGTTGAAGGGGTAGGGGTAAGGGGAAGGGCCAGATAGCCCTCCAAACGAAGATTTTTCGGGACCTCACTTCAAACGAAGGGCTAACGAAATTTTCAAGATGGACGCTCACTCAAGCAAGTAGACCCATAAATTTAACGAATTTTTGCCACTAATAAGGATTTTTATGACAAGTTTTCATTATATGTATATTAATTTTAGTCTTGTGTTTGTGTTTATGGTGATGTTTTGTAAAAAAACGTTTGCAAAAAAAACGCTAAAGTTTGCTAGCGGATAGCGCCGATTGCGCAATATTACAAAAATATATTTTTATGTCATATACACTTTACTGCATGCTACAAACAAATATGAAAGTTCAGTAGTACGGCAGTTTGCAGAGCTTTTGATAACGCATTGTTTGTTTTGCTTATGGCCATACTGTATGTGTACATGTAAATGAACGGATACGTATGATGACATATAACAGTGTTGTAGTGGTGTCCCATTTCTTAGGGGAAATATTTTAACCCTTCCCCTTTCCACTTCGTTTCAAGGGACAAGGGGAAGGGGCGAGGGGTAGGGGATGGGGTAGGGGATGGGGTAGAAAATAGAATTGGGATTGGGCTTAAGTGTCAGTCACCAGCTTTATGCAAACTCAATGGTGTTTATGGAACTATTGTATAAAAGCAATATTAATCTCAAGATCATGCTGTTGTACGATATATCAGAATGGCTTTGATATCTTTAAGACTCGGGCTGCAGTTGCGCTCATACCTACAGTAGGACAAGAACAATCTTTCTTATGAAGAACAATCTTTCTTATGTATTTTATGTTGCTTAATTAGGGTCAGGCGCCAGGGTCAGAGACATTTCAACAACCATTGTTAAGAGGAGATTATTTTGTAATTTGAATACTTTCAGCTTTGTTCTACAATAGCATGATAATATTGTTAATGGATATTGGCTGAAAGATTGGACTGCATGGTTTCACTCTTTTAAATACCGGAACTCTTTTGTGAAAATCCTGTTGTCCAATTTCATTCACACTTTGACTTTTGCCACAGTTAAACAATTTTTTTCAGCCTGAGGGGACAAGAGATTATAAAACAGACAATGGTTCAATTGGATCTTACAAATTCTTGACTGTGATCAATAACGCAATAGCAAATGCAGTCGATTCCCACTTTCAAATCTTACATGTCTCTGGACAATAACCTATGCTTTGAGGACAACTCTGGTTTTCAGTCCTTGGAAAAAGTGGCAATAATTTTATTCTGATTAATGGAAATGTTCGGAATTGAGATAAGAAGCTTTTTTATTATTTCTGTTCCCCTTGAGAGCAGTTGGAGCTCGTGTTTATATCCGAGGACATTTTCCAATGAAAGCAAAGGTTTTAGGATGACAAAAAGGCCCACTATCTTCTGACAGCTTTCAGTCTGCTTGTCTCTAAATGTCAACGGATCTCTTAAGTGAGTTCATCCTAAGTTCATCTCTTGACACAATTCTAACGTTGATCCAATTTCAATAAGAAGTTCATTCTTCTGTCATTGTTTTTGTTATGTATTTGTCCAGCATATGTCCCAGTGGAGCATTACTATGGCTTGTGTTTCAGCCATACCTGATTCCCATTAATGACCCAATCTACCACAAACAAGACTGAGACAAAAACAATTGGATGGAGGCTGTGGACATGATGCCAGCACAATTGTCCAGGGAAATCTGTTGGACTGATGTTTTGCTTTTCTCTCTGCCTTGCTGGTCTTTTTAACTGGATTGTTTGTCTCAGTTTAAAAATAATGGCAGCTGATAGATAATGAATTGAAAAAAGGAAGACAAGTAATTATGTAATATGTTTGATGCACTGATATTCACAGCAAACTTTCATAGTTATATGTTTATATAATATGGCATTTCTTAGTGAAAAAATATTTTCATAAAAATAACCTTTTTATTATTATTATTATTATTATTATTATTATTATTATTATGGCCCTTACTCATGAGGACCATAGACTAGCATGTCTGATCTTATCCCACAAAAAAAAGCCAATTCAGCACAAATAAAAAAACTTCAATATTAACCATGATAGAAAGTTACAAAACACACCACAGCCCATCATGCACAGGCACAGCAGAGAATGAGACCATGGGCCCCAACCAACAGTAGCATCCCAACTTTTGTGTTGCTGGTTGTGAAGCATGTGTGTATCAAACACGCCAAATTTCGGCCTCTATGACCTCAGTCAGGTGATGTCATCTGATGAAGTGCACCTGCAGGTTATAAATAGGAGTGAACAAGAACAATCCTTAGATCTTTTTGTCTTCAGAACTGCTTTGTTGTATTTGTGTGTGTGTGTAAACAAGCAAAATTAGGAAAGTGTTTAACTCACCTATATGGCGGAGTTTCAAGCGAGATGTGTGCCTCCGTGTGATAAACCTCATTCTGAGGGCGATCTCCACACTTTCTGTTTCGAGTGTTTGGGGGAAAATCACGCTCTCCTCTGGCTTCAAGGAGAGTGTGAGCACTGTGACCTCCTCCCGATTAAAGTGCTTCGCGCGTGGCTCACCTTCTTTAAAGAGAAGCCGCGAGCCACTGCGCATTCCAGGGGTTCACAAGTGGATCTGGCAGACGTGCACAAGATGGAGTCTTCCCTCCTTTCTCTCACGCACTTCGACGAATCACTAAATTTCTCCGTCCACTGCTCAAGAGCTTCTCAAGCGCTCTTCTTGTGAATTGGCAGGAGAGACATCCTTTCCCACTTCCACGGAGATAGTTATAGCCACCTCAGAGCGCTCCTCTAGTGATGACAGAGCGTATGAGGAGTCACTCGAAGTAGTAACACTGCGGTTGAGCGGCTGCACATCGACTGGCCGCAAGAGTGAGCTCGAAGGCCCCCCTATCTCGTCTTCCGGCCTGTTTGGCGACACCATAAACTCCATCGCCACTAGGTTTTGGTAGGCTAAATTATATGAACAAGCCTTTGGGAAATTCCTTCCCTGCCGTGCTCAAGAGTCAGGACTGTCAGGCACTCTCGCGAGGCGTGAAGCACAGAAAGAGAGTGTTATGAGCCGGGCACCCCCTCACCCCCCCTCACTGGGCGCCGCACTTCACAATCTGCCTCAAAGAAGTCGGACCTGCATAATGTCTTCTACAGGAGGAAGAAGTTCTGAGGCTCATTCGCCCAGGACCGTGAGGGTGCCGCCCTCCCGAGGAGGGGCGTGTAGAATTCCTTTCAAGAATGAAGTGTTCTCCCTGGCACCCCCAGGAGGACGTTTTGCTTGGTTCCCAAGAAAAAAGGGGGACAGAGGCCAATTTTAGATCTTCGCGGGCTGAACCGCTATCTGAAAAAGTACAGGTTTAAAATGTTGACTGAAGTGATTGTTTCTTAATTTTTTTCGTTTGTGACAATCGATCTGAACGCATGCTTTCATATAGAAATATTGCCACAACACAGGAGGGTCCTGAGGTTCGCTTTCGGGGGCGAAGCTTACCAGTATTGGGTCCTTCCATTTGGTCTAGCTCTCTCACCCTGCACATACACAAAATGCATGGATGCAGTTCTGGCTCCCTTGCGACTCCAGGGCATCCATATTTTGACTTACATAGACAATTGGCTGATTCTGGCTCAGTCTCAGGAGCTAGCACTTCAACATTGGGATATCGTCCTAGCTCATCTCTGTTCCTTGGCATTAAGACTCAACGTCACGAAAAGTGTGCTCTCTTCTGTTCAGAGGAAAGAACATATTAGGTGTCACATGGGATTTAGTCACAATGCGGGCACAGCTGTCTCCCGCTCATGTTGAATCCATTCTCAACACCCAGAAGGAAATCAAGCTAGACCAGAAAGTGACTGTTCATCACTTTCAGGGATCTTTAGGTCTCATGGCAGCTGCGTCCACAGTGATACTGTTGGGCCTTATGCATATGAGAACGTTTCAGTTGTGGCTAAGAGCCAGGGGGTTTCACTCGAGGGCCAATCCCCAGAGGCAAATAAGGGTTACGCGCCAGGGGCTTCGTACCCTTTTTTATGTTCAGACCCCGGTTTCTGACTTTGGGTCCCACTCTAGGTCCATCTTGTCGTTGCAAGATGTGAACAACAGACGCTTCCCTCACGGGCTGGGATGCGGTCTTAGATGGCCGTCCAGCCCAAGCGAGCTGGAGAGGTCATCTTCTTACGTGGCACATGAATTGCCTCAAAATGATGGCTCCATTTCTGGCCCTGAAGCACTTCCTCCAGCAGTTGAGAGGCTACTATGTCCTAGTGCGGGTGGACAACACTAGTCTCGTATATAAATCGCCAGGGCGGACTGTGATCACGCCGCTTGAACAAGCTAGCGCACCAGGTTCTGCTTTGGGTACAGGACAAGTTCCTGTCCCTCAGGGCGATTTACTGTACATTCTGGGGCATATGAATTTGGGAGCAGATTTACTGTCCAGACAAGCTGTTACACATGGGGAATGGAGACTCCATGCTGAAGTAGTCAGTCAAATCTGAGAAAGATTTTATGTAGCAGAGGTATACCTCTTTGCCTCCAAAAAGACAGCACAATGTCCCCTTATGTGGCCCAGATTACACCTTTATGCGTTTCCCCAGTCCTGGGGAGGGTCCGTCAACAGGGTTTGCACCTCTTATTGCCAGGCTTCTGACTCTCAAGATGTTTTTTCTTATGGCCATTACTTCTTTGAAGAGAATTGGAGATCTGCAGGCTTTGTTAGTCTTCCCATCCTGCCTAGACTTTGCGGCTGGGCTAGTCAAAGCTATTCTGCATCCTTATCCAAACTACCTTTCGAAATTTCCATTCTTGACCATGCACCCAGTTGTTCTCGAAGCATTCTGTCCCCCGCCTTTTACAGCGCCAGAGCAGGAAAGACTTTACTTACTGTGTCCAGTATGTGCTCTTCAGATTTACGTCCACCGCACTAGCCATTAACGTAAGTCAGAGCAGCTTTTCATATGCTGCAGGGGCCTCAACCAGGGGCCGGCTGGCACTAGACGCTGTCACATTGGGTGAGAGATGCTCTTGCCCTAGCCTACGAGGTGCATGGTCACACTTCGCCTCTGGGAATCAGGGCTCATTCGACCAGGAGGATTGCCTCATCTATTGTGCTGGCAAGAGGTGTCCCCTTGCAGCAAATGTGTGATGCGGCAGGTTGGTTCTCTCAGCACAAATTTGTTAGATTGTATAGTTTGGATGTTCATGCTACTCTGGGCTCACAGGGCCTCAAGTCACCCTCCCAGGGCTAGGTCTGAGACCTCCTTGGCAATTGTGCACACACGCAACACAACCCTGGGGTCCCAGACACTTGCAATGCGGCCGTATTGATATTTTCATTCCCATAGCATTTCCACACTGCATTGAATGTAGCTTTTGAAAGGGAACATCTCAGGTTACTTTGCTGTAACCCTGTTCCCTGAAAAAGCGGGAGCGAGATGCTGCGCTCCAATGCCGTACTGCCTGCATGACTGGACGTCCTTTCAGACAAAATTGATCTACGAAATGTTCCGGTTCACTAGTATTCATAACCTGTAGGTGTCTTTCATCAGATGACGTCACCTGACCGAGGTTATATTGTTTGATACACACATGCTTCACAACCGGCAACACAAAAAGATGTCCCATAGCGTTTCCACACAGCATTTGTTCCCGCTTTTTCAGGGAACAGGGTTACAGCAAAGTAACCCGAAACGTTTTATTTTATCCTTAACATTTTTAGAGTGGATTTGGGCCTGCTACAGTGTGAGAACTACATAATCGTCAGGTGGTCAGGTATCTGCAAACTATTGGCCATATAGTGTAGCTTTAATACGATCTGCCATTATGAAGCCAAACCAAACCAGCTGGAACTGTCTTATTTATAGCTATAGACATAAGATTAATAGTTGAGCATTAAGTATGTACCCGATTTATTAGCTGTACAGTGTAAGTGGACCTTGACAAATTTCAGTAAAACATCCTTGACACAAAGCCTCTGTGTTCCTCCTCTCTGGTTACTCAGACATAGATAAAATGATTACCATACAAATCACTGGCGTGTGTCCTCTAGTGACGGTGCAAACACGGGGTTCAGTGGTCATGTTTGCATTTGGACAGGAAAAAAACAGTGCTGACTCCGCCAGTTGGCCGACCTTGCTGAGAGGAACAGATAGGGTGACGGGAATATGATCCGACAAGTCCGGAGCGTCTTTTAGCACCTTTTTAATGCCTCTCCTACAGATTTTGGCTAAAAACCTTCACTAAGTATGAGTCATTCCTCTCCTTTTTAAAAAAAAATTAATCTCCGGTTGTCCTTCGTTATCATAGACCATGACACTAAAATTATAGGGAACTAATGACCGCTAGCTGAAACCAGTAATTATTTTCAGTAAATAATGTCAAGTGTTTAATAATGAAATACAGAAAGGTAGTTATGATCCCTGCATCATATGTGTTCCCATGCTAATCTTCTTTGCACACAAGGTTCTTTCTGTTATGCTTACTAAAATAATATTAAATATGAATGTTGTGGTTTTCTGTAACGCATGAATGGTGTGAATGAAACTGCAGGATAAGTAATGGAGCATGGAGAGCTACATAAAACCTGAACTCTCTAATGAGTGTGTACTTTCAACTGACCTTTGCAGATTGCTGAATCACTGTATGGTTATAAAACACTTCTTCTTGTGGAAGGCCAGGTTTAGTTAAAACATGAGGACAGTGTTTTACAACCAGGAACTCTACAAACTCAATCTATGGCAGTGCAGCACAAATGAGTTTGACTATAAAATACAACATTAAACAGGTTATGCAAAACTATTTTACTTTTATACACTGTCTGACCTTTAAAAAAAGAAAGGGGTTAAAATGTTGACCTGAATCAAGAAACAAAAACAACTAAGGAAATTCAAAATGGATGGAATTTGGTTAAGAACGAAACTGTTCAAGACATTATTAAAAAATTGGAAGGATAGTGCTGAACCATCAATTTTGTAAAAGTAATGTGGTCATAAAAAAAATCATGAATGGAGATCACTTAAATGCTTGTTGGAGTTGCATCATAAAAGAAATGGCTAAAAAGAAGTGTATATTTTGTGAAAGGCAAAGAATTTCCCCATACAATGTGATAAGAACTCGAAGAGTTAAGTCGAAACAGCTAACAGCAGTTAATAGAAAAACACTTGTTATTGAGACTCATTAGAAAAAGGGGGGGCGGGGCATTCAATATGCTAGGGAGCATAAAGATTGGACTTTGGAGCAATAGAAAAGGTCAGAAAGTCTGATAAGTTCAGGTTTACTTAATTCCAGAGGAATAGGTGCATCAAGGGAAGAAGAGAAACGCATGAAATGAAGCATGCATAGTGACCACTGTACAAGCCTCTGGAGACAGTGTTATGATTTGAGGTCTGAGCTGCAGGTCAGGTCTAGACTCAGCAATGCTATGTGACAAAAAAACGAAGTTAGGTGACGACCTGAATGTACTGAATGATAAGGTTATCACATGAACCGGTCACCATGTTGTGCATTGTAATAAAAGCTAAATGCAGTCGAATAAAATATATGAATGTGCAAGTTATTTGTTTGTTTTTTATTGGCTAGGCAGTATATATATATATTATACTGTATATGACACATATTTGACTCTTCATGTGATGTGAGACTTTAACAAAGACCTCACAAGATACTTGAGCCTGATGCATGAGTACCCCGGTACAACATGTGGGTGGTGTTTTAATCCGTTTTATATAAAGGTTTAACTCTGCCCATGACCTCAAGTACAAATGCTTATTCCTATAACTTAACACAAACTGAGCAGCCGATTATCCGTACTGTACAGTAACAAACATCTCAAATAACATTTTATTTACTTTATATTGATGTCCATAAAAGGTCATTTATGGTACATTGTTCCATTTAAGTGTCTTCCAGCAGCATCAGTGGGAAACTGAATAAGATCTGGTTTTATAACGTACTGTAAGATGGCATTTCTTCCATACGCTACTATAATCATTTTTAGTGGAACTGCCATAAAGTGGTTTATTTCCTATACCTATAATATATCATCCTCTTCAAATAATAAACTCTGTGCATTCTGAGCAGTTTTGAAATATTGAGCTTTAAAGTTTTTGCACTCCATAGAACAAACTGTGCAATGCCTTATTATTATATATTTTTTTCAAATAAAGACTCCACACGTCACTTAAATAAAAAAAAAATATATATATATATATATATATATATATATATATATATATATATATATATATATATATATATATATCACATTATATTAATAGGTTGCCAAAGAATAGGAAAATGTGAATAACTCAACAACAACAAAAAAGTCAGATCAGAACCTTATAATCCCAAGGGCATGGCCAATAGATTGTAGACATCAGAAAGTCACACAAAAATGTGTTTTTGCCCATTGCATTCTAAAATTCAGGGTTTTGTGGCATGCAAAACACAAACACATTCTATATCTTTTTGGCAACACTCACATATATTTTGGTAAGACCCACATATTGGTTTAATTGCTAGTTGTGGAATAAATACAAATATAAAATGAATTTTGTAAATTTCTCAGGACTGTCTACAATCTCCACAGTTTATTCGCTTATCCTTTTGGCTGCATGGTTCCAGTAGCAGTTTAAAACAACTGTTAGTTACATTAACTGTCAGTCGCTAACTGCCGGTCTCCAGCTTAAGACTGGTCCTCCTAGCGTGAAAGAATGTAGCAAAATAACTGATTAATCAAACAAACAAATCATAATCTGTTAATAATAAATACTGTTTGTAAACTTTTGTATAAAAGCAATATCACATGCCAGGGAGTGCTGTTGTTCTGAATATGAGCACTCAGGATACACTCTTGTGTCTATGATGAATCACAGCAGGGCTGATATTCAGCACAACAGCACTTTTCCTCATGTGTTTTTGCACAAGTATATGGCTCGATTGATTGACACTTCTTCTATTGCTACTGTCTGTTCCGAGCCATAACCTGATACTTTGCAAGTGGATGTACTTTAAATATCTGTCGCATTTCTCACAAGCAGGAATAATACACACAGGTTCTTGTTTTTTTTTTTCTTCAAAAGAAATATCATACAGATACAGGAGCATGATAGCACACATCCTTTACAAAGTGTCAGTACGTATTAGTTTATATAAACACATACACTCATACATACTGAGCATGTAATATACAGTAGATAAAAAACACAATACTTCCCAATATTTATTCCTGTTCAATTTGCACATTTATGCCAGATCCATTATTCATCTCTCCCCTGCAAATTTGACATTCTCCTGATTGCAATGTTTTTCTTTCTTTCTTTGTATTTGTATTGTGATTTTTTTACCTCCAATTTATTGGTTCCTGTTTCTCAGTTCCCTGCTGTCAGATTTTGTTCTGTTTATATTTTGCATTTAATTTGAAATTAAATTACACCCTGATCCATTTTAACAAAAATTCATCAGCGTTGAATACACTAAGAAGACAATAAGCATGAGGAAATGTGACTCTTTGTACAAAGCAGTTAATTAGGTCAATACCACACATTTGCATACATTGAAATAGACCTAGAAATAGGTCACACCATTAACCCCTTATAGGGCATTTACTGAAATACTTGGAAATTCTACATTTTATGACTTTTTTTTTCCAATACTTTCTATTTTTTTATTTCTAAATTTTTTTGTTCATCAAATCAAGGTAAAATCCAAAACATGTACATACTGTATACAGTATAAGTATTTTAGGCAACAGAGAAACTTAATGGCACATAAAAAAATAATTTAAAACATAAAAAGGAAAATAAATAAAAAATATATGAAAATTAATAAAACAAAATACAAAAAAAAAACATACAAATTTTATAGTTACCAAATGTAATTCTTTTTCCAATTAATGGTTAAATATTAGATATTTCTGAATTTGAGCATTTTTTTTATTTGTTTAAATTATCTATAAATTCTAAAACTTTCAAGAATTATATCCATTATAAGCATTTATTTATTTATTTATTTCCTTCCCTATTTCCTATTTCTATTTCTTCTTCTAGTAAAAATATTTCCTCTTCTAAAAAAAAAAAAAAAAAAACCTCCATGACTTTAATAATATTTAAGCAATATTGCTAAGGCAAAAGTGCTACCAGCCTATCAGCCATATCCCGTACCAAGTCCTGCAGGTAATCACATGCTTTCACTGAGTACAACAGCATGATTATGAGTGTGACATTGCTTTCATACAATATTTCTATGAAAATAAATATTCAGTAACTGCCAATTCAGGTACAGTATAATTGAATATTTTGTTTCTTTTTGCTCAGTCCAGAAAAATGAATTTCTAAAGAAGTCTCTGCTGGATAGAGCATTATACATTGCCATGTCAACACTCAGACTGACTGCCTGCCTATAGAAAATGGCATAATGTTTCCAGCGTAACCAACTACCTACTCTTTAAATTGGAATTTTATGTAGCGAACACAGGCAAGCCGAGTGACACAAACTGTGAAAAGTATCAGTGCATATCAGCGCTCTTGGAACGGTGCTTGTCCAATCAAATTAGTGGGCCAGAACTAACTTTATAAACAACATCTTTATTGTCCTTTGAAAAAAGGAAGGGTGATGGCAGGTTCATAAAAATAAATCACATACAGTACTGTGCAAAGGTCTTGAGCCGTCTCTCATTGTTTTATATTTTGCTTTCAAAGAGCCAGACTTTCCTGTATTTTCATGAGGAATAGTTCTTCAGGCTCCCTGAAGGATTTTTTGGTTTCATTTTTACATTTTTTTTAAAAGTTTCTCATTTTTAGTCCAGTCCCTCTACCTGACCTGTTTCAGAGGAACGTTTTTTGTTTGTTAAGGATGATGCTCAGGATCGACATTATTATGCTGATGATACTAAATACTGTGACGAGAGGGGAAATAAGGTGGCTGTTGAGAGTGTTACTGTTACGGAATGACAGACTCCAAAGACAGAAATACTAAAAACCCGAACAGGCGCTTTTATTTACAATGAATGATAACAAATTTGGATGAGGAAGGATTAGAGAGAGTGAACTGGAGAGTCTTATCTTATCTGATATGGTGTTGGAGCTGGTGGACAGATGATCACGGAGCTGGGAGACACAGGAACGAAGAGACACGGAGATGAGGAGACACGGAGACGAGGAACCACGGAATGGGATGATCGCATGATGCGGAGATAGCATGGAGTCCTTTGTCCGCATGGAAGACCAGATGCTGAGTGAAGGGAAGTGACATGTATTTGTATTGTCTTCGTGATGTGGTTCAGATGTGTGTGATTAGAATTCCGGAGATTGTGAATGTTAATTGGGGGCGGAGCCTGGTGTGCCCGTGACAGTTACATAAACAATCAATTTTATTTTGGATCTTTAGTCACTTTGCATCATGTTGCAGTAAAATATTGCTTCACTTTTTCTTTTTATCTACATTGGTTACTTCCATTTATTATGCTGAAATGAGAAGACTTTGCACAGTATGGTAAATACGTTTAAAAAAAACATAAGTAAACACGTTTTTGAATTTTCCTTGTATGAATTCATTTGAATTTGCAACTATGAGACTTGCATTATATGGAAAGTGAAAGACTGGATAAAGTCCTTGGTCAAAGTCATAATTTTATCTTCTTATAACATGATTCTTAGACAAACCCAAGACAATCACTCCTAGTTACAAGCCCAATGAATTCTTTATGAGATCCATTTGCCTCAGCCCTGCTTATGTGACCTGGCAATAGAACGAATTGTCCAATGCTTCATTTACAGTATGTTGATGTCGTTACCGTGCATCCTACTGCATTCTAATAAAGTCAGACTCAGAGAAATTTAAGAGGACCACTGGGACAAAAACTTGGTTATCATCGTCTAGCTTAAAATTGGAAATTGCATGCAAACAAAGGCACTCTAATTGTAACTGTTCAAGGCTCCATATGGTCCAGCTCTCACATTTCAATTAGTTTATACCATAGGGAGGCTTTCATCACTGTTATAGCACCTTAACCAGACTAATTATTTATATTTGCAATGCATTATATTCTATCTAATAAAAGCCCTCCTGTCAGTGCATGTGAAACTTTGCTATCAGGAAAGCACTTCCTGTGTTGACTTTTCACTTTCCGTGTTGAATTAACAGCTAAAAAACGTCTGGCTTGAGACAATCGAACGCTCAAGATATTAATTAACACTGTGGTTTTTGCTGCGTGTGCTGAAATGATTTTCATCTCCAATAACCCATTTGTCATGTTAGTTTTTTGTCTGTGAGGCATGCCATGTGCTTTTTTTGCACATTAATTGAACATTGAGTCATGTAGATCTCAGCAAAACTCAATTTGCATACATATGCTCGCCATAAACCAGACGAATTAAATGCAGCAATAAGTGGAGAGGATAGGCAGCATGATTGAAATTCTTCATAATTCACAGTTTTATGCAATACCATCTCAATTTTGAGCTTAATTATTGATTCACACTTTATGAACTCATTATTAAAACAATATACCGTTTTTCTCATCTCTATGTTTTTTTACACATTTTCCTCTACAGTACATTTAACATATGGCACATAGCAAGTGTGATGCCATTCTGGAAACCCTTTTTGTTATTTATTTCAGATTGCAATCTAGTAAGTGAAAGAGCCTGTGACAAATTTGTTGGTTTGAGATGGACTCAGAGGGCTCAAGTAATTTGTAAATTGCACTAATCAAACAGATTGCAGCCTGCGGGTCCCTCGCAGTAGCCTCTCGTTCCCAGAGTTCATTATCGTAATGAAAGGTGGAGCGACACGGCTCCTGCCGTGATCTACCACCCACAGGTTCCTTCTGCGTGCCCGTGATCTGTCATTTACTTCTCATTTACATTCACCTCTCTCCATGTGTCCCGACAAGGACAACTAGCACAGGAGGAGGGAACATGCCTTCGTACGCTGATATACACCCATCTTCGGCTATTCTCATCCAAATGACCCAAGTTTACATATTTTCTAGAAGCAAAATTCTAACATGAAAGAATTCGTTTGGTTCTTGCATTCTTGAAAAATGCTATAAAATCAAAAAGACTGGCTCTGTTCAAGAAGACATGCATTGCTTACATAACACTCTAAGTGAAGCTGTAAGGCTCTGTGTTCTAAAGTGTTCATCAGTGCCGAGCGAGAAGGAGGGGTGTTCCTGCAGCCATATGGAGCTTCAACCCGCCAGTCTGTCACCTCACACCTTTGCCAGCAGACTCCATCCGCTCACAAGCAGTGCCAGGTTAACATCGCCTACGTCTTCATCATCCCGCCGTGCGACTGCATTTCATCCTGTGGTAAGCCGTAAGAGGAAAGGGTTGCAAGATGTTTTCCAAAGTTTTAATGTCCTGTCAAGGGACACTTTTTGATGGTTCTGTTAACGGTTTTGTGAGTAACATAAATTATAAATATATAATAAATCAAGTAAAAAAAAATCGAGTAAATGTAAATAGTTAGTGTGTAATAAAAATGTCATGTTTAAAAATGTTTTTTAAGGGGAACCAATCATGTGGCAACAAATGTTATAAATTATGTTATAAATAAAATCAACTGTAATATGCACCAATCAGCCATAACATTAACATTAATTATCATTTATATACCAGTAAACTGGTGATCAGCGAGAATGAAAGGAAAGGTGTACAGGACAGTGGTGAGACCAGCGATGCTCTACGGCTTAGAGACAGTGGCGCTGAAGAAAAGACAGGAGGCAGAGTTGGAGGTAGCAGAGCTGAAGATGTTGAGGTTCTCTTTGGGAGTGACAAGGATGGATAGGATCAAGAATGAGTTTATCAGAGGGACAGCCCACGTTAGATGTTTTGGAGATAAAGTCAGAGAGGCCAGATTGAGGTGGTTTGGGCATGTTCAGAGAAGAGATTGCGAATATATCGGTAGAAGGATGCTGAGGTTGGAACTGCCAGGCAGGAGGTCTAGAGGAAGACCAAAGAGGAGATTTATGGATGCAGTGAGAGAGGACATGAAGTTAGTTGGTGTGAGAGAAGAGGATGCAGAGGATAGGGTTAGATGGAGGCAGATGATTCGCTGTGGCGACCCCTGAAAGGGAACAGCCGAAAGACAAAGAAGAAGATACCAGTAAACTGGTGAGAAGATCATAAACATCCAAGGCTCACAGGGGGTTAGCCTTAGCTGCCCAGGTGGCACAAAGGGAACCTACACAATACTGTACTGTAGGTTTTGCATTGTAAAGTTAGGGTTCAGGTGGCACCATGATGTAGTGGTTAGCACTGTGACCTCACACATCAGTCTGATGGTCTCAGTGTGAAGGTGTCATGTTCTCTGGGTTCCTACTGGGTAATCTGGTTTCTTTCCAGTAGAAATTAGGTTTTATATATATATAGAGAGAGAAATATAGAGAAAGCCCACTAAGCACAGAGAGAACATGCAAACTCCATGCACATAGAGACCGGAATCAAACCGGGAGCCTAGAGGTGCAAGGCAACAGTCTTAACCACTAAGACACCTGGCTGTCTATCTTTTTACTGTACTATCTATCTATCTATTTATTTCTCTCTCTCTCTCTCTCTCATTCTCTCTCTTTCTCTGTATATACTGTAGTGAGAATACGTTTAGAATTAAGAATATGTTTTTTTTTTTTTATTTCTGTAAAAATCTACACACTTATAGTTGACTTTTTATAGTAACACTTGCCCACACATGCTTATCCAGGCAATTATTCAATTATTATTCAGCCAATCATGTCAAGACAGAATACATATGTTTGAATGACAAGGACCTAAGTGGAATGGTGATGCTACAGGGAGCAATGGTAAAGAGGGTGCAGGACTTTAAGTACTTAGGCTTAGCGGTCCAGAGCAACAGAGAGTGTGGAAAGGTGGTAAAGGGGCGAGTACAGGCAGGTTGGAACGGGTAAAGAAAACTGTCAGGTGTGTTGTGGGATAAAAGACCAACAGCAAGAATGAAAGGAAAAGACAGTGGTGAGACAAGAGATGCTCTTCAGCTTATAAACTTTGGCACTGAGGAAAGACAGGTTCTATTTGGGAATAACAAGAAGGGGTAGGATCAAGAAGGAGGCCATCAGAGGGACAACCCATGTTAGATGTTTTAGAGATACTGTCTGAGAGACCAGAATGAGATGGTTTGTTCATGTTCAGAGGAGAGATTTACATCGGTAGAAGGATGCTGAGGTTGGAACTGCCAGGCTGGAGGTCTCGAGGAAGACCAAAGAGGAGATTTACTGTATGGATGTAGTGGATGCAGTGAGAGAGGACATAAAGTTAGATGGTGTGAGAGAAGAGGATGCAGAGGATAGGATTAGATGGAGGCAGATGATTTGCTGTGGCGACCCCTGAAAGGGAACAGCCGAAAGATAAAGAAGAAGAAAAAGATTCAGCTAATCATGTGACAGCAGCACAATGCACAAAACTATTTTACTTCTTAACTCTTATAAAACCGTTTTTATAATTATATTAAGAAAAATAATGTGCAAGTTGAAATTTATTTTGAATATCTCTAGATTTTGTAACAAGCTGAAATCATACACTCATATTTTTCAAAATGTATCCTAGCACACGTACTGTACAAAGTGTCAGACTGCATTAGTTTATATAAACACTTACACTCACACATACTGAGCATGTAATATACAGCAGTTGAAAACACAATACCTCCCAATATTTACTCCTGTTCAATTTGCACATTTATGCCAGATCCATTATTCATCTCTTCCTTGCAAATTTGACATGCTCCTGATTATATTGTTGTTCCTTCTTTCTTTGTATTTATGTTTTTCTTTCATTTATTGGTGGCTGTTTTGCTGTCAGATTTGTTCTGTTTATGTTTTGTTGATGAGAACATTTTCCCCTCTTTTCGCACTTGCAATCTTTTCCATTATAACGAAATTGCACCCTGATCCATTTTAACTCAAATGCATTGGATTGTCGTCTGAACACATGCTTCAACAGAAGACATTAAGTATGAAGAATATCTGACCTTTTGTACAAAGCAGTTAACATGATCAATATCATGCATTTGCATACTCTGAAATAGAATGGTGCAATGTATTCGATACAATATTTCAATTTAATTCAGACTAGTTTCATTAGATTATTTTTTATTACTAACCTTATACATATATAGTCTTGAGCTCATTTCTTTATATTTTGCTTTCAGACCTTCTTGTATTTTTAATGTATTCTTTAGGAGTAGTTCTCCAGGCTTCCTGAAGGACTTTTTTGTCTCTCGTTTTCTGTCCAGTCCCTGAAACTGACCAGTTTTAGAGGAATGTTTTTCTTGTTAAGCCACACAATGACCTATAAATCATTCAATCTGAAAGAAAAACCCAATAACATCTAACTTACAGTAAGGCATGAACCAGTGAGAAACAGATGCAGATGATGAGAAAAAATCAGGCTGGTGATTAGTATACTGGTGATGCAGAATGAGTCGCTGGATCAGACAGCCACATGATAACATCGACTAGGGTGCAACTACTTAATAGTTGCACCCTTACATCTTAATACATCTTAATACTACTGTACACATTTTTTTCCTTTTAGTATTATGATATATTCTGTATTTCTATAAGGAACAGCTAAAATAAACTGGGCTAACTGGGCTAAGCACTCCTTTCTTTCATATATAAGCTTCTATTTTGGGGCTCTGCATCACATTATTGCCTATTACCAGTTACACTGCCTTGCCTAATATTCCATTTGACCACCTTTGACTTTAATTAAGGCTTACAATGTAGAGTGTATTCACATGTGAAAATGATTTCTCTTGCTCCCAGGACAACTCTTCCACAATTTGAGTCCTGAAATACGCCCATGCTTTCAGGAAAGAAAAAAAACTTCTTGATGTGATAACCTGTAATTGTATGTTCGAACCCCAGTGTGATGTAGGACATTCAGGTTGTCAGCTCACTTCATTTTATTGCCACATGGCGCTTCGAAGCCTAGACCTGACCAACAGAAGCAACCCCCGATCATAACACTGCCTCCAGAGGCTCTTACAGTTGCCACCCATCCTAAGTTCCAATGATGTCAGTTTTTGACACATCATGTGTCTGGAAAAGCTCTTTACTTTCACTATTAAAGTTTTGTGATTTATACTGTTGATTTTTTTTTTTTTTTTTACAATGCAACGTATCCAAGCATTTTAATGACGGCACGAATTCCGGAAAAGTTAGGACGTTTTTTTTTTTTAAATGAGATAAAAAGCAAAAGACTGTCAAATCACATGAGCCAATATTTCATTTACGATAGAACAAAACAACTGTTTAAACTAAGGAAATGTACAATTTTATGCACAAAATGAGCTCATTTCAAATGCAATGCATGATACAGGTTGGAGGCATGTTTACCATGGAGTAGCATCTCCTCTTCTTTTCAAAAGAGTTTGGAGATGGCTGAGCATTGAGTTTCTGTAGTCTTGATGTTGGAAATTATTTCCATTCTTGCCTGATAAACTGTAGGTTTTCACCTGCTGAAGAGCTCATGGCCATCTTTGATGTATTTTTCGTTTAATGATGCGCCAAATGTTCTCTATAGGCGAAAGGAAAATCTGGACTGCAGACCTTTCAGCCAATTCAGCACCCAGACTCCTCTACTATGAAGCCATGTTATTGTTATAGCTGCGGTATGTGTGTTTTTATTGTCCTGCTAAAATCGTTTAAAATCTTGCTATACCTTTCAGCATTTATAGTGCCTTCCGAAACAGGCAAGCTGCCCATACTGTATGCACTTATGCACCCCATGCCATCAGAGATGCTGGCTTTTGAATGCTGAATGCTGAGGATTCTAACAAGAATATCAAATTTGGATTTATCTGACCATAGAAGACTTTTCCACTTTGAAACAGTCTATTTTAAATGAGCCGTGGCCCACAGGACACAACGGCACTTGGTATTCCTGGGCAATGACACAATCATGCTGATGAGTGATGCAGTGTCATCTGAGGGCCCGAAGAACACCAGCATCCAACAAAGGTTTTCTGCCTTGTCTCTTACGTGCAGATTTCTTTTGTTTTTATGATTTTTTTTATGATGTTATGCACTGTAGATGATGAGATTAGCAAAGCAATTTAATGTTAAGGAATGTTGTTTTTAAAGTATTCTACAATCTTTCGACACACTTATTCACAGATTGGAGAGACTTTGCCCATCTTTACTTCTAAGAGACTCTGCCTCTCTAAGACATCATGTTATAGACCTAATGTTAGATGTTCTCCCAGCTGAATCGTTTCAAAATGTCTTGCTTTTTTAGCAATTCATTGCCCCCATCCCAACTTTTTGGAGACCTGTAGCATACTTCAAATTTGAATTGAGCTCATTTAGAGAATGAAAGTGTTAAACATTTGTTATGTTCTCTATGTTCGATGGTGAATAAAATATTGGCTCATGTGATTTGAAATTTTGAAAATTATTATTTTATTTAAATTTTAATAAGAAATTTGGATTGTATCTTGCAGTAATTCGTGATTTTTCTTCCATGACGTTGACAGATAAGCATTATCCTTCTATGTTTTTGTAATGACTTCAACATTTCTTAACCAAATTCCCGTTAATTGTCTTTGGGTATATTCTTGGCTTGATAAAAGCCAAAAATTTTACTTTTCGGAAATGGGGACCTTTTTTTGGCTAGGCAGTGTACTTGTCTTACAGAAAATGATTTCACACTATAATGAAGTGAAGCACATCACCACAAATAGAAATAATAAAAATACATAGACATAGAATTGTATGACGCAGTGAGGGCTGATTTCTTTCTATCGCAGACTGTAGGTTAATGAAGACTAATCTATATAGTTATAGATTTACAGAGTGCACCCTAGATTTGAATTGCATTTGAATCGCAGTTGTACTTGTAACACATCAGCAGCAGTGACTGTGACTGACGGTCCACGTGAACATGAACTAGGTGGACTACTTACTGAATCGCTGGTCTTATTTTGCTTCTTATTTGTTTTAAAATGCATTTGTAGTAGAAAGCACACCCTGTCTTCTTGTGAAATTACACAAAAAGACAGATGGCAGAACTAGTGTTTTTCTTTTCAAGCAAAAGTGTTACAACTTTGTGTGTGTGTGCGTGCATGTGTGTGTGTGTGTGTGTGTGTGTGTGTTTACCATGTTTGATATTCCAAAGGAAGCATGGTGTGAAGCGAGTGGAGCATTACAGATGTTAAATTAGAAATCACAAATGCAGCTGGCTTTAAGCGTGCGCGTGTGTGCGTGTGTATTTGTGCATGTGTGTACTTGTAAAATCATTTGCTCCACATCATTCCTATTATGCCATCAATGAGACATGATATAGACATGGTGTAATGAAATGCTTAAAGTGATTCACCATGTGAATAACACAATGCTTAAATTAATCCCCCATTATCGAGCAGATCTTCTGAAAATAATCAAGATTTCCAGCTGAGCAGTAGCGTATATAATGTCGTAGACATGAATCAGTGTTTCAATCCTGGGCAATTTCCTATAATTCTGTGAAATTGATGAACTGATATTGCCTTGATTTTTACTACAAGAGACAAGAAATTCGCTTCCCCTCCTGCGAACCTGCTGCTCTCAGCAGAGGGAAGGAGCTGAGGATTTTGAGCATGCTTAGTCCTCATTACGCTTCCTCATGGACAGGATTTGGTTGAGTTCCCATCTGCACTGTGCATTTCTGTTAGCAGCTAAGAGAAGGACAGATGAGATGGCGATCTGCAACGGGAAGCTGGTAAGGAGAGCTGACGGTGATATATGGATATTAGACTGCCTCCATAATCCACAGATATACAAAACACACACATGCACTCACTCTCTCTCTCTCTCTCTCTCTCTCTCTTTCTCTCTCTCTCTCTCTCTCTCGCTCTCTCGCTCTCCCTCCCTTTATTGTCCTGTAAAATAAAATGGCAGCAGTGATCGCAAACCCCAAGCTACTATGTACCAGGTCAGCATCCTAATGCAACAAGATAAGCTTTTAGCTGTGAAAAGGGGGTTTACAAGGTTTGAGGGCCCTCTAAATTAATCTCTAGGGACATTTCTGAGGGGATGGTGTCACCTTGTGGTCAATAGAAGCAGACTTTAAAGATCACTGAAGTTAATCACTGGAGGGCCAAAAAGCTATTCGATTGTAAAGCGCAGTTTTTTTCAATAGTAGGACACTTTTATGTATGACGCATCAAAGAGAGAGCGAGAGTGTTTAAGAGGAAGAGGGCAAAATAACACACCCACAGAGCACCACATGCTTTTAGACACTCAAGACGAGTCCTCTATTTGCATCCTCTGAGAATTTATCATGTGAGCCTTGGACCTTTAATGGACCTGGTGGCATAAAAGCACGAGGTATATTTAAGATAGATTTCTTAAAATACCCCAGAAAATTGTATAAATATGACTGGATGTTATTCATCTTATTGTGGGGGGCAGTTTGGAAATCCATGGACTGGAGAATGAGTAAGGATTTTACCACACTTTAAATCAGGGGTGTCTATCCAAAAAATCCAAAAATATAAGCAAGTGTTACGATTAAAAGCTATTTAAAATAGTATCTATTGTATCATGTCACACTGATCATCATGGCTTTTGAAGATAGAAAGAACATTCATTCATCTTCTGTACCGCTTACCCTGTCTACAGGGTTGCAGGGGCCTGGAGCCTCTCCTATGAAACTTACCACGAGACAGGGTTCACTCTGGGCAGGATGCCAATCCATCACAGGGCACACACATACACACTAAGAGCAATTTGGGAACATCAATTGGGAACGGCATATCTTGTCTCACCATGGGGAAACTGGAGTACCCGGAGGAAACCTACCAAGCGGGGAAAACATAAAATCTCCACACACACAGGCCCAAGGTGGAAATTATACCCTCGACCCTGGAGACACTGAGTGCGGGGCAACCCATTATCTTACCCAGTCCAACTCCTGTCCTCTTCTTTTGGGATGTCCAGGAAACCAGAGAGCCGAGAAAAAATGCATATGGAAATGGGGAGAACAAAAAGAGAAACTCCGCACAGACAGTAACTGGAGCTCAGGATCAAATGCTATGTGCTGTGCCACCATACTGTCTTAATAAATTATCTGCCCCATAAAACACTGACATCCCATGGCTTTAATTATGACAAGCAATGTGTAAAAATCATTCCTGACACTCCCAGATCCACTCTGTCAAAATTTGATGTCAGGAATACAGTATGGCATCAGGAAAGAAAAATTTTATTGATGTGATAACCTGGTCATTCAGTACAATCAGGTCAGCAGCTGACTTCATTTTATTGCCCCATAACATTGCTGAGCCTAGACCTGAACAAATGAAGCAACCTAAGAACATAATCACATTTATAACCACATTTCTTCTGCAAAGTTGATGGTTGACCACTATACTTTCAGGTTTTAATAATGCGTACAGATATTAACTCAATTTCAGCTATTTAAGCTATTTCCTTAGTTGTTGTCTTTGCTTGATGCAGACCAAATATTCTAAAACATGACTTTATTTTGACCTAGGAGTGTACACTATATACTGTAAGAAAATATCCCCCTAACCGATGGCCCATCAACTTTTTTTTTGTTTGTTTTTACATATTTTGAGGTCTACACTGGCTTAGACATTTGGGATTTGGAGTCTTAATAACTTAATTATACTCAAGGCCAACACTAGATGCAGGGCTGATTTCCAAAAATCACATTGATTTTTACTAAGGTTTCAGCCCTGCAAGATGCAAGCACACTTCCACTGTATAATTCAGACAGACCCTGCTACGGCTCTGCTGGTAATTTTTTTGAAAGTGTTCATTGGAAGTTAACATTGAGACTAGGGGAATTGGTTTGGAAGTTAGTGCAGGCTGAATAAAATAAGGACTTTTTTTGCTGTTTTTACTATATATTTGCTGTTTTTTGATATAAAAGTTTACAACTGTTAATTTCACCCTTCTATCCTTATTCATGTCGTGTCACCATCTGTAGCAACAAAAAACACAAGCTCCATGAATTAAAAGCCATGTTACAGTATATGTCTCCCCTGAAATGATCATATCTCTATTCACAATTTTAGAAAGGACCCTATTTGGGGATCCTTGATTAGTTTCACATTCTTACAATCACAACTCTGAAGCATGCTCCTGGATTTACCTTGTGACATTAGTGAGCTGTTTAATCAGTGCAGTCAATATAATCATTATCATCTTTACCGCTTTATCCT
Organism: Clarias gariepinus; assembly: GCF_024256425.1. Taxonomy (NCBI): domain Eukaryota; kingdom Metazoa; phylum Chordata; class Actinopteri; order Siluriformes; family Clariidae; genus Clarias; species Clarias gariepinus. The sequence goes on along the minus strand of NC_071109.1, from coordinate 8,304,830 downwards.
CTATTCAAGGTTGCAGGGCGGGGGGGGGGGCTGTAGCTTATCCCAGGAGACACGAGGGATAGGGCACGAGGCAGGGTACACCCTGGACAGAGTGCCAATCCATCACAGGGCACACACACATACCATAAATTTCAGAACACTAACTAGCCTAATCTTTAGGTTTTTGGACTGTGAGAGGAAACCTGAGTACCCAGAGGAAACCCACAGGGAGAACATGCAAACTTCATGCACACAGAGACGGGAATCGACCCAGGCCAGGAATCAAACTTAGACCCTGGAGGTGCAAGACAACACTGCTAACCACTACATCACCATGCCGCCTGCAGTCAATACCGTAGTTTAAATTCAGTTCTGTCCTGTCCACATTTAGGCTGTTTGCTGATAATTCGACCAGGCACCTGCATTATGCATTTGACTTTGCTTGGCCTTTTTAACTTCATTATTCCAATACGTCTTGAATGTTCATCCAACTCCCTGTCAGACAAATCAATTTTAACATCACTTACAAATGTCTGCCTTTTCAACTTAAATTAACAAGCACAAAAGTGACAATGCACAACTAGGACAATAGACATTTAGGCTCAGGATTTACACGCAGGACAGCTGATAAGCAAACAGGGTGAAGTTGGCATGGAAAGGTTCCCTGAGATGGCAATAGGAGGAG